>NW_024349224.1:7234324-7377757 GCF_902729225.1 Pteropus medius | reverse complement strand
AATGGGGATATGGTAGTAGGAGTGTCTACCTCATAGGATGTTTATTAGAATCAAAGGCATTAAATTACCAAGAACTGTACCAAGAATGTAGTCTATGCTCTGTGAATGTTGACTATAATTATTTTTGAGCCATAAGAGTTATTCTCCCAAGTCAAATGAAAAGCTGTGTATCATGTGCCTCTTTTGTGCTTCCACTTTGATCCTCAGGCTTGTGCAGTGAGGAGAGCTTGGGGAAGGAAAGGGGAAGCCTGCTTTGTTCCAGGCGGGAGACAAAGGGAGCTATGGTGGTGAGGGTAGAATAAAGGGGCCAGATTTGTAGATATAGAGGAGGAATCCTGGTGGTTACACGTGCAACTGAGGGAAAAAGAGGATCCAGGGGCGGCTCCCAGGTGACTGAGACACAGGATCTGTGGGTGGTGATGCCATTAGAAAGAGGCTCATATGGGGAGGCTGGGTTTATGCCGCCAGTAGAATATTGGGATAGTAGGTGGTGATGTCTAAAAAGTGTTACAAATACCTCTCTGGAACTTGGGAGAGTGGTCTGAATAAAGCTATAAATTTAGGAGTCACCAATGTTTGTAGTAAATACCATGAGAACCAGTAAGATCTTTAGATAACCTGTAGCCAAATGCCCAGTGTCCAGACCAGGGACGGATAGTAAATATTTCAGGCTTTGCAGGCTGTGTGATCTCTTTGCAAGTATCCTACACTGGCATTTTGGCTTGAAAGCCACCATAGACAATACATAAGTGAATGAGTGTGGTTGTGTTTCAAATAAAACGTTATTTACAAAAACCAAAGGGCTATAGTTTGCCCACCCCTACTCTAGACCATTATCTTACACATAGTAGGTATACAATAAATATTTTTTTGGATTAACCTACTAGCTTCAGAAATTGTCTGAAGTCCAGATATTTTTTAACAATTAAATTTCTGGGAACTCGTCTATGGTCATGATACCCTGAACAAGCCCAATCCCATCTGATCTTGGTAGCTAAGCAGGGTTGGGCCTGGTTAGTACTTGGATGGGAGACCACCCAGGAAAACCAGGTGCTGTAGGCATAAAAAAGTAAAAAAATGAGGGATTGTAAGCTGACAAGGTCCTTGCAATCTGTGAGGTCAACCAAGGGTTACCTCGCCTAAATAAAATAAATAAAATAAAAATAAAATAAAATAAAATAAAATAAATTTCCGGGAACTCAAACTTTTGTCAGTGACACACCAAAACACTCACAAAAAGAAGTAGGAGAGAAGATGTTTGAATTTCTGTTGTCGTACATAAAATAAACTGCGTAGAGATATACCGTAGAGTTGCAAAGTATACAGCTGGAAACTTTTTCTAAACTAAGTCCTAGGCCCTCAGCCAAGTATAATAAATCAGACTGGTGAATTACAGGGCCAGGTGATGAGAGAACCATTGGATGTTAAACTCCCTGAGAACCGAGGCTGCTGGATAAGGTGAGACTCAGCTTCTAGACCACTCTTAGAGCCCTGATGGCACTCTCGTCAGGTCTGGAAAATTGACTGCAAATGTGTTAAATAATTAAGAAACTGCCCACAAGCATTTGTAGCTTTGATTGCAAAGAAGCAGCCATAGAAGGAAATGAGAGGAAAGCAAAGTCAGGGCTCCTTGTCTGGTATACAGGGCTCGCTTCTCCATCACCTGCCACAGCCCCCTCCTTCCCTTTCATTTCTCATCACTTCCTACCACATTCTCTAAAATCCAATGACACTCAACCCTTGACTCTTCTAGAAAGTTCCTTGTTCTCTCATCAGGACAGTGCACATGCTTTTGCCACCAATCCAAACTTTTGGTGGATTTTTACTTATGGTTCAAGACCCAGCTCATTTGTTACTTTCTGTGTGAAGGCTCACCTGATCTCTGTTCCCTCCCCCATGTTCCCACAGAATTTGGCGGATTCTTCTTTAATGTGCTACTTATTACTGTATTATAATTGTCTGGGCATGGTTGGGAGTTGTATCTAGATTTGAAGCCAAGCTCTTCAACTTTCTAGCTGTGTGGCTTTTGACGAATTACATTAACTTCTTTGGGCCTTGGTCTTATAATCTGCAAACTGTGGCTGTTCAGAAGACCTATCATAAGGTTGTTAGGAGGTCTATGTGCAATTATGTCAGAGAGCTTACTTGGCACAGTACCTAATACATAGTAAGTATTCATTGAATTTTAGCTTTTCTTCTTTTTCTTCTCCACTTGACTTTGACCTTATAGGGATTAGGGATATGACTTGAATATTTCACTAATCCAAGTGCCTAGCTCTGTGTTTGGTGTATGGCGGTTCCAATTTTGTTATGTTGTTAGTGATGAAAATACAACTCAGTGGATAGTAGGAAATGAATGCTTAATTGTTTGAATGGTATGGTGGTGTGCGTTATTGGTCCCAAGTTTTAACTCCTCTATAGCAGACATCCATCCATACCTTTGCCATGACCTCAAAATGGACACTGAAATTCCCCATTTTTTGACTTTGGTACTGCCTATGTAACTTTTTGGCTGTTGGGTATTAGAGAGAGCGATTCGAGAATAACCTTGAAATGTGTGACCGGGTTTACCCTGCTGTGCTTCTTCCACCACCGTCCGAACACGTGCCTGGAGGCTGGTCCCAGAAGAGTGAGTACTATTTGAAGCATACCCAGATCTAACCCATGGCTTGGAGTCAAGCCTGGTTAAGCCCAGATAAATCAGCCAAATTCTAGCCAACCTCTAATCTACTAAGTTATGTGGTAGTTAGTCTATTATGCAGGAAAAGCTGAGTTATACATGTTCATAGTAAGAGGAAAAGAACTGACCACTACCATGTAGTTTTCGTGGTCTGGCTTTAAGGACCAGTCATATAAACATGACACAATAGCAGATAATAATACATCATGGGGAAAATTTCAAGGGTGGCATTGCTGAAATATGGGAGTGGAGTTGATGATGAAAAAAATAAAAATTGAAGTCATATAAAGAATGGTCGCTGAGCTCCCCTGCTTGAGTTTTATTTCCAGATCCAAATGAAGAGAAGTCCTCCAACAGCCAGAGTGAGGAGGGGTCCTCTTTTGATTGTTTATACCAAACATGGGCTCTTAGAATCTCCTCACTGGGAGAGATTTCCAGAGTTCATCTGGCCCAGCTTTTCGTCCCCTGTACAAATGTATTCTGTAGCATCCCTGACGGGAGCTGATCCAAATTTAGTCACTTACCTGCTGTGTGATCCTGGATAACTGCAAAAACTGTGGGATTTTGGAATCAGACAGACTTGGTTTTAAATTCCAACATTGTGACATTAAGAATTTACTCACCTCTGGATCTCTCATCTCTTATAAAAAATGAGATAATGAGAATGCCTATCTCACAGAGCTATCGGGAGAGTTAACTGGGCAACAAAATGGCATATCCAGCTGAGCATCTGGCTCCAGATGCAATGGCTCCCTTCCTTCTTTGGAGCTGCACAGAGTATATCACCCCTCTGCCACATGAAAACCCTTCTGATGTCTCAATAAAGGGTATAGAGGAGAAATAAGTTGAGCCCCAACTGGGCCCCTGCCACGTGCAGTCCAGATGCTGAGCCTGCTGGCTTGAATCAGCTATCTCCTTCCCAGCTCACTTGATGGGACATTTCAATTTTAAATTGTCAGTTGTCAGCACTTTTAAATATCCCAGGACTAAGAAAACATCAGCGGCAACTATTGACCGTTTTATTATTGATTTAATCAGATAGTTGCACAAATTATGGTCCATAAAATTCTGAGCTCCCTGTAGTCTTCCACAAGCAGAGTTTCAGTGTAACTTAAAATAGGATCTAGAAGAGCAGAGATGGATCAGTGTGAGCTAAGACGGATGCATAAAGTGTATGTAGAGAAGGGGTCGTTCAGAGAAAAGAGTGCAATTTCTAAGTGAGCTGGACTGTAAATGGGGAGAAGAGAAGGTGAGAAAGGGAGGTTGGGGACAGGTAAGAAACACTTTGAATAACATGAGGAGTTTGAACTTTGTGGCTATTGGGGAACCATTGAAAGTTTTTGAGCAAGAAAATGGCATGGTCAAGCTTTGCTTCGGGAAGAAAACTTGCAAGAAATTGAGAATAGATTGCTTTGGTGGAGTAGAACAACCAGAGACAGGAAAATACTTAGATGTCTATTATCTCTGTCTGAACAAGAGGCAACAAAGGTTGTGCTTGGGTCCTGGAAAATAGAGAACAAATATGAGATACATTGCAGTGCAAAATCCACAGAACGTATTGACTAAGCAGGAAAGGCAAAGAGAGAGGGATGGATGACTCAGGTTTTAAGCCTGAGGAAAGCATCTGAGTTATATAATTTAACGTGCAGGATGTGGAATATATCTAGTGTCACCAGGCTTTTCTCACTTATTCTTAATGCATATATGTGTGTATATATAGCTCCATGTACATTTGGAACAGGATAAAAAATTAATAGCCTGATATTATGCACACACTATTCCATTTCAATCTTCATTTGCTTTAAATGTATGTAATTATGGGTATTGCGAAATAAGAGTACAAGCCTTTTTAACTTCATCTGAGAAGTAACAGTTTCATACTGACAGTATAAGGATTATATTTCAGGATTTTCAAAATATCTATGCTAGTTCTACTGATAATAGTAGCTGCAATAGTACTTGTGTGCCAATGCTTTTCACACATTACCTTACTTGTCCTCACAACAATTTTTGAGATAGACCCTGTAAAGGGTCTCCCCAAGCCACTCCCAACTCCATTTTCCTTTGTTTCCTACAGTAAAGAATGGCCTCTCTCGCAACAGAGGTGGCCATATAACCCAGGTCTTGACAATGAGAATGTAAATGACATCTGCTTAGAGAGTTCTGGTAAGACACTGGCTTCCTGGCAGAAGAAAGCAGTGTCAGAAGAGACTGAGCTGGCACTTCCTCTAACTCCTTCCTTGTGGCTTGAACATGCTGGATTTGATGCTCAAAGCTGGGGCAGCCATTTGCAACCATAGATGACACACATGAAGATGAAAAGCCTCAGATGTCAGAGCAGGAGACAGAAAGCGCATGTGCCCTCAGTGACATCGCTGAGTCACTGAACCAGCCTCGGAATCACTACATCCACATTTCTTGATAAGTGAGACAACAAATATCTGCCATATTTAAGCCACCATTGGTTGTGTTTTCTGTTACTTGCAAACAAATGTGCCCTGATGTTCAGTTACTTGCCCAGGGCCAAGCCAGGAAATAGTGGAGCTGGAATTCAAATCCAGATCTTTCTGACTGAAAAGTGATGCTATTAAACTTCTGCATTTTCTCCCTTTCAACACTCCCGGAGGGTAGAGCCAAGGGCTTATTTTGTTGTGTGTGATGGCTGCATCTCCTGTCCTTCCTATGGTCTCCATCTCTCGCTCCTTCCTTCATAATTTTGGATATCTCCTAGGTATCAGACACTGAAGCAAGCCTTAGGAGATAGAGGATTATGATTCAGTCCTTTTTCTCAGGTTCTTCATGATACAGAGAAGGGGTTGGCAAACTATGGCCCATGGGCCAAATTTGACCCACTGCCTCTTTTTGTACAACCTACTATCTAAGAATGGTTTTTATATTTTCAAATTGTTGAAAGAAAATCAAAAGAATAATATTTCATGAGCTGTAATAATTATATGAAATTCAAATTCAAGTTTCAGTGTTCGTAAATACGAATCTATAAGAACATAGCCATGCCCATTTTTTATGTATTATGTATGGCAGTTCTTGTGCTGCAACTGCAGAGTTGAATAGTTGCAACAGATATCATATGTCCTGCAAAGCCTAAAATGTTTACTACCTGGCCCTTTACGGAGGAGTTCACTGACCTGGTCTACAGGGGTGGAGTTTAGAGAGGAATAAGGCAAATGAACAACTCATTCTAGGTAAGGGAAAGAGAAGGGATGTATATACTTGAGATACTTGGAAAAATTCCCAAAGTAATGGGAGACTCCAAAGCTCTGAGTCTAGAGATGAGACTCAGAGCTTTGGAGTCTCCCATTACTTTTCCTTTTTAGAGATAGATTCTAGAGAGGTTGAGAGAGTATGGGTGGACTGAGATATCTGTCAGGTTTAGTTACCTTTGTCTAATGAATGCCTTTTGTTACTTGTTGTTCCTTAGACACAGAACTGTGTGCTTCAGTAGGTTTGAACTCCATTCAAAGGAAGAGAATACTTGAATTCTTTTAATGCACACTGTAAAAATTACCTTAGAAAAAATCGATTGACCTTTTAATTAAAGCCCTCAGAGCCTCCCACATATTGGCTTTCCCCTAAAACTCTTCTGTGTGTGCTAGAGATTACTGTGAGCACATAAGTTATTCCCCTGGAATCCTGATTCCTGTCAAGCAGGTCTTACTGTCCTTGGGGACACCACATACCTTGTACATGTCCCTGGGTTGATGGAAAAAGACCTTTCCATGAACCCAACTCTAAAAATAAACAGAACTATTTAATTTTCTTTCTTTTTTTTTTTCTGTGAAAGAAAGTGCCAGGAAGTCTCCTGAAATAATAATGGTGCTTGTCAGTTGCTCAGCATCATACAACTTAGCACTTTTCTGTCCATTTTGATTCAGACTCTTAAAATAACCTTGACCCAAATATTTTGATCATAATGAAAAATGATGAAACTATATAAAAATACAAATCTGATATACCAACAAAAGAGACTTTTGAGATCAATGAACTCATACCCTTTTCGTCTTTATTTTATAGATGAGGAAATTGAGGTTCAGTGAGAAAGGCAGCTACTCAATGACAGATCAAGGTGTATGCTTTCCAGTTATGATAATGAAGGCCAGCGCTACCTGGCACCTTTATTAATCACATGTGTGTGGTCTATAGGTAGGGTGACTCCATAATTTGTTATTCAGACTGAAATACTTTGGCTCAACATGCATAAAGCAGACATGTTTACCCTATCTGTAGGTATAGCAGGTACATTAGGCCATGGAGACCTTTGGACTCATTCTGATAATCAGGTGTGTCTCTAAAATTTACTTCTGTTTCGTGACTCATATCTCTAGTCCCATGGATCTTACAACCTTTGCATTTGATGAGGGCCAGACCCCTAGAGCAGCTTCTTAGTAGAGTTCCAGTCCTGGTTTCTTCCATGGATCACTGGTTTTATGCCACATCCAAAGCCTGGGCAATAGAGAAATCAGGAGCTGGACCTGAGAGGAGAATATGGATGTGATAAGTGCTCCTACACTTACACAACCTCTCTAAGGTGTTAGGGTTACTGTCTTTAGGTCCAGGGAGAATGTTTTCAAACAGGACTGGTGGCTGATTCTAGATAAATGAGCTTGGGATATCCAAAAGAGGGAAAAGAATGAAGACTTTTTCTTGACATTGCATATGCGTGTGTTTTATTGTGTTTTGTTTTTAGAAAAGAGTAACAGTTGGTCAGTGTTTATTGATTATCAGTGGTGGCCTCATCTCTGAGCTATGTCAGAAAACTAAGAAATATGACAGGGGAAAGGAAGAGAAAATATAATTATTCCATTATTGCTTGTGGTCAGGAACCAACTAAGGAAATAGAGAGCTAAAGGCATTAGAATAATGCTATACTTATTGAGACAACTATTAGAACATACAAACCTTCCTAAATATCTGAATAACTGCACACACACAAAACTGTAGACTATGTAATGAAAGATTTAAAAAATAGAACTATTAAACAGCAACATAGTACAAATAATATGATAGAAATAAGACCAAACATTTGAAAGTAAACTAATATATACACATCAACATTTTCATGTATGCAAGTAACAGCCAGTTAGAAGATACCCCACTACGGAGGCCACACACATATAAAGATATGCTACCAAGGAATAAACGTACTAAAAAATGTTCAATTCACATAAGAAAAAAAGTTTTAAATCCTGAAGAATAGCAAAGAAGACTTGAATAAATGGAATAACTTGCTATGTTCTTGGATAGGAAAATTTATCATAATAAAATGTCAATTCTCCATAATTTATACTTTTAAAATGATTATAATAAGATATACAGAGTTTTGTTTTTAATAGGATGAGCTTCTTCTAAATTTCACTTGATAAAATAAACTAGAATGGGGGAAAAATACTTATAAGGAGAAATGATTATCCATCCCAGATATAAAAATATGCTATAAGGCCTCAATAACTAAGCATGGTAGTTGTGGTGAATGAAACATACCCATTAAACAAAGGATAAAATATAGAAATAGATAAAATACTGTGGCAATTCAGAATATAATAAATAAAATATCTCCAATTATAGGGGAAAAGATGGACAATTCAGTAAATGATGTTGAAATAATTGGATAGCCATTTGGAAAAATTTCAAAGGTATCAAAGGTTTAAATTCTGACCTATTTCACTTAGCATAATACTGTCTAGGTCCATCCATGTCATTGCAAGTGGTAAGATTTTATTTTTTTATGGCTGAATAATATCCCATTGTAAATATTACTACAACTTCTTTATCCAATTGTCTATTGATGGGCACTTAGGTTGCTTTCATATATTGGCTATTGTGACAAATATCATATGATTTCACTTATATGTGGAATCTGAAGAACAAAATAAATGAACAGATAAAACCAAAACAGATTTATAGATACAGAGAGCAAACTGATGAGAAGGGGATTGAAGATTGGGTGGAAAAGGTGAAGGGATTAAGAAGTAAAAATTAGCAATTACGAAGTAGTCACGGGAATGTAATGTACAACATAGGGAATATAGTCTATAATATTGTAATAATTGCATATAGTGCCAGGTAGAGGCTAGACTAATCAGGGAGATTGCTTCATAAATTATATAAATGTCTAACCACTATGCTGTGCACCTGAAACCAATGTAAAATAATATTGAATGTCAACTGTAATTAAAAATGAAAAATAAAAAAAGATTTAAAATGTGAAATTATAAATGAACACAAAGAAAACATAGAAGAATTCTTTCGTAACATTGGAGAGAAGCGGCCTTTCTAACTCTGACTAGAAGTCTAGAAGCCATACAAGAAAAAATTGATTAAAAAAAGATTGATATGTTAAATTTTATTAAAAACTCATAAAAACTCTGCATGGGGAAAAATAAAGAAATAACAAACTCAGAAGAATTATTTGCGACGCTTAAAATACAGTGGTAATTTGTTATTTTAAAAATCCTTATCCCAATATTAAGATAAAATATGGGTAAAGGATCTGAATAGATTTTTCTCTAAAGAAGATATACAAATGTCCAATAAGCACATAAAATGCTACTCAACATCATTAGATATCAGGGAAATGCAAATGAGAACCACAATGAGATACTACCTCACATTAACTAGGATGGTTATTATAGAAAAGACAGATAATAACAAGTGTTGGCGACGATGTGGAGAAATTGGAATCCTCATATAGTACTGATGGGAATATAAAATGGTTCAGCCACTTTGGAAAATAGTCTGGCAGCTTCTCTGAAGATTAAACACAGAGTTACTACATGACCTAATATTATGCCTCAGTATATATCCAAGAAAATTAAAAACATACATCCACCCAAAAAACTTGTATGCAAATGTTCATAGAAGTATTAATCATAATTGCCAAAAAGTGACAAAAACCTAAATGTCCACCAACTGATGAATGATAAAGAAAATGTGGTACCTCCATACAATGTAATATTATTCAACAATAAAAGGATATAAAGTACTGACACATCCCTACAACATAGGTGATCCTCGAAAACATGCTACGTGAAAGAAGCCAGTCACAAAAGACTACGTATGGTATGGTCCATTTATATAAAATATCCTGAATAAGCAAATGTATAGAGACAGAAATTAGATTCGTGGCCACCTAGAACTGAGGTGGGGGAGGGGGAAGTTAAAGTGATGGTGGGGAATTAGAAGGTGACGGCTAGAGCGTATGGGGTTTCTTTTGGCGGTTATGAAAATGTTCTAAAATTGATTGTGGTTATGGCTGAATGAGTGTGAATATACTAAAAACTACTGAATTTAATATTTTAAATAGGTAAATTATGGTTACAAATTATATATTAAGAAAAAAAAAAGATATACAGAAAAGAAAGCCATCATGCTACCAAAAAAAAAAAAAAATGAAAGGACTTATTCGTGGTACTACCCCAAATCTTGGTGCTCCTAAAACAACCCCACATACTACCAGTGCTCTGCACCCCAATGTTTGGAAAACACTGAGGACCTATGTAAAAGTATCATGGGGTACTCTTAGCGAAACTGTTTAAACCAATCTAATCATGAGGAAACAATCAGACCAATTCAAAACATGGGACATTTTATGGGACAGCATCCCTGGATTCTTCAAAAGATTAAAAAAAAAAGGCTATTGTTTTAGACAAAAGAGATGAAATAGATGTGGAAACTAAATTCAGTGTATGATCCTGTGTTTTGAAAGAAAAGCCTAAAAGTATCATTGGAAAAATTGAGGAAATTTGAATATGGACTTAATGTTATATAATAGTATCAATATTAAAATTTTTATGTATAATAATGGTATTATTAGTATATGGGAGAATGCCCTCATTCTTAGTAGAAATACACTTAAATATTAGAGAATAAAGTGTCATGATAACTGCCACTTATTTTAAAGTGGCTTGACTAAACAAACAAAAAATATATATTTTGTATACCCACACACATATATAAAGCGAAAGTGGGAAAATGTTAGCAGTAAGTGAGTATTTAATAGGTGAAAGGTATATACATGTGTTCACATATATATATATGTATATATACTGTTCTTTCATTTTTTTGTAGATTTGACATTTTTCAGAATAGAAAGATGGAAAAATGAATTAAAATATATTTAAGTATTAAAAAATGAACTGAAATAATGATAGCATTTGGCTTTCGTGATTTAGATAATTGTCCCAATAGCTGGCTTACTTCTCTTTGTATGTGCATTTCGCTTTGGTATGATATGATTTTACATTTTGTTATTGCTTTCTGAAAAAATATTATAATTTGATTACCACTGATTCTCCCAAGTTTTACTTAAAAGTCATTTCTTATTACTTAGAGCTGTATCCGTCCGTGGATCTGGGTCATATGAGCTTTTTTTCCCTGTGTTATATCACCAATTTGGGAAATCTTAGTCAAGTCGCCTTCCCATTTCTGATTTCCCATTTTTTAAAAGACGAAGAATGAGAAGAGTGAAGAGTCAAGGCAGAGAGGGAGAAGACTTTATAACATAATATCCAGAATATATAAAGAACTCTCACCAAATTAAAAAACAGACATGTGACACAATATAAAAATGTGCAAAAGGCTTGACTAGGCACATCCCAAGACAGGGTACCGAAATGGTTAATAAACACATGACCGGGTGCTCAGCCTCATTAGCCATCAGGAAAGGGCAATTAAAAACACAATGAGATACGATTCCACACCCATCGACATGAGTGAAATAAAAAAGACTCACAAAATCAAGTGCTGGTGAGGATGCAGTGCAGCTGGAACTTTCACACACTTCTGATCTGACTATGAATTAGAAGCGTCGCTTTTGAAAATGGCTTGCCAATATCTGATAAAGCTGAACATTCACAACTCTGAGACTTGGCATTTCTCTCCTAATTATATATTCAATGGAACTCTATAGGCATGTAAACCTTTATTTGTATTAGCTCCAAACTGAGAACAGCTCACATACCCATCAATAGTAGAATGGATAAGTAAATTACAGTGTTTTCATATAAAGGAATACTGTACAACCATAAAAATGAATAAGCTGCTACTACACAGAACAGTGAATGAATTCCGCCAACACGATGTCAAAAGAAGCCAGACCTAAAATATTACATACTATGTATAGATCCTATTGATCAGAGTTCAAACACAGTCAAATTTGGTCTATAATAATAGAAGGCTACTTTTGGAAGAGATGGTGGTAGTGAGTGGGAGTGAGTATGATGGGGGCTTCTGAAGGCCTAATATTACTCTAATTCACTGGTAGTATGAGTGTGTTCCCTTTGGGAAAATTCATCAAGTATTTTTTCTATGGCATGCTGTATTTTAACAAAAATTTATTTAAACAACAAAAGAATAAAGGTTTAAACATTACTTCCTTCAATCTATTAGATCTCAGGGAATTAGTTACATCAGGGATGTGAAATGGAAATACAGTTTTTATTTTGAATTACACATTTACAACATGCATCCAGATTACTTAGGTACATAATTATTTTGTGTGTATGTGATGTGTTATGCATAATAAATAACATTTGTGGAACAGTTGCAATTTCTCATTCATTTTTTAAATTTAATTCTCACACACAAATTGTGTGAGAATATTTTCTCAATTTTACAGATAAGAAAATAGGCTTAAAGAAGTTGAGGGAGATACCCAAGTTTACCCAGCTAGAATTCGTATGTAATTTTAACAAATTATAGGCAGCTGGGTATAGATGTACAATCTACTGTGTGGATTTTTGTCTTGCGTCATAATTCAGAAATCCCAGGCAGAGGAATTTAAGAGTTGAGTGCATCTCTTTACTTTCCTTACATGGTCAGATTGTACAATCTTTCCATGTCGCAGTTGATACTCGCTAATAGACTCTGGCTGGAACACAGCGTTTATCTCCTTCTCATTTGTATCATACAGATAAATTTAAAATATGACACTTTGTTGGCACAGAGGAAAGCCAGTTTCAAAGTGTCCCACTTTTTCTCTTCTATTCAGTCTTGGAAATGGTGCAAAATAACATATGTGCTGGCCCAGTTTGAGGACACAGCCTGGTCATGTAGTAAAGACCAAGACTTGTCCTTCCAGTGCATGGTGCTTAGTCATGGAACCTCCCATCCCACGTGGACCCGCCACCTCCCAGCCCCTTGGAGAGAGTCCTAGAGTGACCATCTATGAGGGTGAAGCGAGAAGGGAAGACAGAGCTGGGGACTGGGTGAAAGTTCCTTTTGAGGCTCAGAGGAAGGTAGTGAGAAGGAGGCTGGACCAGAGTTGGAAGACCCTGGTTGACGTCTCCACAACAGTACCCCGCCCAACCGTGGGAACTGGAGCAAGCCACAAACCACATTATCATGCAGTGTCGTGGAAAGGGCAGTGGACTTCCAGCCAAACTTGGGTTTGAATTCTGGCTGGGCATCTTACCAGCTGTGTGACCTTGGCCCCATGTGTCACTGTTTCTAGATCTCATTTTCCTCATCTATAAACTGAAGGGGCTGTTTGGATGCCTTTGAAGGAGCCATTTCCTGATAGTTCATACTGCTATCTCCAAGGATCCATGTCCCCATCTGTAAAGTAGGGAGAGTGATTCTTGACAGTTTGTTGGGATAGGCAATGTGACCAGCTCCTGGTAAGTACCTGGGGCAGGGCAGGGGGGGGGGGGGAGGCGAGGGGAATAATGTGTGAGGGGATAGGGTTCTTAGTATTACATACATTGGTCTTGAGAGCTGTTCCCTAGATTCTCAGCAGTATAACCATTAACCATTAACTCCACTTTCTTTTATGGCCCCTTTGATAGGCTGAGTTTTGTCAGAACCATTATTTTATATTTGCTGCCTTTTTGAGGTATGTTCATCCCTCAGTGAAGAGGCAATTCAGAGACCTCACGTGAAACCAGAAGAACAGCTTTCTGCTGATCACCAGAGGGAGGGAGAAGTTCTCTTCTTCCAGTGCTACCCACTCTGCCCTCATTCTCTTCTTCCAGTGCTACCCACTCTGCCATCTCAGGCTTAAGCAGCCAGCGGAGTGCTCTGTTCCTTGACACCCAGCCCCACAGGAGGTGTGAAGTGACGCCTTATCTTCTAATACACACACACACACACACACACACACACACGCACACACACACACACACACAGAATGTCTGAAGTTACTGGATTGTCCTCGGAGACAGGCAAGAACAAGCTATGCCCCTGTGGGGAGGGGCCAGGACTCCCTTGCAGGAGTGGCTAGAATATCCAGGGAGGTGGGAAGCAGGGGTGCTGACCTCAGTGGTCTCCTTCTCTTAGATTCATGTGACTTCAATCATATCCACACCCTCGTGGTCACTCTGGGAAGTCTCTGTCCTGTGAAGATGGCCAGGAGCAAGGCAGGATCCTCCCTCTGAACTGAAGGGAACCATCAGATTGCCTGGCTATCTGTAACTCTGGAGTGTGTATGTGTGTGTTAAAGGAGGCCCAGCTCTTCCCTGAGGCCACCACGGTATTCGCAGAAGAGGTCAGAGAGAGCACCAGGAGGGCAGACGTTTCGGGAATGGACAGCCTAGGCTGTGAGGTCCAGCCATGCTCCTCCATGGAGAGTGTCCCATTGGAGTCCTTGGAGGCCGTGCTGAGTTGAATGAATAATGTCCCCTAAGACTTCATGTCCTCCTGGATCCTCAGCACGTGACCTTATTTGGAAATAGGGTCTTTGCATATATAATTAGTTAATTAAGATACGGTCATACTGGATTAAGGTGGGTCCTAATCCCATGACCGGTGTCCTTTTAAGAAGAGGGAAATTTGGACAGAGAAAAACATCGACACAGGGAAGAAGGCCGTGTAAAGACAGAGAGAGGCAGAGACGGGCGTGTCGCAGCTGCAATCCAGGTAACTCCAAGGACTGCTGGCAACCACCAGAAGCTAAGAAGAGGCAGGAAAGGATTCTTCCCTAGACCCTTCAGAGGGAACACGGCTCTGCCAGCACATCAATTTTGGACTTCTAGGCTCTGAAAATGTGAGAGAGTATATTTTTGTTAGTTTAAGCCACCCGGTTTTCGGTGCTTTGTTATATTAGTCCTGGAAAACGAATACAGAACCCAAGCTTTGATCCTTCTTATGACCCTGCCTGTAGTTTACAGCCCATGCTTCTCCCACGCCACGCTGAACTCCATGATTCATTTCGTGAGCAGCTCAGATAGATGTAAATTTGCCAACCAAAGTCCCTCTTCCAGAGGAGAAAGGCACTTAGCTGGATATGGACCAGCCAATCCCATATCATGGCTCTTTGGACCTAAATGAAAAGAGGGACTGTCTTGTCTCCACTCCGTTCCCCTTTTCCACCCATCCTTACAGGTGTAGGTAGACTCTCAGGATTCATATAGACCTTCAAGATGCCCGGTCCTCACTGGATGCCTGACTTGTGTCAGCAATATCCCGAGCAAGAGGTCACCTTGCCTCCTGCTTGGGCCCTTCTGGGATCTTTGTAATGTCCTATTGCTCTTCCTTTCTTCTCCTCCTTTCCACCAGTATTCATTGATTATTTGTGTGCCAAGGTCTATGCGGCAAGCAAACAGACTCAGTCCCTGCTCCCATGTTGCTCACATTTCAGTTGAGCTTTGACTCTAAAAACTTCTTTCATTGGCTGCCGATCTACCACCAAAGCAAGTCCGTTCTTGATATAGCTGGGTGTGGGTTATGCTGGTGAACCATGCAGGCCCTGTTCTCCCATCTAGACTGATGAGGGTGTTAGATGAGACTGTAGAAAAGGCATCTTCCTCTCTTCTGGTCAGCTCCGATTGCTGTGATTGTTCCAAAACTCATTTTACAAGGCAATTGGTGTTTAAAACACTCTAACCATGAGAGATTGGCAACCTCCATGCTTTATTTATCTTCAAATCAAATTAAGTATTTGATGTGCATACTCAAGGGAATCATTGCTTTTATTATGTGAAGGCGCACATTGTCATATAATTTTGAGATCTATTAGAACACAGGTATTTAACAAAATGTAATATACATATTATAAATTATGCAATATGGTCTACTAATTAAAACGATGCTTACAATATACCATATATTTTATCAGACAGGAAATAAAATCTTTGACAGGTTTATCAAATTCATTGAATGATCAGCTGACATTTCATGGATGTTTAAAGCTGGTGGTAACATTTGTAATTAACATTGTCATTTTTATAACAGAGGAAACCAAAGTAGAAAAAGCTGAACTAACCTGTTACACAAATAGAGAATGGTTAAAGACTCAAACTCAGATCTCCGGGCATCTTCCGAGCAGCCTGGTGAGATGGATTCCTATTTTGTAGATGAAGATGCTTAGATGAAATGCTTTTTTTTTTTTTTTTTTTTTATAGATGAGAAATGAAGGCTTAGCTGGTTGTCCAGGGTCATATGACTTGTGTTTCTATATGATATGTGAAATAAACTATGCTTATAGTATGAGATATACACCTTAACAGCTGGATTGAGATAGAGATTATTTAGCACATGTTTAATTTTTACTTTAAAGTTCTGTGGTGGAAGTTGATCTTTCATTGATGAGAATGGCATAGTAGGCTTCAATGGAGAGGGGACCAAGGCTGGCTCTGGCCACGGGGGAGGGTCTTCTCCACATTGCCTGAGTGGTCAAGATGGGTCATTCATCTGCTCTCAATGGGATGGGCCTGGGACAAAGCAAGGCCATGTACTTCCTGTACTTAGGGAAACTCTTAGGGTACATGGGGTCTCTTAGCAGGAGATTGTGAGGGACTCATACCAAGTAGGAAACTGCTTCAGGGTAGCCATCCTCAAAAAGGAGACCCCAGAGCATTATGGGGAATCCAGTTTGTATCATGCTTCTGGTCCAGATTCCAGTGCCAGGGCTTTGTCCCAAGACCTCTGCTCTAGGGACACAAGATGTTGCCTCCTCCTGGCCCCTGGTTTGGCTCCCTGAAGCCTCTGATCCAGGCTGGCGATTATACAGGGTTGCCAGAGCAGCTGCTGGTGGGGCCTGAGATTGGGTCAGGCCATTTTCAATGGTGTCTTGGGGACTCAGCTCTTCTTGAAGGATGCATGGAGCCTATAGACAGTTCTAGAAAAGTTTGGTACCTAATATGGGTGAGGTGGCGAGGTGGGTTGTTGTTAACATCAATTTATTCATTTACTGGATTCATCTATTTAACAAATATTTGCCGAGCATTTGCCGTATACCAGTCATGCTTCAGGGTGCTCCTAGATAACTTCAGAGAACAGACAAGGTCCCTGCCCCCATGGAGCTCCCATTCTAGAAGGAGAGACATACAATAAGCAAGCAAACATCTTCATGTACAATACGTTATCACAAAGTGTTGGATGCTATGAAGAAAAGCAGAGTACAGTGAAAGTGTAGAGAGTAATGAGTTGTGCAATTTTAGATGAGGTGTTCAGACACTTCTAAAGAGGGCACAATCAGGCAGAGAACTGAGTTAAGTGAGAAAGCAAACCATAGGTATATTTGGGGGAATAGCCGTCTAGGAGGTGAGAACTAAAGGTGCAAAGACCCTCAGGGAGAAGATACTTGCTGTGCCCAAGGAAAATCACAGAGGTGAGTATGGCTGGAGGGGAGTGAGCCAGGAGAGAGGCAGTAGGAGAGAGGGATGGAGAGGAAGGACGTGGCCAGGCCAGAAGGTCTTATTATGAGTAAGATGAGAACCTGTGGGAGGATTTTGAGTAGATTCTCTGGCTTTCGCATGGAGAAAAGACCTCTGGGGCAAGTTGGGAAATGAAGCATCAGCCTCGGGGGCTTCTAGAATGTGTCTTGTGGGCTAGTGGCTGGATGAGTAGAGGTGGTTTATAAGGGATGTGGGGGATATCGTTTTGTGTGAAAGTATAAATGCATTTCCGCTACCCCATCCTGCCAGCTTCCTTCCAATAGTTTTCAATACCCACCTCTTCCCTGAAGCCTCCCTGGACTGGGCAGGAGAGAATCAATGACTTGCTATGCCCTGTACTCCTTTAGAAGAATGGAAGGTCACATAGACTTATAAAAACTAAGGACTGGTTGGTAATCAAAAGAAATGTGGTAAACTGGGCTTCTGTTCTACTGTGTACAGAGCGTGAGGCAGGAGCAAAATAAGTAGATTATAGAAAGGTCTAGATGGAAGGAGACCTCTCTGACCCCGAGGGCTACTGGGGATTTATGAAAGAGGGGGCCCTCGAATCAGCTCTGCCTCTGCCTCCTTCGGATACGGACCACTCATCTTTCAGATTCATATCCCCAGCACTTGATGCAGACTTGCTCCCTGGCCCGTAGTGGGTGCTCGGTAATGGTTTGATGAGTGTCCAGGAGGAGGCATTGGAGAAGGGTCTGGACTCTTGCTACTTAAAGTGTGGTTTCCAGACCAGCAACACTGACAGTATTTAGGTGCACGATTTTCTGAAGGGTCATCCCCTGCAAGGTGACTGTCATTCCAAGGCATTGAGCACCTCCCGGATGCCACTGGTCATGCTAAGCAGTATTTGTTTTTTACCTATACATGTCTCAGCTGCACAGAGAGCTCACATCAGACTGGTGGATACCTGGGTTCTATACAGTGCGTGCTCGTGCCATTTCTCTGTCTCTCTCTCTCTCTCTCTCTCTCTCTCTCTCTCTCTCTTCATCTGCCCTAATATAGCAGATGGTGACACACAGTAAAGCTTGAGAACTCCTAGAATCAATGGCTTTTGAGGCCTCTTTCAGCTCCGACTCTGAGGTGCCCCTTTGTGCCCCTGTCGATGATTCTGTCCTTTTTCTTCATGCTGGAGCCACCCCGTTGGCAATGAGCAGCGGCGTCATCAACTTGTAAGCTAAGCTTCAGTGCCCCCTGAGAATGCAGCCAGCTGGCAACGGCGGAGGAAAGCGGTAAACACATTAGACCTTTCTTTATCAGCTGTGCCTCGTACGTGATGTGCAAGAGGACTGGGTTTCTGAGTCAAGGCCGTTGAGACCTTGTGCTAAGACCAGGGGCAGGTCTGACCCCTGCTCTGTTTGCCTGCTCCCTGCCTTGGCCCCAAAGTGGGTACTAGCCACAAGCAGCTACTGCCTGGACCTAGGCCGAAACCCACTGGAATGAGACCTGCCTTAGAGCAGGTCTGAATTTACCCACCCTACTTCTCTCTCTGGGTCAGCCCCCTCGGTAGGCTAGATTAGTACCTTGACTCCCAGGAGGATCCAGGAATAAGGAACCCAGAGGCAGACTTGGGGCTGAGCTCCAACCCTGTTTGGCTTGGGGAGGCCATCCTAGTGTTTCCTTTCCTCTGTGGCATGCGGCGATTTAGTGGCAGTAAAATTTATTGTGGGTAATGGAGTGTCAAACTCCTTATTTGCTAATGGATGAGTTCAAATGTGGAAAAGGATTTATTAAGTCAAGCATACGCCTCTGAGAGAAGATTACTGTGAGTGAAAACAATTATATAGTTAAACAATGAAGAAAGAAAATGTAAATGCATCTTTAAAGTTCTCTTAAGTCAGTTTAAATGTGCGATTTTAAAAGATTGAGAAAGGGTTAGTTTCAGCAAATTACTCATCTTTTTTTTTTTAAGTTACACAAGAAACCAACTGCCCTATTTGCCTGCCATTTAAAGAGGTTACTGGTTGGTGTTTGGAGAGGAAAAAGGAAGCTAAGAGAACGGGACCAAGTTTGATAGTTTCCAGCGGTTTCCAGGTTCTGGTTTCCTTGGTGTCTTCCTGGGCCAGAAAGAAGTCAGGGAGGCAGGAGGAACTGCCATGCAGAGGGAAGGATCAGGGCTGTCTTCCTGATACTAGATAATGGTCCAGAGCCTTAGAGCTGAGAGGCCTTTGGGGGACCTTCGGTGAATTTCACTGTGCAGATGGAGAAATTAAGGCCCAGAGAGGGAAAGGGATCTTTCTAAGGTCACACAGCTTGTAGATTGCAAAGCTGGCAGCCAGGCTTCCTCGTTGCTCTCTCTCTGAAATGGGAATAACAATGCTGACCTCACAGGGCTGTGTGGAGAGAAGACAGGAAATAGGAGGGAAAGTGCTTTGGGAAATATATGCATTTAGTACTTAGAAGAGGCTGTTGTAAGGGAAGGATTGGCTGTGAACTTCTGCCGTGGGTTCATTTTGTTGTGTCCCACCCTGTAGCTTTTCACCAATCCTGCAGCCAGGACCACAGCTGGCTGAGGTCCCCAGGGGGCTGTCTCCCTCCACCCCCCTCCAACCTGAGCTGAGGAGGTGTACAGACAGTCACAAGCCCTTGACATTTTCTTTGAGACAGTGACAGCTGGTGGGACTTTTGACTAAAGGGAGAAAGAGCAAGCAGGCAAAAAATGTAACTGTGTTAAAAAGTGGTTTAAAAATGTCTTGTGCCATCTGTTTGGCCACCAAGGCTTTTGGGGTGTGTGGGGAGAGTGAGACCCTCCCCTCTCCCACTCCTGGGTCTCACCTTAGTCAGGGCCCACAGTGAGAAACTTTATCAAGTCTGCAAGTTTTATTTTCCATGTCCCCCAACCTTTCTGTTCCCTTCTCTTCCTGATGCATACCCTCATTTTAACTTTCCGGAAAGACATTTTTATAATTTTCCCCATTCCTAATGAATTCCTCAATCTGCAAAGCCCTGCACACTTTGCTCAAAAAGGCAAGTTTTTGGTTTTGACTTTTGCTGAGTCTGGTCTTAGTGTTAATGAAATGGGACTTTAAAAACAGCTATTTAAGCCCTAATCCACCTAGCAATATCATGGTCTTTATATTTATTTAGATTTTCTGTCATGTCCTGAAGCTTTATACTTTTCTCCTGCTGATATTTCTTATTAAGTTTGTCTTAAGTGGTTTTAGCTTTTTTTTTTTCCTTTTGTGAATCAGGTTATAAAATGCTATATTATATTAATGTTATTAATTTTTATGTTGATTTTGTATCTGCTACCTTGATGAATTCCTATTTGATTATAATAGCCTTTTCGTTTCTGTAGATTTTCTAGGTAGGTGGTTATATTGACTCAAGAACTAACAGTTTTGTCATTGTCCAGAGTTTTGTTACTTTATTTTCTTCTCTTGTCTTTCTCTGTGAGAAAGCCCTCTGCACTATATTGAAAAGTAGTGGTGATTGTGGCCAGACTAGCCTTGATCCTCACTGAATGAGATTGTTTCTGATAATTTACCATGAACTATGACATGTGCTATAGGACCCTAGTTGAAAACATCAAATTTTGGGTTTTTTTAGGGCAGAAATAGGTGCTAAATTTTATTAAATTTCAGCATCAATTTAGATTATCTGTTGAGATGATTTCAATCTAGTCAGAAACATGGATAGCATTTTAATGTTAAACCATTCTTATATTTCTGCTCATAATGTATTACTGGTTTTGATTTTATAATACTCTAGGATTTTTTTTTTCTTTGCTCATAAGTGATTTTGGCTTATGGTGTTTTCCTTTAGTCCGTGTTTTCTCTTTCCAGTTTTGGAAATGGGTTATGCTAGCCACGTAAAATGAACTGGGTAGTTTCTATCTTCTTCTATGTCCTGGAATAGTGTATTATATGGAATTCTGGATTTCCCAAATGCGTGGTAGAACATTCAAGATTGTAAACTTTCTCACCTTGATGCACTTTAGGGGGGAATAGAGCTTTAATTATTGTATCAATTTCATCTATGATTATTGGTCTTTCATGATTTTCTTCTTTTGAGCCAATTATTGTGATTTGTTTTCCTGAAAATTATCCAATTCATCTAGATTTTCAAATACTTTAATATAAATTAGCATGTATTTTCTCTTTAATTTAAAATATGCTTTGTCTATTATGTCTCTTTTCTCATTCTTAATGTTATATATTTTCTGTCACTCTTTCCCACCCTACCCCTCATCTCTCAGTTTTGCCATAGGCTAGTCTAGCTTATCGGTGTTTTCAAAGAACCAGCTTTTTTTGTTTTATTAATCTACACTATTGAGGTATTTTCTAGTTCATTAATTTTTGCATTTTATTTTTATTAGTATCTTTCTCAAATTTCACTGTTTATTGTTTTCTTTTTCTAATGTCTTGAGTCAAAAAACTTAGTTACTTTGCTTTCAGCTTTTTTCTATTTTCTAAGCACTTTATTTAAGACTATAAATTTTTCTGAGTTAGATATATACCTCTGGTTTTTGATATATGGCCTCTCTTGTTCATTTATTTCTAAATAGTAATATTGATTTTTCCTTGATAACCTAAAAATCATTTAAAAGGTATTTAACATTTTCAGATGCATAGAATTTGGGGGGCTTTTTCTTTGTTATTAATTTCTAATTTATTGCATTTTGGCCTAGAAGGTAACCTATCTAATTTTCTTTCTTATGGGATTTGTTGAGATTTTCTTTGTGACCTAATACATGAGTTACTTTTTTGAATGTTTCGTGTGTGACTAAAAATAACGAGCAGTCTCTTTTATTAACATCTTGTCAATTAAATCACACTTTAAAATTATAGTAGATATGTTATTCAGATCGCCTTTATCTGTACTTGGTCTACAACTACTTGATTTGGTGATTTCTGAGAGTTGAGAAAAAAGTCTTTTTCCATGATTTTGGATTATCATTTTATCCTTGTATATCTTTTACTTTTTACTTTATGTATTGAAGCTATGTTATTGGGCGCATAAAAGTTCATGGTTGTCACATCTTTTCTGTAGATGTTATATTTTATCAGTGTGAAATATCTCTTTGCCCCAGTGCCTTTCATTGTTCTTTGAGTGCTATTTTCTTTGATATTATTGCAACTTTGCCTACTTTGATTTTGTTGTTATTTGCATGGCATAGCTATTTCCATCCTCTTATTTTTAACGTCCCTCTGTCGTTTTGCTGTAGATGTATTTTACAAACAGCATATACCAGGTTTTTATTTTTTTAAATCTAATTTAAGAGTCTCTATCATCCAGTAGGCATTTAAACCACTCATACTTATTGATACTGCTTATATATTTAGACTTATTCCTTCCATTTTCTGGTATTTTTTATTTATCATTAATTTTCCTTTATCTCTCCTGACTTTTTTTGGAGGGGGGAGTTATTGAATAAATTTTCATTTTATTTTTTTCTTCTCTAATGATTTTGAAGTTATTCATCCTATTTGTATACTTCTGATTGATTGTAATAGGTTGAGTGCATTTTTAAGAGATATAATGATATCTGGAATCAATCACTACCTGAATCCTTCTAGTGAAACATATTAAAACCTTTTACTTCTTTTACTGCTTTTTAAATACTACTTCTTTTCTTCTACTACTCTTTCTTTTCTTCTTTCCAACACTTACCATGTTGATATGATTTAGGATTTTAGTTGCAAAATATTAATGATTTTGTTTTAATATCACCTTGTATTTCAATTAGTGCAGTTTCTTAATTTCTTTGGATTCCTTTGCTTTACATGACTTTTTATATCCCATATTTGGGAATACAATATATGGGAATCCCTCTTTGATACCTTTTTTTCATTTTTTTTTTTTTTTTTGGTTCTGTCCTGTCTAAGGATTCTTTCTGGCATGTTTGACAATATCTTAATTTTTCCTTCTTATTTCTAAGATAGTTTTACTGGACATCAAATTCCAGGTTAAAAATAAATTCCCTATTATAGTCTTGTTGCCTGTTGCATTCCGTGGTGTCGGTAAGAATTTTGATGGCACCTGATTCTCATTCGCTTGCAAGGAATCAGTTTTGTTTGTGTGGAAGAATGTTCTCTTCTGCCTTGTAAATGTTTCCACATGATACCTAAATATAGATTTTATTTTTATTTAACTCACTCAGCACTTGATGGGCCCTTTCAATCCAGAGATGTTCATGTTTTATTTCAGGGTTTTTTTTTCCTACTTCTTACTTAAATGTTTCTTCTCCTCCATTATCATTATTCTCTGTTTCTAGAACTCCTTTCGGATGGATTTTGTTACTGATTCGTTCTCCATTTCTCTAACTTTTTTTTTTTTAACCTTCCATCTATGTTACTTTGTGTGCTTTGTTCTGAGAGAAGTCCTTGGTTCATAATCTTAGTTTAGTAATTTGCTCTCTAGTTTGATCTATTCTGATATTCAGCCCATATATTGAGTTTTTCATTTCATTTCAATACTCAAATTTGTCATTTCCAAGACCTCTAGTTGATTATTTTGTACGTATGCAATATTCTCTCACATGAGAGCACTAATTAGACTTTTCTAAAATCTTTTTCTGTTTGTTCTATTGATACTTTCTATGGGGTTTTAGCCCTTCATTTTGTTAAATTTAGTTCTTCATATTAAATTTAGCTCTTCGGATTGTTAAATTTAGTACTTTTCTTTCATGGTATTGTTTTTCTTCAGTACCAGTCACTCTGTCAATCATCCTTGGGCCCTCCTGCCCCCTCTGACTTTAAGGCCCCTGGAGCCGCTTCCTCCACTTTTTGCAAGTGGTCTCTACTTTGTGCAGCTGGGATGTGGTTTCCTTCTTCAATCTTCTCTATCAGCTCTTCTCCTTGCAGGGATTCCTAACGCGTTTTGGTCCCCTGGGGGCAGCCCCTTTTTTTCCAATACTGTTATGAATTTTTATTGCATTACTATCTATATCATTTACTTTTATTTATTATATTTTCATCATCAGTGCTTATTATTATTATTTCCTTTAATGATTTTTTAGGAGTTTATGGTAAGGAGAATGCAGAGATTGTACTTGGTTTACAATTTTTACCCAAACTCCTAAACTTTTATGTATTGAAGACTGACTCCAAAGCTGAGAGTGAGATGTGAGACTAGATATTACCTCGGTTGGATCTGCCCTCTAGGTCTGGCCAACGGCTACACTGACAGCCCACGGCTCCATGGTGACATCATTCCACCAGGAATTCCTCTGCGTCGATTTCCATTATTAAGATGTTCTCCTGCCTCACCTCTGGTTGGAACATGTGTGAACTGAGATGGGTTTACCATCTGTTGACCAGCCATAAGTTATTAGTGCAGGAGAAGAGCTGGATTTAAAGACACTAGCCTGCCTCCCTGTGTCTGACGTAAGGGAATGCGGTGGATGTTGTGATACACCACTCAAATACCCTTTCTGGAATAAAGAACATATTTCCTCAGGGAGCCGTCCTCTTGCCCAGTCTTCTTCCCCAACTCAGAAGGTTCTAAAAGATCATCTCAGTTTCAGAACTCCCCACACTTCTATTGACACTGTGTCCCGGCTCTACATTTCCTTCTGTCCACTCTGCTTTCTTCCTTTCATTCCATGGATGTTGATTCCAAGAGCATTCTTCACTAAATCTCCTGCATGCTACAATTCATCTCAGTCAGCCTCCTGGGCATCTCAACCTAGGATGGAGCATTTCCTGGAAATTACTACATCTAATAGAGGAAAGTGCCACTATGGCTGTATCTGGCTACAACCCTTTAACCTGCCCTGGGTTTGGGTGAATGAGTTGTGTGAGGCCAGACACAGGCAATCAGAAAGCAAAGGAAGCAACTGCCATTTATACATGTAATTCCAATTTGCCTGCCCAAATCTGTTCTTTTCACAACTTTCCCAGAAAACAGTGACTACAACTATACAATTGCTCAGGGTGAAAATCTCAGAGTCTTTCTGACCCCGATCTTTAGCACCACAGAGAATCCACTTGGGAATTCAAAATTTATTTCAAGTCTTATCCTTTCTCATCACCAAGAATGCCATCCCCTGGTCCCAGCACCACCATTATTGTTTGGATTACTGTGACTGCCTCCCAATCAGACTCTTAACTTCCACCTTTAACCTCTACAATCTGTCCTCAACACAGCAGCCAAAGGCGTTTTAAAACTAAAGTCTAACCCTGTGACTCCTTGGCTCAAAGCCTTCCAGTGCTTTCCATCTCATTTGAAGCTAAACCCCAGGTCCTTCCATGGCCCCTTCAGGGTTCTCCAGAGAAACAAAACCAACAGGGTATAGATATAGTTACAGAGATTGATTATAAGAATTGGCTTACATGGTTATGGAGGCTGATAAGTCCTGCAATCTGCTGTCTGCACACGGGAGAACCATGAAAGCTGGTGGTATGATTTAGTCTGAAGTTAAAGACTTGAGGACTGGAAGGCTGCTGGTATAAGTTATGAAGGCCAGAGAACCAGGAGCTCTGACGTTCGAGGGCACAAGGAGATGGATGCCCCAGCTCAAGAAGATAGAGGGGGAATTCTTCCTTCCTCCTGTTTTATTTGGGTCCTCAGTGGGTTGCATGATGCTGACCCACACTAGTGACAGTGGATCCTCTTAGTCTACTGAATCAAATGCTAATTTCATCAAGAAACAGCCTCACAGAGATGATGTTTATCACCTGTATGGATATCCTGTAGCCCAGCCAAGTGGACACATAAGAACCACAGCAGCCCCAAGGCCATTTATGACCTGCCTCCATCCCCACGCTGTCTTGCTGAGCTTTTCTACCCCTACTTACTCCTTGCTCTCTCTGCTCCATGCCACCCTAACTCCTGACTCAGGGACTTGCCCCTGTGGTTCCCTCTGCTGAAAAGGTCCATATATTTTGTTGGCTTTCCCCTTGCTTCTTTCATTATCCTGATTGTCTTAGTTTGTTCAGGCTGCTATAACAACATATCTCATTCTGGGTGGCTTTTAGACAACAAAAATTTATTTCTCATGGTTCTGAAAGCTGGAGTTCTGAGAACAAGGTGCCAGCATGGCCAGGTGAGGACCCTCTTCTTGGTGGCAGATTTCTTATTGTAATCCTTACATGGAAGAAGGGGCCAGGGAACACTGTGGGGCCTCTTTTTTAAAGACACCAATCCCAGTCCTGAGAGTTTCACCCTCATGGACTAATCACCTCCCACAGATTCCACCCCTAAAGTTATCACTTTGGGGATTAGGATTATGACATGTGAATTTTGGCAGAGATGCAACATTCAGACCATAGCACTGATCAGACATCATCTTATGTGTGAGACCTTACCAACCAGTGTATGACACTGGTCTGTTCCTCTCTCCAATAGAATGGAAGCTTCATGAGAGGTGTTTTGTTCACTTCTTTATCCATAATATCTAGAATGGTGCTCGACACAGGGTAGGTGCCAGATGAGTGTTTGTTGAATAAACGAAATCTTAATTACCTGGCTGTTTGGGGATGTCTCAGGTGGGAAGGTCACTTAAGCAAGACAGTACTCCTCATTCTGCTTCTTACTTGCCTAATGACCTTCCATACACCTCTTTTCCACTCTGGAAGCTGACAAGGTGGGATAAGATGGTCGTCCAAAGTCCCTTTCCAGTCTGACCTTTGATAAAGCTGAGAAGTAACCAGCGGTGACAAAGAAGAGTTCAGGCACCTCTCATGGGGGTTTTCTCACTTGGAGATGGGGAGAGGGCATTGAAAAAGCTGGAGTCCAGGCAGTGCAATGCAATATAGTTAGAACAGTTGTTTTATTTTTTATTTTTTGAGTTATATTTTCTCCTTCAATACCATCCTCCTCCCCATGGAGACGTTACTGCAGCCATGTTTCTACTGTGTAAGTGAATTTCACATGAAGCCTGGCTCCAGCTTTTCCAGGATCACTACCCAGTGTCATCCTACCTGTAGGGAGTAGCCCCAGGGTGCTTGGCTCTCTTTCCCCATTTTAAGCTTCCAGCCCCCTCTGCCCCCACCCCTAGCTGGTGTTCTGTGACTTGCTTTAGCCTCATGTTGACCAGAGTATATGTCCTTGCCTTTTGCTCTGGTCAGTGGGATGTGATCAGATGTGACACCAGCAATGGCTTAAAAGAGGCTTAGGCTGTGGACTTGCCTTCTTAGGCTTCTTTCATCACTGTAAGATAAACATGCTTTGGCTAGCCTACTGGCCCAAAAAGAATTGAGGGATACTTGAGTTGACCTGGACCAAACCCAAGGCCAGAGCCAAACTCAGCTGAGAGGAGATCAACTTAGTGAGGTCAGCAGAGCTGCCCCAGCCAACCCACGCATGGATGAATGAGAATAAGTGATTGTTTTAAACCACGATTATTGGGATGGTTTGTTACACAGAATTATTGTGGCCAAAGCTGATTGATACAGCAGTCTTCTAAAACCCAGCCCAGAGTACTCACTCTCCCAGGAATCATTCTCTGAACTCAAAGACTTCGCCTAACAGTAAGAATTTCAGGTCTGTTTCAAGTCAATGGGGTCAGTGATTTGTGGAGACCGAGAGAGGGCCAGCAGCAGAATAAAGGAAAAAGGGGCAACCACTATTGCTCAATTATGCCATTTGATGACTGCAAACAAGAAGAGCAAAGATGAAAAAGATTTACTGGAGGAGCTGGTTTGATGAGGCTGGGGATGGCATAAGCCTTTTGGCTTCTTTCCCATTCTTTTCACAAGACCTCCCTACAGGACATAGAGCTGGTAACCTTGCCATTGGCCTAAAATGTGGTCTGACCTAAGGCTCCTGGATATATCAGACTAGGGCTGCAGGGTACTGCTGTTCTGGCAGTGAAGATGACACCTTCCAAATGGACATTGTGGACATTTAGAATCAAATCCTGTCAAAATATCCTGCTTTGCATGTTAGGAAAGTCAAGGGCGGGGGGAGGTACTTTCCCCCCGCCTTCTTATCCAATGAAAAGATGATGTTTTTAGTGCTTAAGTGGATTCCAAACGCTACTGTGAATTCCATTTATTATTCATACAGCTTCAGCTCCCACAAGAACCCGAGTGTCTTACAGGAAGAAGGGAGCATCAAATCCATGCCGCATGGGGAGAGCTCAGGGGTTTAGATCGTGGGGCACAGGGGAGGGTCCAAGGGGTTCATGGTGATGTCTGTAGGAAGGTGGATCAGGAGCCTGGTTGAGGGTAGTGGGATCAGTATGGACAGAGCTGGGACAACCTCTAAAATCATCTGGGCCTAGGATATTTTTCTAACTTCCCTGGTCCTGAGAATCATAAGTCACTTGTTTAAAATACAAATACCCTGGCCCCACCCCTGGAGATCCTATTTTAGTAGCATGAAATGGGGTCCAAAAATCCATACTTTTAATAAGGATGCCAGGTGATTTTGATGACTAGGCACAGGTAGAAAATAGTGACCTATCAAGCTGCCTTGTTTTATAGGTGAATAAATTGAGCCCCACGGAGGGGTTTCGCCCTAGATCTCAAAGCCCCAGTTAGTGCTAGAGTTAATCAAGAAAAAGTTCTCTGAGAGCCGAATGGCACAGTTTCAGATGGCCGGTTTGCAGCCACCTGGGACTGACAGTGTAGTCTGCAGATTCACTAGTCTCTTAATTCTCTACTTTTGGCTGCTTGTTTTTTTTTCTTTAAAAGCAGCGAAGGCAGGGGTCCTGGAGTCAGAACCAGACTCACATCCTGCCTTTACTTCTGACTCACAACCTTGGCAAATTGTTTAACTTCTCTGGACCATCAATATGGACATTCAGTCAAATAATGTACCTGTACCTAGTAGGTGCTCAATAAGTAATTCTTATTTCCTACAAAATACCAGACTCTATTCCAAAAACCATAATAATTTGTATTAACTCATTTAATATTTTAAAAAGCCTATTATTAACCCCATTTTAAAATTAAGGGACGTGAAAAATACAGAATTAGATTGACTTGCTCAAAATCATGCATGTAGCAAGTGAGAGGCAGAAGTGAATTCGAGCTCAAGCAGTCTGTAGTTCCCTGTCTTGTCTTTGAAGGCTGGGCTTGGGTCACAGTTACTCAGTACGGCCCCTGGTATAAGTAGACATAGTGCTTGGTGAGCTCATTTGAGATTTAAAGGCAGAACAAGAAATGTACTTTCAACGTGGCTGAAGGTAGGGCCTGGGGCATTTAGAGGCGGTAAGAGGCTTTGAGGGAGAAAGGCCTGTTTTGCCCAAAGAAGGTGAGGCAGGGCTTCTAGGACCAATCCCTTGGAAATAAACACTGATTTCAGGCCAAATAATTAGCATCGAAATGCATGGGAGCCAGGAAGTTCCCTTGCACCGTCACCTGCAGTAAAGAAAAATCCAGACTGAACTGGCTGCTTCCATTGGAAGTGATATAACGAGCTGGCTTTGGCCTAGTTTTCTTAAAGCAGGCGGCCCCCTGGCTCTCCCACACCCTTCTTTCTGAATTTGTAAGTGACAGCTACCGCCATCTAGTGGTCTGAACTGCACTGCTCAGGCCTGGGTGGGGCAGTGCGTGGGGAAGCTTGGACCACAGGGACTTAGAAGATGGCTCTGGCCTCCCTCCCTACAAAGATAAGATCCTCTTATCTTGGTAGAGACTTTTATTCTGTTCAAAGCATGTCCATACTTTTTACTTCATTAGGTCTTCTCACCAATCCAGTGAAGTGGGCAGGGACCATTAACTCCATTTTAGGGGTGAGGCAGCAAGTCCCTACAGGGAAGGGATCTTGCCTAAAAGCTGCCTTGTCAACTATTAATAGAACTAAGACTAGGACCCAAGTCTTCACAATACCAATTTCTGGCCCAGAATTGACAACTAGAGGCACTGTCAGGTCTTTTGAAATCTCCTTGGACAAGGAAATGAAAGATGATTTTATCTTGGAGGTCTTAGGCACTTCTCTACTTTGGTGGTGTGGGGCGGGGGCGGTCCTTTTTAGCTGAATGACTGGTGAGCTTTTTCCTTGAAATAAGACTCCTCAGGTGGGATATCCAGGCCAATAGTGTTCACATGGGAGGTTTTGGGAGAAGATGAATACCACTCCTCCATCTCTAGAAGCTAGTACAGGGCAGTCACTTAGAACTTATTTAGTTCAGGTACCTTGTGTTAAAGATGGGGAAACCAAGAAAAGAGAGGGGATGACTAGGCTGACATCACCCAGTGACAGAACCATGGTTAAAGCCTTTCCTTTCCAGCTGGTCTTTCTGTTTTACACATGCTGCCGTAATAGCTATGTGTGGAGGCTGCACTATTTCAGGCAGTTATAACTGTTTTAACTCAGAATGAAAATCAGACTCTAGTGTCTTGCAAGTCAAACCAGGTACAAAGGAAGAGAGAAGACCCTGGACAATTATGTTTATTTTTGCATCTGCAATATCAGCAATTCTCAAACTGTTCAAATGAAATCTTAGGCAGAACTCAAGTATGTAGAAGGGGTAAGAGTGGTGAGAGACGTGGAGGCAGACAGTCATGCTGCCCCTGGACATCTCTGCAATGCCTGAGAGAGAGAGAATGCAGATCAGAAACCAAGGCATTGTGTAAGGAGCCCTGGGCGAGGGGTCCTGACACCTGAGCTCAGATCCGGGCTCTGGCTCCCACTGGATGGTGGTGGTGGCAACTCCCTCACCCTGATCCTCTCCCAGTGTCCAATCTTCCTACTTCCTAGGCCTAAGAAGATCAGATGGAGGGAATAGAGGTGAAAATGTTCTGTAGAAAGTCAAGGGCTATATTCATAAAGGGTTTCTTTTCTTCTTACTCAATAAAGTACATTTTATATGCAATAGAAATGCACAAATCTTAAATATTCAGTTCTTTGAGTCCAGAAAATTGTAATCAGCTGTGAAATTCCTCCCTAAAACAAGATAGAAAGCATTTCCATCACTCCAGAAGGTTCCCTTGGGCCTATTGCTAGTCAACCTTTCCCCCAGGCAACTACTGTTCTGATTTCTATCATCTTATCCTAGTGGTGCCTGTTCTAGAACTTTGCATGGATGAAGTTACTCAGTATGTACTCTTTTGTGCCTGGCTTTTTTTGCTCACCATAATATTTTTGAAATTCACCCAGGTTGTTTTTTTCCTTTACTGCCGAATAGTATTCCATTGTATGGACATACCATGGTTTGTTTATTTTCCTGTTGAAAACATTTGAGTTATTTCTGGGTTTTGGCTATTATAGTTAAGGCTGCAATGAGCATTGTTGTACATATTTTAAGTGCACATATGTATATGTTTCTGTTGAAATGGGAACGGAATGTTGGAGCATATTTAGATGTATGTTTAACTTTATTAGAAACTGCCAAATGGATATCCAAAATGTTTTTACCATTTTATGTTACAACAACAATGCATGAGAGTTTCAGTTGGTCAGTAGAATTAATATTTGGTAGTGTGGGTCATTTTTATGATAGCCATTCTGGTGGCCATCCACATCTTATTCCCAATCTGAGGAGAAAGCATTCAGTCCTTCACTATTAAGTACATATAATATTAGCTGTTGGGTTTTGGCTACTGGCCATACATATCACACACACACACACACAATGTCACACACAATACACAATAATGCCCTTTATCAGTTTGAGGAAGCTCCCTTCTATTTCAGTCTTACTGAGAGTTTTTATCATAAATTGGTGTTGAACTTTGTCAAATTATTTTTCTGGATCAATTAATATGATCATGTGTTTTTCCCCTTTAAAGTTTTAATGTGGTAATTATATTAATTGATTTCCTAATATTGAACCTGCCTTGTATATCTGCTATAAATCTCACATGGTTATATGTTTAATTCTTTTTTATATATTACTGGATTTGGTTGCTATTATTCTGTTGAGAAATTTTCATGAAATATTACTCTGTGGTTTCCTTTTTGTTACTATTTTGTATGTTTTCGATATCAGAGTAATGCTGGCTTCATAAAATGAATGAGGATATGTTCCCTTCATTTTAATTTTCTGAAAGAAATTATGTAGAATTAGTATCATTTCTTTAGATATTTTGTAGAATTTGCCAGTGAAAGTACTGGGCCTGGAAACTTTTTCTTTTTTGGAAGGTTATTAACTACAGATCCAATTTCTTTAATATTTATAGGACTATTTAGGTTATCTATTTGCTCTTGAGTGAGTTTTGGTTGTTTGTGGTTTTCCAGGAATCATTGATTTTATCTTAGTTGTTGAATTTATGTGTATTGATGTTTGTAGCATTTCCTTATTCTTATAATAGCAGCAGGATCTGTAGTGATAGTCCCTCTGTCATTTCTGATATTAACAATTTACATCATCTTTCTTTCTTCTTTGTCAGTTTTTTCCAGACACATTTCAATTTTATCAATCATTTAAAAAAAAGTACAACTTTAGGCTTAATTAATTTTCTCTATCATCCTGTTCCCAATTTCTTTGATTCTGCAAACCTCTATTGCTTTCTTTATTCTGGTTGATTTGGTTTTCTTTTGATCTTCTTTTTCTAGTTTCTTGTGGTGGAAGTTTAGACTACTGATATGACACCTTTCTTCTTTATTAGTATAAGCATTTAAACTATAAATTTCCCTCTAAGCACTACTTTAAATGCATCTCACAAATTTTGATATGTTGTATTTTTGTTTCATTCAGTTCAAACATTTAAAAATTTCTCTTGAGACTTTTTTGACCCATGTATTATTTAGAAGTGTGTTATTTAATATGCTAGTGTTGGAGATTTTTCTTTTCTATTTCTCATTGATTTCTAGTTTAATTCCATTATAGTTTGAGAACATACCTTATAAGATTTCAATTACTTTAAATTTGTTTAAAGTTTGTTTTATGACTCAGCATGTGGTCTATCTTGCTGAAAATTTAATGTGCACTTGAAAAGAATATGAACTAGCATGAGCCCTCTGGTCAAGATGGCAGATTAGATAAATGCTGTGCTCACCTCCTCCCACAAACACATCAAAATTCCAACTAAACTACAGAACAGCCATCACTGAGAATTGCCTAAAGTCTAGCTGAACAGAAGTCCTATGACAGAGGATATATAGAAGAAACCTCAGTGAGACTGATAGGACCAAGATGCAGAAAGGGCTGGTCCCACACCCAAGTGTGGTGGTTAAAAATCTGGAGGGTTACGTCAGCTGTGGAGGTCCCCCCGAGGAGCAGAGCGAGGGGTCCCAGCCTCGCACCAGGATTCCCAGCCAGGGGTTCTGGTGCCAGGAAGAGAAGTCCTCACAAATTTTGGCTGTGAAAACCAGCGTAGATTGTGCTTGAGTGAGACAGAGGGCTGCTAGAGTCCCAGACAGTCCTCTTAAAGGGCTATTGCATGGATTTATCCACTGATGGACTCAGTCACTCTGAGCTCGAGGACTGAGACAGCAGCTCAAGAGGAGCTAGGGATACGGAGAGGAACTGAACTGACTGGCTTCAGGGAGAGTGCTGGAGAGGCAGCTTTCTCTCAGGCAGAAGTGCTGGCAGAGGTCATTGTTTCTTTGTTGAGCTCTCTTCTGACCCAGCCTGCATGTGAGGGGAGTGTGATATCTGAGTCTCCATTAACCTAGCTAATACCATTTTCCCCACCCTGGTGATTCCCTGAGACCCCTCTCCACCCAACTTATGGACCCACCCAAGCTGCTTCCAGTGGCTTTTCCATACAAATGGCCTGTCTTTGCTCATGCTGTGGACTTTCCTAAAATCTCCCAAATGTTCACAAACAAACCCCAAACAAGCAGCATCTGGCTTTGGTGTGCCTCATACCTCTTGCTAAGCAGACCTAGACCTGAAACTAGCAGCAGCCAGCCTCAGTTTACAGCTTAGCTTCAGAATTCCAGGCATATCTAAGCTCAGCACAAGTGGCAACCATCTGCAGAACACTTTGCAGCTCATGCCAAGTGGCCCCAGGAAGGGCACAAGAAGCAGCTGTCCTTGGCCTTACACAGCCCCTTCTAAGAAGCTCAGAACCAACACGCCCAGTGGCCAGCTTCAGACCACTCCAAAGCACCATCCAACCACCTCTACAAATGACACACCCAAAGGGCAGACTCAGCAGGCACCAGAGCCCCGCTATAGGGAATCCTACTTTGTAAGGTCAGCCCCTGCATAACAGCTCCTCTACTATAGTCACGGCCAGTTTTCACAACCAATCAGCCTGAGGGTCAAATCCCTCCCATTAACATATAAACAGCAATCAAGAGTCAACTACAACTACAACCCTCACAAGGGACACTTGAAACACCCAGCTCAGATGACAAGGGAGACGGACCCACTGGGCCCCACAGAATACCTGCTACATAAGGCTACTCTTTAAAGACTAGGAGATATAGCAGCTCTACCTAATACATAGAACAAGCACAGAGAGGGAGCCAAAATGAGGAGACAAAGAAACATGTCCCCAAAGAAAGAACAGAACAAAGCTCCAGAAAAAGACTTAAACAAAATGGAGACAAGCAATCTACCAGATGCAGAGTTCAAAACACCGGTTATAAGAATGCTCAATGATCTCAGTGAGAACGTCCACAGAGACATAGGAAACACAAAAATGGAGATAGGAAACAAAGAACCAGTCAGAAATGAAAAATACATTGGAAGAAATCAATAGTAGATTACATGAAGCAGAGGATCAAATTAGCGATTTGGAATATACAATAGCAGAAAACACCCAAAAGAAAAAAAAAGAATCCAAAAAAATGAAGATCGTTTACAGGGGACTCTGAGACAACATTAAGCATACCAACATTCACATCACAGGGAGAGGGCTGTGAATTGAAAACCTATTTTAAAAAATAATAGAAAACTTCCCTAGCCTGGTGAAGGAAATAGACATACAAGCCCAGGAAGCTCAGAGTTCCAAACAAGGTAAACCCAAAGAAGCCCACACCAAGACACGTCATAAGTAAAATTCCAAAGTTTAAAGACAGAGAGAATCTTGAAAGCAGCAAGAAAAAAGCAGTTAGTTACCTACAAGGGAGCTCCCATAAGACTGTCAGCTGATTTTTCAACATAAACTTTACAGACTATAAGGGATTGGTGTGAAATATTCAAAGTGATGAAAAGCAAGGACCTGCAACCAAGATTACTCTGTACAGCAAAGCTATCATTTAGAATAGAAAGACAGATAGTTTTCCAGACAAAAAAAAGCTAAAGGAGTTCATTACCATCAAACCAGTATTATAAGAAATGTTAAAGGGACTTCTTTAAAAAGAAGAAGAAAAGTCAGAAAATATGAATAATAAAATGGCAATAACTACGTATCTATCAACAATTACTTTAAATGTAAATGAATCAGATGCTTCAAACAAAAGACAGGGTGGCTGAATCGATAAGAAAACAAGACCCTATGTGTGATGCCTACAAGAGACTCATTGAAAGACACACAGACTGAAAGTAAAGGAATAGGAATTAAAAAAAAAAAAAAGCTGAGGTAACAATACTTATATAAGACAAAACAGACTTTAAAGTTAAGACTATAAGAAGGGATGAAGAAGAACCTAGAAATTCTACTTCTGGGTATTTATCCAAAGAAATTCAAAACACCAATTGGAAAAGACATATGCATTTCCATGTTCATTATTCTTAATAGCCAAGATATGGAAGCAACCTAAGTTTCCATCAACAGGTGGAAAGAAGTGGTACATATATACAATAGAATATTACCCAGCCATAAAAAAGAATGAAATCTTGCTATCTGTAACAACATGATTGGACCTAGAAGGTATACTGCTGAGTGAAATAAGTCAGACAGAGAAAGAGAAATACCATGTGATTTCACTTTTAAGTGGAAACCAAAGAACAAAATAAATGAACAAACAAAATGTAAGCAGACCATAGATACAGAGAACAAACTGGTGATTGCTAGATGGGAAGAAGGTTGGGGGCTGGGTGAAAAAGGTGAATTTAGTGTATTCTACACTGAGGCTACAATGATTGGTTTAGGAATGGACATGTGACTCAAATTATGCAGCAAGAGTCATTTCTGAGACTTGTGGGAACCAGCGGAATCCAGAATTTCTTTCTACTAGAGTTAACTACTAGGATAGAATCTTGTCAAGCTTGAGAAGAGTTTGTCTGAGAGTGAATAGGTGCATTAAGGAAAGTGGGCTGGAGAGGGAGAGAGATAAACTCCCAATGAGCTTGTCCAAGCACCTAGATCCAGCCATTTCTGAAGCCTATAGGCATCCTTCACATTCTGGACTTTTAAGTTACATGAGCAAAAAAAAAAAAAAAAAAATTCCCTTCCTGAATTAGCTAGTATCAGCTGGTGTTTCTGTCACTTATTACTGAAAGAATCTTAATACGTATCTTAAGTTTCCTTTCAAACCACTTAAGTTCCTTAGTCAAGATTCTAGGGACCCATTGTCTCCTTAAGACATAGGATAGAATCCCCTTCCTTAAGATAGCAAATTGCTGATTTTATAGTTGTCTAAATAGAAACAGTTGTCCTTAGAGAATCTCAGCATGAAAACTGGCCAGAGAAGCATGGAGCCAGAAAGTGTGTGTGCACGTCTGCATCTGTTGGCAAGATTAGTGTGCAGGGCAGGCTTTGGGCCAGGGTTTATTTTTAATAATCAAAAGTCTATCTTATTTTTGAAATGTGCTGCAGCTTCCTCCTTTCCCTCCTTTCCCTTACCCCATGGAATCTAAATTTCTGGGAACTTGGAGATGACATAGCTTATTCACCCCAGGACTCAATATTCAGGAAGGAAAAAATATGTATGGGCAGAAAAAAGACAGACTTTTTAAAGACAGGAAAGGAATATTATCTGTTTCTCTGTAGTGTTTTGCTGTATTTGCTAAGATTCATCAGGTTCCAAATGGGGTGTATAACATTTTTGGTAGGTCAGTGAGGCATATGTCCAGTTTGGTTGTCAGGATAATGGAGCCTTAAAAACATGGACACCTTGCTTTTATAGCCCAAGATTTTACTGATGGAGAGAAGGAGGACCCTTGAAGGAAAGGACTGTGCCCAAGGTCACATGGAGAATTAACTGCAGAATAAGAATTATGCTCCAGTGCAGCCAGCTCCATCTGTGTCCCAAAGCCTTTCTGTCATGGTTCGCACAATATAGATTTCATTTACAACTTTCCCACATTTCCAGACGTTCCTCTTTGAGGGAGGGGATTCCCAAGGTGTGGATATTCTGACTCAGCTTGGCCACCCTCCATCTGTCTGTCACTGATTCATCTGGCAGTCGCCATGGGGGCCTGTTTAGCACAGCTGGGTTTGACCAGGCAAGGTGTGAAAAGTGCAATGAAAAGCATGTAACTTGCTTTGGCCGATGGAACGTGAGTGGAAGTGACATGTGTCGCTTCAGGATGGAGGCCGAGTCAACCTGGCTTACTGCTAGATCATCAAACAGGGAAATTTTAAGCACCTATTCTGTGCCATGCTTTGTGCTGGGAAGGGCCAAATTGCCCCTGCCCTCCAGGAACTGACAGTTCAGCAAGTGGGTAGATATGGAAGCAGTTGTCACACAGGGTGATTTGGATGGGCCAAAGCTATGTCACTGAAGGGAGTGGTCATCTCTGCCTAACCTCGGGTAGAAGTTAGGCAAGGCTTTACCAAAAAAACACAGACCCTGAGCTAGATCTTGAAGAACATGTCAGGTTCTCCAGCTAGGCAAGGCACATACGAGAATTCCAGCAACAGAGTGCCGTCTCCACTTTCTTTCTTACAGCATTTGTCTTCTCGATAGCACCCACATATCTGCCAGGTCTCCTGCAGCCCACTTGCTGCTGTACTTTACCTCTTTATGCCTCGGTCTCCTCATCTGGAAAGTGACGGTAATAACAATGCTCCCTCATTAGAGTTGTTTGAGGATTAAATTATTTCATATGTATGAATATGCATAAATAATATGAGAGAGACTCCAATGCAGAGTAAGCATCCAGTAGATGTTTAAAAAGTACAATAATTTGTATATAATACATGCTCACAAATATTTCCCTTATTAAAGTGCTCTTTAACTTCAAGTAACCCCTCACCTAAAATAAATATTTTATTCTGGCTATTGGGAGACTCTAGTAGCCCCATGCTTGCTCTTAAAAGGGCATTCCTCCCTTGTATTAGCAAATTCTCTGATTTGTGTTTGTGTCACTCAGTGATTGGTCAAGACTGAAGGAGCACCTACTACTAAAAGTCAAAGAGACACAAAGGACAATATCTTAGTCCTGGCTCTAAGACTTAGGAATCGGCTGGAGAAACACAAGATGTGCTTGGATACAACCATAAAGAGACACCATAGGACAACCCTATTTCCAGTCTTTAGGTGCTTTCATGTAGAAAACATCATGGCCAGAGGGGTGGACATGAGATAATTATCTGATTTGGCAGAGAGATCCCAGTGGATTCCCAAGTAGATTTTCCAGCAAGTATTCCAAGCCATTGTCCTGTAGGGCTGCAAAGATGGCATCGTGCAAAGCAAACGCCAAGTCTCTCTTGTCTCTTTTTCTTTGTTAATTCTTTGAGGCATAGGAAGTAGATTTCTAAATATCACAAGAATCTAAGAATACCTCTGAGAATGGTCCAGAAATAACAGCACAGTTCCTGGGGGGTCCGAGGAAAACTGGGGATGACGGGGCCCCAAGGAGGCATGAAAGTGTAAGTGCCACACTGAAGAATGCTGAACTGAGCCAGGAGGAAAGGCTTGAGAACATAGACTCTCCTCTTTGATGAATGTGAAGGACCCTTTTGGCAGCAAAGGCAATTTCAGCTTTTGTGTGTCATTTCTCTGACTCAATGTTTTTATATGTTGCTTCCTGTTTATTAAATTCTATTCCTGATAACTTTGTGATGAGAGTCTTGACAGGCACACTTGTCTCACATTTCGTATGGTCTCTGGAGGATGAGGTGGAGTGTGTGTGGAAGGGAGGATATGCCAAAAAAGGCATTAACCAATGAATCTGATTACCAGGAGAGTTCAATGAAAGATGCATTGACAAAGCATTTACACACAGACATCTACCCAGGGAGAACCTGAGGTGCCTGATTTTGAAGAATAAAACGTAGAATTCAGAGTTGGGAGAGAGCGGGCTAGAAGACTTTTAGGAAGAGGTGGTTCTTGACTGGTCCTTGAAGGAACATGCTTTTTGAAGCAAACTTGTAGTAAATGAATACTGACTGAGAATCTACAGTGGGTACTATACTTGTCACTTTCTTCATGAAAAGTGGAATACATTTCTGAGTCTGGCTTGTGGATCAGTATTGTACTTATATTTATTAACAAATATTTATTGAACAGCCACTACGTACGAGAGTTTTCTCTATCCCACATAGTGACACATTTTCTATATTCATTTATTTAATCAATAAATATTTGCTGAATGGCTACTAAATGCTTGGAATGAATCAGTGAACAAAATTATGATCCATATCCATCTTGAAGTTTACATTTTAGTGGGGGGAGGCAAAAGAATAAACAATAGATATAATAATTATAATTATACAATTATACAACATGTTAGAAGTTGTATAATTTATAACATGGAAATATAGAAAATGTTGAGTACAGTAAAGGGGTTTAAATATATTGGGGTTGGGGCTAGGTTGCAATTTTAAATAGGGTAGTTTAGGGAGACCTCACTATGAAGGTAAATTTGAGCAAAGAATTGAGAGATGAAAGAGTGAGCCATGCAGATATCGGGGGGAGAACAGACTATGCAGGAGAATAGCAAGTGCAAAGGCCCTGAGATAAGAACATGTCAGGTGCATCTGAGGAATGGAAAGGACACTGGTGTGGCTGCTAAGGGTGAGTAGAGATGGTGAGGCCAAAGGTCAGAGTGTGTAGGGCTTTGTAGGCCATTATAAAGAATGTGGCTTTAATGCTGAGTGAGATAGGAGCTCTTGTGGAGCTTCGAGTAGAAGAATGACCTAATTTGCTTTATGTTGTAACAGAATCATTCTGGCTGCTGTGCTGCAGTGGTCCAGGTCAGAGACGGTGGTGGCTTGGACTAGGGTAGTAGCAGTGGAGGTGAAGGAAGTGATGAGATTATGGGTATATGTCTATGTACCATATATGTGTGTTATGTATGTTATAAATATATCGGTATACATATTACATATTGTATCTATATAAACAGCTTTATTGAGATATAATTCATATACCATGCCATTTATCCATTTAAAGCGTACAATTCAAGAAATATACCCAGGTTTTTGAACTGGGCAACCAGAACCATGGAATTGCCACTTGTTATTATGGAAGCAGAGAGTGGGTTCGTGAGGTGGGAAGAGCAATAGTTTAGTTTTGGACATGATCAGTCTACACCCATGTGCCAATGCCAGAAACTTGGGAATTATTCCTGACTCTCCCCATTCCCTTACCATCCACCCCAAGCCCTACATCTGACCCACGGACAAGTCAGACCCCATCTATTTCCAAAACAAATCTTGAAGGAGTCCATTTCTGTGGCAGGCAAAGTACTCACCAGATATCCCAGGTCCTCCCCTGCATTTCCCATTGTCCTTTGCAGTAAGATGAGAACCATATGACTGATTCTGGCCAATGAAGCCACTACTGGGGCTGACGAGGGTGGGCCTGGACCCAGGAGAGGAAAGTAAGGCATTTGCCTCATACAGTATTCAAGTGGGGTCCAAAAATCAGTAATTACAATAAATAATATTTTAATGCAATAGTTTAAAATTTGAAGGTAATGCAAAACATCCACCGTGAACAAAATACCAAAACTTTTAATAAAGATATCTAACCCTGTACTTACAAGACATGGACTTGTTCACCTCAACCCAATCCTCGCCCTGTCAAAGCCTGTCTTTATGTACATTTTTGATATTTTGTTCATCATGAACTTTTTGGCATTAATTTGAATTTTTAAAAATATTGCAAGAAAACAGTATTTATCATGATTGCTGAATCTTGTCAGTGCCTCCATAAATTTTGTGCCTCACCTGCCTCACCCTAGTCCCTACCCTGGTTTTGAGGTGATAGGAAGGTTTTTGGGGAGTAGAGGCCTGAGGGGCCAGTGTGGATGGGTGAGGTGAGTTGGCGGGGGTGGTTTGCACATGAGAGATGCAACCAGATTGTGAGAATGTGGGCGGGAGGAGATGTGCAGGCAGCCCTGCTGCTGGCTCCCCCTTCGGTATATTCTGAGGAGGGGGCAAGAGGGGGCTGCTGTCAGTAGCCCATCTGTACTGCGTGTCTGCCAACCAGGCTTATGAGCCAAGCGCCCACTTTCCTCAGCCTCGAGGCTGCTGGGGAACCATTTTCCCGGAGGTGGGAAATACTTTATGGTTGGACTAGTCCCTGCCTTGGGGCTGATCTGAGGTGGTCCCCAGGGGCCAAAGGACCCTTATCTGCCCCCTTCCAGTGCTCACTCTGACCCATTCTCCTCCTTGATTACAGCTCACATGTGAACTCTGGTCCCAGCTGTGACTTCTCTCGTGTGGTCTGTGCAGAACCCACCAGCCCCAAGACCCTATGGGCGTGTGGACTTGTCTGGGTCACTGATGTCTCAGACTGCCCAGACCTTGAACATGACTTACCTCTGTGGTTCTGCAGGCTACAGCTGGGAAGCAGACCCCAGACATCCATTTAGGGTCTTGAGTACATGCTAGAAGGTCAGGGTTAAGTGAGACTTCTCAGTATCGAGGACATTGGTGGGACTGTCAAGGCTGTCACATTAGCAGCATGTTGTCTCAGGCGCAGAATAAAGAAATGAGAGGGGTAGAGGGAACGGGAGAAAGGTGCTGACTCAGACATCAGCAGACCCAGGGTTTAGTCCCGGCTGCTGGGCTACCCACTCAGTGTGATCTTAAACAAATCTCTTTGCCTCTCTGAGCCTCAGTTTCCCTGCGTGTAACATTAGGAAATTAGGTTGGGAGGGCTGCAGTGTTTCTGATACCTGAATATATACTCTGTACTCTGGAAGGAGTCAAGAGGAGAATTTATGGTTTTGTTCTTGAGGGTGAGTCATTAAGCTGGTATACCAGCTATTGTCACAATGATGCTCTATGACAAATTAACCCCTACTCAGTCTTGGTGCCTGAGACAGCATAATTTATCCTTGGGCTCACAGTTCTGCAGGTCAGCTGCCGCTTAGTGGGCTAGGCTGACCCCCAGGCTCTAGCCTGCAGGTTGGGTACAGGTTCATGCCACAGGGATAGGACATGTACTCTGCTCTATAGTCACGATGGCACACGACAGTAAGTCAAACTGGGCAAGTAGGTGTCCAGTCTCTGCTCACTTCACATCTTCTAATGCCCATTGGCCAGAGCAAGTCATGTGGCCAACACCCAACTCAAGAAGTGGTGAAGTTTACTCCATGAAGCAATGGCAAAGGTGTAGATATATAATGCTGCTACAGGAGAGTGAAGAATTGGGACCAATGATTCACCCTGCCACAGATGGGGAAGGCAAGAATAACCCAGGAGATATGAAAAGGTGCTACACATCCAGGTGAGGCCAGTCCTCCTCTACCTGCGCCTTAGCTGAGAGTCTCATATCTGCCCAGTGGCATGGGCATTGCTAGTCAACTCGGACCTCGAGGACAGCTGGGTTAGTATCATGTCGTGGGCGCCTGAAGCTCTCCACTCAGTAGCTGCCTTTAACCGGCTCTTTTGTTTTTTCCAAACATGACATCACTTTGCCAGCCTGAGCTTCAGCTTGTCAAGACCATCCCGCTGTGTCTTCATCCTTCTGGCAGCCTTTGTATTACTGTGTTGAGCCTGAGAATGAAGCCAACATGAAGTGCAAAGCCGAGTAGTTATGAAGACCGTGTCCTGATAAAAAATTAGAGCCCCTAGATACTGCTGTGCCTGAAGCCAGAACTTCTCAGTTACATGAATCAATAAATTCCTTTTTTGTCTTAAACCAACATTTGAATTGGGGTTTCTGTCGCTTACAATGGCAACAGTGGTCTGTGCTTAATACAAGAGCTTGCCTAACCAGGAGGACTGCATGTGGGAGGGAGAGTGGCAGGTACATCCCAGCCTCAGTGTAGCGGAGAGGCTGCTACTCGAAGTGTACTTTTTGGATCAGAAGCATTAGAATCACATTGGGGTTTGTTAGAGATGCAGAGCCCCAGGTGACTCACATGCACATTAAAATTTGAAAAGCGTTTGGATTGAGGAGCAGGATAAGCTCCACCACCTCCCTGGGTCTTCCTTTGGGACGGGGTACAGTTTCACAGTCGATAGGAACTGGGGACCAGGGTTCAGATCCTCGCTTTGCTACTTATGCGTTGAGGAGCAGTGAACAAGTGTGTTTCAAATACCGTTGCACCTCAGTCCTCTCTTCTGGAGGATGGGGATAGGAACGGTAGCTGCCTCCCAGGGCTTGCGTGAGGACTCAGGCTGTTTAACTGATGGGAAGTACTTGGCACACTGTTGGGGAAAGAGGAAGAACTTAGAATGTGCCGGTGGTGATGGTGGTTTCCACAACTCTCCAGTGGGGCTGCTTGATGTTCAACCCACCCAATGACTTCCGATAGGTCACAGACGGGAAAACATTTTTAGAACGGGCAAATGGATGAAAAAGTGATTTTTCAAAATCTTATAAGATAATCATTCACAAGGGCCATTTCACCTGTATGTGGTTAGTAGTTGGTTGGTTTTGACCTGTGTCTTTGAGCAAAGGTAGGAGCCAGGTAAAGAGCAGGGGTCACCGGGGGAGTGGGGGCGGGGGGGGGCAGAGCTCTGAGCTGGGAGTCAAAAGGGCAGAGGGCAGGCGTCTACTAGCGAGGCAGAGAAGAGCATTTCGACAGGCCACCTTGGCCAAAGACAGACCCCAGAGCTGCCTGGTGGTAAGCGAGGACTTTGGGCATTACCCAAGAGGCACTGGAGGGAAAATTAATCATAGTGACGCTGGCTTCTTTGTGGCCCTTTGAACTGCTAGACTAGGAAACTGTTTCTCCAACCGTGTGGCTTCCTCAGAAGAGCTCTAAGTGGGCCTTGATGGCTGGACACACCCAGCCCCACCGCAGGGAAACACAGGGTGTAATTGCCCGGAAGCTGGTGAAAGCCATGAAGCGAGGAGGGGAGGCTGCTGCCTGGGAGTCACCTGGGGGGTGGGGGGGCTTGGTTCGTGGCCTCAGGCCTTCTGTTATTGATTCTCTGTGGGGCTGAGAGTTGGGCCAGCAACCCAACTGAGACCATCAGCCGAGATGGGAGTGGGGTAGGAAGGGGCTCCAGCAGGGCACTGCCAAGGCTCCAGAATGAAATCTGCCACATAGTCTCGGAGAGGGCACATGGATCCTCTGCTCGAAGGGATCTGGGCGTCCTTGACTGCACTCTGGGGATCCGCCCTGGGGGAGATACCGACCTTGGCTTTGAGATCTGTAGCGATGGGGAAGTGGGAAGGGATAAAAGCTTAGTAAGTACTATTAGTGCTCATGATCAGTCTCTGAGGTACCTGTGGTTTAGACGACGCTGAGATTGAGAGGTCGAGAAACTCTCCCAACCCCAGCTTCAGGCGTGAGGAGGCGTTACGGCATGATGAACAGAATGGGCCAGAAGTCAGGCGGCACCAGGTTCCCATCCCCCTCTCATGTCTCTTTAGTGGCTTACTCTGTGAGATCACGGGCAAGTCACTTCGCCTCTTTGCGCACTCATTCAAAAATAAGGGATAAATACACGCTCTTTGCAGGACCGATGTTAAAATTATCCATGGCAGCACAATTAAAGTACACAGCGCAATAGATGGGACATAGATAAGACCGCTGACTCTTATCTCCTTCAGAATCTAGTGGTCTAGAGGGACTAAAACATGGACAAGGTGATGAATTCAGGAAAAGCCTCTCTGAGGAGGTGACGCTTCAATTAAGATAAAAGCGAGCATTATGGGACAAGGGATGCATTATAGTCTCACAATGGGAGTTACTAGGGAAGTGAAGTTTGGAAGGAAAAGGAAGAATTGGAAGATCATGGTAAGAGCCACTAATAGCTTTGAAGCCCTGGTGTCAGCGGGTAAGTTGGATCTGTAGGGAGGGACATCCGTCATGGAGAGGGATACGGGGTGCTGTTGCCTCTGCATACCTCCCACCTCTCTGGGCCTGCAGGTATGTACCTGGAGGTGGGCCTTGGGTAGCTATTGGTTAGCAAGACCTGCAGTTGGGAAGATGAGCTGGACACAGGGCAGAGGAGAATCAGGACAAGCCGGGACCCTCCAGGCACCTCATCATAATTATCCGACTGCTATGATTATTTTCAAGAATAATGGCTGATACTTTACTTCCTCCTTCCAAATATTGTGCAAGTTCTCATTTTGACTAGCTGTGTCCCAGAACCATGCAATACAGAGATTCTGGGAGATAAAGTTCCAGTTATGCAGGTTGATAAGACAATCCATTCCAGTGCTGGTACACTAGTTACCCAGATAGAGAAAACTTGGAGAGGAACAAGTTTGGGGTGGGAAAATCAGGAGTTTGATCATGGACTTGTTGAATTTGAGACGGCTCCCAAGGATCCCTGTGTCCTACTGTTCAGACCCTGTAATCCTCACCCCTTGAGTGAGAGCTGGACTTAAAGACTCACTTCTAGCAAATAGGATTTGGCAGAGGTGATGGAATGTCACTTTGGATGAGGTTCTGTGTTGAGCGCTCTTTCTTGTTCTCTTGTTCACTTTCTCTGAGGCAGAGGAACTGTCATGTTGTGAACAATCTGTAGAAAGGTTCCCATGACAAGGAACAAAGGGGGACCCTAGGCCAACAGCCAGTGAACAACTGGGACTCTCAGTCCAATGACCTATAGGGAACTGAATCCTGCCAACAGCCACATGGATGAGCTTGGAAGCTAAATTTTGAGATAGTCTGTTACACAGCAATGGATAACTAATACAGACTCTCCAGTGGATATTCGTGCTTGGAGCTTAAGGGAGAGGTCAAGGGTAGGCACGTATGTTTAGGAATCATTGGTATATGAAGGCATTTAAAGCCATGGAACTGGATCATATTATTTAAGTAGAAACAGTAGCCAGAGAAGAGCAGATGTCTAAGAAGTGACCTTTGAGGCTTCCCAACATTCAACAGTTGGGCAAAGGAGAGAGAGATTCAGCAGAGCAAATGGACATGAAGTGGCTTAAGGTGGAAGGAGAAAAAGCAGAAGGGTGTAGTGTCAGAAGTTAAGAGGTCACGTGTCAATAAGGAGGGAAGACGTGGTGCTGCTGAGTGGTCAGTCAAGGAAAAGACAGAGAAGTGACCACTGGCTGTGACCATATGGAGTTGGTTGGTGATCTGGACAAGAGCAGTTCTAGCAGAGTGGAAGCCCACCTGGAAAAGTGAGAAAAGTGGGCATGAGGCATGCCCGAAGGAATGTGGACTTTCGTCCTGACATTTAAGTTATAGTGTTTGCTTTCCTGTGAGGTTCTTGGCCTTGAGAGGTGGCAGGGAGGAGGAGAAGACAGAGGCTGGGCAGAGTGGGGCACGGCTGTGGGGAATAGGGTGCAGCTGGAGAAAGTTTGGTGGCAGAGCCAGGGGGCTCAAGTGGAAAGGTTCATTGGTTAAAGTAGTTTCTTTGTGTGGCCTGAGCTAGAAATCTGTCCTTAAGTCACATACAAACACTGTATGCAGGGACTCTGCCAGGCAGCGGGGATCTGTCATCGGGTCAGACATCACCCCACAGGGAGAGGATTCAGGTCTATTGGGAGGCAGATGTTTAAGTAAATATTATAGGACCTTGAGATTAGTAAAGTATAACAGAGGCACGTCCTGTGCTATGAGAAAGCGAGAGGAGGAGGGGCAGATGAGGACTTCCTGAAGGAGGTTCTCCTGGAGCAGAGGCTAGAGACTGAGCAGCCAGCACTGCGCTGGAAGGATTATTCCAGGTCCCTTCTCCCCGCTCCCCTCTAAGCCCCGCTTATTCACCAGCTCCTCTGCTTACCTTCTTTCTCTCCCTCTCCCTTTCTTCTCTCCCTCCTCCTTCTCTGGCCCATGATGAAAGGCCTCTGTGGCCTCCCTCCCAACTGATGAATTATGCATGCCCTTCAGCGGGTGTGCCTGGCATCCAATTAGGGCTGTAGCCAGGTTGATAACATAGATTAAAATGTAATTCATTGAGGTTGACATTTAGGCCCCAGAGTGAATGGCAGGGAGGAGAAGCAATGCTCTCCTAGACCTCGTGTGTGAAGGGCCCTCTCCACTACCTGCACTTGCTTAACTAGTGCAGGCCTGCAGGCTGGGCCTTCTGGTGTACCGCAGAGCTGGAGAAAGGCCCAAGGCAGGCTTTGAGCCAAAGCAGCTTTTTTAACTTGAGAATAATTTGAGGTTTACACACAAGAGTTCCTGCAATAGTACAGAGAATTCCCATATACCCTTTACTGAGCTTTCCCTAAGGTTAACATCTTACGTAACCATGGTACAATGATCAAAACTAAGCAATTAGCATGGATACAATACCATTAACTAAACTACTGATGTTTTCCAGATTTCATTCAGTTTCCCATTAATGTCCTTTTTCTGTTCCAGGATCCAGTGCAGGATCCCACATTCCAAAGCAGGCTTTCGAGATTATGCCTCTACAGAGACAGCCATTCCTTCCTGTACCCTAGGCCAGTGGTTCTCAAACTTTCAAAGCTAGAGAATTACCAAGGATTTTGTTTAAAAGGCACATCCTTCCCTAGACATTTGGATTCAGTAGGTTTCCTCTCGATTTCGACATGTTTAATAAGCACAGCGAATTGCTTCCCTGACCAACACTCCAAGTAAGGTTGAGTTGGTTCCTAGCTCCTTTTGCAAGTCAGGTGTCAGCTTGCAGAGTTCCCTCATCCCCTGCCTTGGCCTTGGGACAGAGTAGGGCCACCCCCACCCGTCACCTATTACCAGACTCTGGGGGGAGGAGGGCAGAGTTAACTTGCTGGCCAGGGAAAAACCCCAGAGAAGCTCTGCTTGGAGAGGAGAGGAAGAACATTTACCTGCCAGTCACAGTTATATACATTTTCTCATTTCATCCACAGAATAATCCCTATAAGTAAATGCTATTTTTCCCATTCTAGAGATGAGGAAACTGAACAATAGTGATATTAAGTGTAGAGATGCCAGATTTAGCAAATAAAAATGCAGGCGGCTCAGCTAAATTTGAACCTTGGATAACGCGATACTGGGGACATACTTCTATCTTTAAAAAATTGTGTTCATCTGAAATTCAAATTTAACTGGGCCTCCTGCATTTTATCTCGCAACCCTGATTAAGTCACATCCTTTGTTTGCAGAGCTGGTAAGTAGGCCTCACCTCGGACCTGGCTCCGGTGTCTCTAGCATGGGGCACCCTGTGCTTACTGGCTCAGTCTGCTTTGACTGCTGGGCCGCAAGCCACAGGAGGTGGGGACTGTGTTTGTTTCCCGCTGTGTCTCCAGGGCTTGGCACACCATGGCAGTAGGTGTTTAATAAATATTTGCTGAATAAATGAATGGCTAAATGCACGCTCGAATGGACTCACCGCTCCCTTTGCACCAAAGAAACCCGCAAATGATGGTGATTAAACGGAAAGGCTGAGCTGGTGAGGTGTGGTGTGGCAACCTCGATGGAAACGCAGAAGGAGTTTAAGGGTCTGAGGCCTCATGCCCATGCCTCGGAACAGCAGCCCCGGCACCCTGAACGGGGACAGAGAACCAGCTCTTCTCATCTCAGCCTCTCAGGGCTTCTGCTTTCCCAGCTGGGAAACAGGATTGGGGCCCTTCCAGCTCTAAGCTTCTGTGATTCTATGATGTTTCTTCCTAATCCCACCTTCTTGAGTGGGTTAAAAAATATGGCCAAATTAAAGCGTGTGCTGCCAACTACTAAACGTTTACTTTCCAGCTCAATATTTCTTCTCTCTCCTCGTCTTCCTCTCCCCCCTCCTCCTCCTCCATGACAGTTTTCTAAAGACCACTGTGGTGGTGCCTGGCCTTGGATTCCTTTCCTCAAATGCTCCCTTCTACCCTGTCAGACGAAGTCAGAAGCCCGGAGAGACCCGGCACAGCACAATTCCTCGCAGACAAGGAAAGACATTGAGAGCTCATTGTATCTTTTAAAATAGACCCGTTGTCGTCGGAATGTATTTTTAGCTGTGGGAGAGATTGGCATGCTCTCAGTGCCACCATCTGCCAAAGGCAGTTGCTAGGCAACTGACACTGACGACAGCAAGGGGATGACTTCATGGAGGATCTAGGGACCCTGGTGGCCCCATCCCGCTCCACCGTCTAATCCTTGCATGCCAACTGGCAGGCCCAAGGGAATAAGCACTCCCTTCCTTCTGGGAGAGGCCTGAGAGCTGAGCACAGAAGATGCTGTACAAGTGACAAGGGACGATGAACCATCACTGCCACCTTGATTAGCAGATTTCATATTTAGAAACTTTAGAAACTTTAGTTGCTACTGTGGGTTAAGGCTCTGGACTCAGTGAGTCCACAGGATGCTCATCCCTCCCCCTGGCAGCCACATGGGCACTGGTCTGAGTCAGAGCAGACGCTGCTTGGAGGCAATCGGCCCAGAGCAGGCTCCGTGGATGAAGCAGCTGGCTGGTGGCCAGATCCCCTGGCTTCTGGCCCAATTCTGCATTTCGCTCTCTAGGTGATTTAAGGTGAATCCCTCCTTCTCTGGCCCCCAATTTTGTCACCTTCAAAGTAAGGATATTGAACCAGAAAAATGCATTTATAGGTCTAAAAGCAGAATAACTATGGAGTAAAATAATCCAGGAGCTAGACCTGGGTTCAGACCCTGACTTGGGCCCTCACCACTCATGTGTGATGTCAGGTAAGATACTAGGCTCCTCAGGGCCTCAGTTTTTCTCTCTATAAAGGACAGCAGTAACACTTGCTGGGCCATGAGGATTCGACAAGGCAGCACGTGAAAGTATGCGGCAGAGCACCTGTATTTTGGCATATTTTGGAGTCCAGTGAGTGGATAGGCGTCCTTCCGTTTCTGCAGCAGGGACTAAGGTGTCCACCACAATCCATTCATCTCATCCAGATCGATAGGCGTTAAGCTGGGCACGGGTCCAGCTTCCCATGCAGCAGCAGTCTCACCAAGGACAAGTGGAAAGAAGGGATGGGTACAACTTTTACTCACTTATAGGAAATTGCTTCCCTGGGTGTCCTCTCTCTCCTTTTTTTCTGTGAGCCAGGGCGTGGATATGCCCGTGACGCCACGTTGCAGAGCAAGATGATGTGCTGGAGGTGGAATGGGGGTGGCAGAGCAACAAGATGGAGGGAATCTGGGCCCACGTGCTAGGAGGAGGGCTGAGTGCGTGTGGTTTGCTTGGAAGGGCACAGGTTGCTGGCAGGTGAGTGGGGAGGTGACGGAGAGGATGGAAGGCAGCCAGTAAGGCCCAGCCACCACAGTGGATGGCTGGGGCCTAATTCCATGGGAAAGCTCTGGGAAACTGAGTGAAACACAGCTTCGGATCCAGCCAAAGGTGAGGGAACCAGGCCACGTTTAACCTTCCCCACCAGTCCCTGGGGCACATCGACTCCCAGGCACTTCCAGTGTTCCTTGTGCCGTGGGCCCAGTGAACACCAGGAGCCCGAGGGCAGCCTTCTGCCACAGACACAGATGCTGGCCGTCAGGGCCAGGCTGGTGGGCATGGACATGGTAAGAGGAACGAGGGGACGTGAGCCTAGCACCAGCAGCAGCAGCTGTGGCTCTTCAAGAAGAAAAATAAACTATGTTCTTCAAGCTACTATATATATTGAGGAGTCTTTGGAGCTTAACTTTTATCCTAAGTTAATTTCCAAATGCTGTGCGTGTGGGAAGTTTTGCTTTTATGTAATCTCTCCAAACGCCTGGACTCCATGTGATATTCATGGAGGTTATGTCGTGGTTGGGGAAACGAGGTTCATTCTAAGGAGCAGAAGCGTCTCAACAGAGCATGCATCACATGGTATTTCTGGGGCTCAGGCAGTAAATGGTACAAGTCCCCAGAGAGGGGACAGATGAATGTGGACTGGCATAGTCAGGGAAGGCTTCCTGGAGGAGGTGGACTGAAGCTGAGCTTTATCTGCTGGAGAGGACTTGGAGAGATGAGATGGAGGGTGTCCTCACTGAGCCATGGGTAGCTCCTCTGCAGGTATGGGGTAAGTAGGTACTTGGCTCATATCACTGCAGTGTGGTCTGAGGCCAGTGGATGCTGGAATTAGCTGCATTATGCATTTAGAAGACCGGGATGCAGGATACCTCTTAGCTGGGAGTGACTTGGTAGAGGGGGTCCAACTGTAGGGCACATCGCCATTGCTCCCTGTGTCCTGAGGTGGGGAAGCTAGTGTCAGATGCCTCTCACCACACACCTGATGCAGCTGACAGAGAGAGAGGTGAGGTTGCGGGCCTCAAATCAGCTGCCAGCCACCTTTGGGTCATTTGCACCACCTTTAGGTCCTTTTCACTTATTCATGGAACCTCAGAACTAGAACAGAACCCAAGGGATGATCAGTCCCTCTGCCTCCAGACACCTGTGCATCCACAGCCATAGCAGCTGGCTTGAGGTTACCTTTGCTTGCCCTTCAATACCCGTAGCCCCGCTCTGCCGCCTTTGTGTGCTCTGTCACAGTGGTCTGCCAGTTCTTCCTGGCGTCTAACTGCAGTCATTCCTGCTTTACTTTTGATTTATTTTAACCTCTAGATACAGGTTGGTTTTGCTGACGACTGTGAGGAGTGGGTTGAAATCAGTAAATCTACTTCACCCTCATTCTCTGTCCTTTTTCTGTGGGAAGCGGGGTGGAGGGAAGACTCTAGTCCTCTACGCCCAGCTCCCGCGGACTGAGGACACATAGAAAAGAATGAGGCAGTCCACCCAGGGTCCCTGCAGCCCAGTCATCACCAAAGCTCTGGAGGGATGGGTGGAGGGCAGTGTCTCTCAGACACCAGTGGGCTGCACAGACTTGACCCAAACATGGCAAATGATAATTGTCTTTTGCTGGCTTATTGCAAATCCCATCGTCTCTCTTCACTCCTCAAGTCTATAAATGTAGATCATTTCCCCCTGTTCTAGATTATCTTTGTGTTTTATTCTCTTTGGAAAACTATGAGCAGCTTTCTTTGGGAAATTCGTGTCTGGAATGGAGAGAAAGAAAGAGGAAGAGGTGCAGCCTTCCTCCCCGAGGGAACCGGGGAGACCCTCTGTGGCTAGTGCTGAGTGTCTGTGCCCAGTGTGGGTGGGGAAATAGGCCTCTGTGAGACGCCTTATCTACGTGGAGAGTCAGACCTACAGGTCAGCGCTTGTGGACAAGGCAGGATACAAGATGGACTAAACTGTGGGGTTCAGAGGTCCACCCTAAATACACAGGTAGCAAGAAGAGAAAGATCAGTGTGGGCTCTGGTAGTTACAGAGCGTGCTATGGAACAAGAAATCTCCATGCAGATGCTGACCTGTTGGATTCGGGCAGGATGAGACAAGGAGCAGGACCAGGAAGCTCCAGTGTTCAGGGAGACAGTAGCAAAAGCAGGAGCCCCATGCTGTGAGAGAGTAGGAACAAAGCTGGGAGTTAGGCCAGTTTTGGGGGTGGCTGGATGAGGGCTTGGAGAGAGGGCAGATTGGCAAAGAACCAAGCAGGACAGGGGGAGGAGGGGATGGTTACCCAATGCCAAGTCCAGTCGGGAGGCCAGTTGGACTGGGACGGCTTCACGGGACAGTGCAATAGCCATGTCTATTTCCCAAGAGCTGTTTGGGAGACGAGGTGGCTGGGAATGGAGGGACCTAGTGAGTGGGGGCAGGGAGAAGGAAGATCACACTTCTTGTGGGGTGTGATGTGTCTCAGATCCACATCAACAAAGTTAAAATTAGCGAGCTTTTATTGAGCACCTATATGTGCCAGGAACGCTTCTCAGCAGTAACAGTGTAATAACATTTCATCTTTACGACGTCCTTCTGGACAGGAACTATTATTCTATCTCATAAAAGAGGCGACCGAGGAGCAGAGAAATAAACAGGTCTCTCAGCCAGGACGTGGCAGTACAATGAATGTGACACCGTGGTTCAGACACTGAACTTCTTGCACGCCATGCTCGCTTGCGCCTTGCAGCCTTTCCCCAGGCCGATCCCCCTGCCTGGACTGCCTCTGCCATTCTCGGCTTCTTGTCCACCTGATGGACAGCCACATGAGACACAGCCTACAAGACCTCTCTTAGGAGTCTCTTCTTCTGGGAAGTCTTCCTTGGTTCCCCCAACACACTCTGATTGTGGCGTCGGTCACATCATACTGCTGGTTTTTATTCATGTGCCTGTTATTTCTCTCAAAGCAAGAAAGCATTACTATTTTTTAATTTTTGTATTTTTTAAGTAAACATTTAATTGACATGTTAAGAAACTGCACTTTTGTTCAACTTTATGCCTTTCCTCTCCCTCTGGCAGCAAGGTCTGATATGGAGCAGGGATTCAGTAAATATTTATTGAATGGAAACGTCATTCTGCCCCCACTGAGCTCCTTTCTGAGAAAAGCCCCCACTCTTTGCTGTGTGGGAGAATCCAGACATTTTGTACAGCTGCGGCTTAGTGGGGCCCATTTTGGCTGGAATTCAAGGAGTAATTACAGACAAATCAGTATTATTACAACCCACATCAATCAGCGTCCCTCTCCTCAACTACGCTCACCAGGAAACAGGAACCGTCTCAGGAAGGCACTGTCTTGTTTAAGTCCGAGCGTCTTTCTGGTGCCCAGGGAGTGGGTGAGACTCAGAGGGATCCCTGCAATGACTATCTGTAATGGAGTCTGTAGAACATACTGCTGTGATAGTTTGAGACTGCAGGCGCCTGGAGGCAGACAGACCTGAACTCACCTCCCATCTGTCACTGTCTTCCTCTGTGAACTTTGACCACGGGTTTCACTTCTCTGAGTTTCAATGTTCTCATAAGTAGTAACACAGAGTCAATGATACCTCCTAGCAGTGTTTTTGTAATGATTAAATGAGATAGCATGTTTAAAGCATCAGAATGTTTCCCAAGCAATTAATAAATAAAAACTTCCCTTTCCTCCCACTTCTTAATTAATTATTGAGTTCTTTGTTCTCTGTTGGGGGTATGCTTTTGTATTTATGAGGATTTTTTTGTCAGTAGCAACATAATAAGTCCCAAACCTATCTACGTTCCAGACCTCCTTGCGGAGCACAGAGGAACCCATGTGGAGAAGCTTTCCTGGAGCAATTGGGGCTTGATCTGGGCATGGGAAGAAAGATCACATCTAACATCAGATTGACAGATCCTTTATGGGACACTAGGGTATTCTGGAGAAAAGGAAAACTGGGAATTAGAAGACCCCAACCACAAAACTCCCTTCCCTTGCACCATCTTGGGAACCATCTATGATCTGTCTGCAGAGGAAGTTGCCTCTGTGATGGAGGCCTGGGTGCTGGGCCTGGGAAAACCATGGATGGATGGCCAGGGCAGACTTCGCTGCTGTAGAAAAAGGAACTCGTCCTGGGCCACTGGCTCATTCAGCAGCCTGTTTGGAAAGAAAGTTTATAAAGCTTGAGACTCAGGTGGCCAGGGGCCTCTATTTGCATGGATAGAGTTTGGGTGTGATGAAAGTTAGCTTATTTTTGTCAGTCTGTTCAATTCAATTTAATAAAATATCCTGACAGTCCGGGTTAGATATAGTGTTGGGGGTCGGGGATCCAGAGAAGGACAAGTTGCCACTTTCATGGTGCTCACTGTCTTCTGGAGTGGTAGATGGGGAGGTATGAACTATAAACATGGGTGCTGACTTCTGCCTGGGGGCAAAGGGAGGCCTGACTTGAGACTTAAAGGAAAAGGAATCTGTTGCTATTATGCTGTTCCAGGTGAGTGTTTTCACTTCAGCAGTCAAGAAAGCAGTGTTGCGTCATGGCTAAGAGCAATCAGACAAACCTGGGTTCAGTCCCAACTCTCTCACTCATTAGCTGCGTCACGGTAGGAAAACGACTGAATTTTCCCGAGCCTCGCTTTCTTTTTCTATATAATGGAATATATTCACGATAAGTATAGACTTTTCCAACTTTCTTGTATTTCTTTTGTCAACTAACTTATCATTTGCCCCCTTATTTTTAGGATAGGTTATGCTTTATGTATTTTGAAGCTATGTTATTAGGTGCATACATGATTGCAATAACCTCTTGGATGTTTTTCATCGTAGAGAGTCCAACCTTATCTCTATTCATGTTTTTCAACTTAGATTCTATTTTATCTGATTTCAAGATCGTGAAATATGTTTTCTATACTTTTATTTTCAGTATTTATTTTGATTCAGGTGTGTCTTTTGTAAACCGTATATTACTGGATTTAAGTCCAATCTGATAACCTCCAACTTTCTTATAATTGAATATATTCGATATATAAATTTTATTAATTTAATACATTTATGTATTGTAATGTGATTGCCATTATAGTGATATTTAGTTCCTCTATCACATTACATAATTATCCTTTCTTTTTAGTGGTTGGGATAATTAAGTTTCAGTCTCTTAACGAGTTTGCTGATTGTAGTTCAGCGTTGCTGTCTATATTTATTACATTGTGCATTGGATCTCTGTGGCTAACTTACTACTCATTGCAAGTTTGTACCCCAAACAACAGTGATCTTATCCCCCCACCCGCCATCCCTAGGTAACCGCTATTTTACTCTGTTTTTTACAAGTTTGACCTTTTTAGATTCCACATATAATTGATATCTTATAGTACTTGTCTTTCTCTGTCAGACTTATTTCACTTAGCACAATGTGCTTAAGGTCCATTCATATTGTTACAAATGGCAAGATATCCTTTTTCATAGCTGAATAATATTCTGTTATATATGTATATATATACATACATACATATACATATATCACATCTTTTAATGACTTCCAACTTTTAACTAGTGAATTTAAGTCCTTTACATTTATAATTACCACTATATTTGATTTTATATCTACAATCTGATCTTGTATTTCCTACTTCACATGCTTTTTTTTTCTTTTACTGTCTTATGTTTGATCGTTAATATTCTCTTTGTTCCTTTTCTTTTTTTTCCTCTGCTAGTATAATTTTTCAGATTTGTTGAGTTTGTTGGCTACCTTTGCATGACATTGTGAGTTCACATTTTTTAGTGAATTTTTGTTTCCTTCTTTCTCTCTGTATTCACCACTCTCTCAATGTGTGTGTGCGTGTGTGTGAGCGCGCGCGCGCGCGCGTGTGTGTGTATGTGTGTGTGTGTGTGGTGGTGTTTTCATTCAGCTACTCTGGCCCTCGCTTCAGATCCAGGCGCCATGATGGGGTATATGTGGGTTCTCAGTTCATGTATTTGCTAAGTGACTGAGCCCGCAAGTCACCTGGACAAGTCCTAGTTGCCAGGGTTTTCCTTGCCTGTCCAGGCCCATCTCAGACAAGCAGCGTAGGATGGGCCACAGCCCTACGAAGAAAGAATAGCTTTTCCCAGTCCAGATGCAGGTCTGGGAGCCTGGGAACATTGCATGAAGTTCTGCAACAAGAAATTGTATCATCGCTCTCCACCTGGGGGTGGAAGACAGCCCTCCTGGGGGCTTGGCTAATCTGGACAGAGGCAACATGTAAGAAAAATTTCTTCTGCCCATTCCATGCCCCGTTGATCACAGCCTCCCAGAGTGTCCAGTCACCATTAGAGAGCAGATGTTTATGTTCCTCACTCCCTGCCACTGGCTGCCCTAGCCTGCCCGGCGGCGAAGTTTCCATTTCATTCTAAACGGAGCAGAGGATGTGGAAAATCTTTGGTGGCTTCTGGCAGGTGAAAGATCAAAGAATGCTCAGCAGTCAAAGGCACAATCAAAAAGGCTGAGATCAAAGAGAAAGAGCTTCATTTGGGAGTGAACTCCCCTGCTTCTCATCACAGTCCCAGTGAGGCTCTGTCATTCTCTGTGGCAAGGAACAAGGATGAGGAATTTGGGCTGCGGCTGGCTGCTGAAGCCGCGTGCTGACAGACAATCCCAGAACAGCTGCAATGTAATTGTGAGCCTTGAAATTAAAACAAAATCCATTGATTTATAAGAGGAAAAGAGGGTCAGCACTAGTGGGGTCCGAAAAACCATTTTCGAGAGCCCTCGGGTTGGCCTAAATCCTGCGTGTAAAAACAGGAGGTTGAAGTGTTCACCATGGAAACTGACGGAGGAAGCTGAGGGGATTCAGGTCTTGGCAGGTGATGCTGGGCCTTCGGTGGTACGAGCTGGCGCTCAGCGCACCAGGGGAAATAATGGAGGCCTCAATAAATAGGAAATCTAGAGAGGCCAGAGCTGAGGCTCAGATGCATTTTGTAAGGGGAAGGCTTCCTCGCCCAGGATGGGGAATCTGCTTCCCAAACTGTACGGTCGGCAGTTTTGTGTATTTTGTGTCTGTAGGGGTTTATTTTAACTTTATAGTAAACTTAAAAAACAACAACAACAACAACAACAACTTTAAAGTATTTGCTGGCATTGTTTCCCTCCCAGTGTGGGAATTGGGAGAGGTGAGCAACTCTTCCTCGGATTCAGATAAATCCCTCCCCATCTTTGTGCCTCAGTTTCCCCATCATTCAATGAGGACGTGAGACTAGACGAGCATTTTCTGGAGGCACTTTTTAGAAAAGCATTTAAATAAAATTTGGGTGGAGCACCGGGCGGGGGAGGTTTAGGTGTCCCAGAACTAAAACGAATGTGTGCAGGTTAAGTTCAAGGTGGCACCCTGGCCTCTGGCCGCAGAGCGAGAGCAAGCTTGACTCTCGTTCCTCTCCCCAAACTAGCCTTGCTCGCCTCGTGTCTTTCCCCCTGGGTGATCTTCAGGTTCCTTCCAGGCTGGGACAAGTGGAGCTCTGCTGTAGGCTGTGTGTCCTCAGCCCCTCGAAGTGGCCGTGCCATCATTTTCATTTTTTCCTGGAGGACAGGTTCTCTTGGACTCCTACAGACCCCTGCCCAGGCTTTATTGTGGATGGCGCCAGGCTCATTCTTTCAGAGTGAAAGGCTCCTTGACCATCTGAGCTATTATTCCTCGAGAGGAAAGCCTTGTCATTCTCTATGTGCTTCTCGGGCCTTTTGTCTCTTGATCAACGTGAGTGGATATTAATCTCACTGTGTTCCCTCCAGCTGGCTTCACTTTGCATGGCCGTTTCTGGATAAGGTTCTTTTGTTCCCCTATTTTTAAAATTTTTAAGTAAACAGATTTTCTTTCTGAGTTCTGGATGAATGTCAGACCAAGTGCTTGGTAGGAAGCGGCCCTCTCCGAAACAGCTTCTGGGGTCGAGCATCAGAGCAGCAAATCCAGAGGAAGCCATTTCCCACGACTGCAGAGCTGAGTCTGCGGTGGAGGTTGGGCTTCTGTGTTGACAGGAAGGGTTAACAGGAGCAGGGGCCCATGTTCTGGTCCGGATGCATGCTCACTTGCTGTGTCACCTTGAGAAATCCGCTTCTTTCTGGACCACGTTCTTGCTACCTGGGCAGTGAGGGGTTTGGATCTGATGAATAGCTTCTGATGTGTGAGAACACTCTGGAATCCATTCTTAAATCGAAATCTGTAGCAACCCAATATGAATCATATGGAATTGCTGTTTTTGTTAAGTCAAAAATGCCAAATACAGGCTGTACCATAGGGTTTATTAGCCCAGGGTTTCTCCACCTCAGCACTCTTGACCTTGGTGGTGGATAATTGTGGGAGGCTGTCATGTTGGGTGTTTGGCAGCACCCCTGGCCTCTGCTCACTGGATGCGAGTAGCACGCCCCAATTTGTGGCAACCAAATACATCTTCAGACATTGCCAGATGTTCCCTGGGAAGCAAAATTGTCCTTGGTTGAGACCCACTGTTTTAAATTGAATAAAGCCAATTAAAAGGTGAGATTTTCCTTTGAAAGTGGGTAGGAGGGAGTGTTACCTACCTCCATTCTCTGTGGCCCCTGAAGCTCTTCTGACACACCAGTGTTTCAGGAGACAAAATTTAAAACCTGATAGACACAGAACCCCAAGTGTCTCTCAGCTCAAAACTTCCTGTGAACCCAGGGGCCTCTTTCCAGGTCAGATATTTACTTGGAAAGGCAGAGGAGGGGGCTCTGGAGGGGACAGTCAGCAGCTTCCTCAGTGCTCCCAGCTCCTAGTTTGGAGGGATGCGTACCAGTCCTTTTTCTAGGCATCCTTCTCCAGGAAGCCTTCCATCATAAGGGCAGTGAGAGAACGTACTCTCAACTCCCGAATCTATTCTGAAAAGAGCCTGTTCATTCTGTTCCACCAAGCCCACCTGCCCTCTCTTCTATAGGCTCAGGCACTCAGGCTCTTTGAGATGCTGGCATTGGGACCAAGGGCTGGTACTTGAGCACGAGGCTCTGCAGAAAGGCAGGGCAGGCACGTGTTGGGCTTGGCCGGGCTGAGGGCTTGGCAGGAAACAGTTTCAAGTGTATTTTGGTCCATGCTGAGTCATATGCAGCTCCTCCACAGCTCTTACCACAAAGCCTTTTTCTCAGCCTCTACCTGGTTCTGCCACGCCAGCTGTGGGATCTTGGGCAAACCTCTGCTTCCTCATCTACAAAATGCTGCCATTAACACTTCCTGTGTAGGATTGAAGAATAAAGTAGATTACCTACTTAAATATCAGCACAGTGCCAGATACACAGTGGTTTCTTGCAAGTGACAGTGCCTGTGAAGATTTTGGTGTTGGCACCACCACACCCCAGTGTCCTTGCTCAGACAGTTTTCCCAGGAAGCCCCAGCCTCTCCCAGAGTGGCCAAGACCTGACCAGACTGGGCCCCAGCTGCCTCCCAAGCAAACACCTCTTTATGAGGTTAAAACCTTTCTTCCATAATTATAATTAGAGATGAGGCTTCAGAGGACTTCTCACTGGGTCTTATTTCCTTGGTCTAATGAAACAACGGGGCTGTACATTCAGTCCACAAATATTTATCGAATGCTCATGATGGGCTGTTATACTCCGTCTGGAGCCTTCTTCCTTCATTCTTATGGGTTTAATGATTAAGGAAGTGGTTGTGCAGTATGCAGAAGGATAAGGAAAGGAAAGAAGCAGGGGAGCCCAAGGCTGGTTTGAATCAAGGAGAACAAGAGAAAAAGTCATTTTAAAGAAGAGAAGATTTGGACGTGGTTCTGTTGTGTAGTGTAAAGCATAGTTAGCACGTCTGCTTTACACGCAGAAGGTCCTGGGTTCACGCCCCAGGGGAACCATGGCCCATGGTCTACAGCCACACCACCCTGAACAAGCCTGATGTCTGATCTTGGAAGCTAAACAGGGTCGGGCCTGGTTAGTACTTGGATGGGAGACCACCTAGGAAGACCAGGTGCTATAGGCATAAATAACAATAAGTAATAAAAAAAAAAAGTGAAGATTTGCATGGTTACACGGGTACAGGCGTACCTCAAAGATATTGTGCGTTTGGTTCCACTGCGATAAAGTGAATATCAAAATGAAGTGAGTCATAATCTATTTTGCTGGTGGAGGGTCTTGCCGTCAGTTCATAAAAAGTGCAGCATCTATGCAAAGTGTGATAAAATGAGATATGCCTGCATACCACAACTCATTTATTCTATTAATACATTTACTTATGCTACTGATGCTGGACATTTGAGTTGATTCTGGTTTTCGACTATCACAAATAATGCTGCTATGCATGGTAAATTAACTTTCTAAAGCCTGATGGTAAAGACACATTGTCATCTGCCTGTGCCTTTTAAGCAAACTGCCAGTGTGCTTTTTACAAACCGAAGGCAAGACCGTCCACCAGCAAAAAAGATTATGACTCACGTCATATTGATATTCAGTTTATTGCAGTGGAACCAAACACACGATATCTTTGAGGTATGTCAGTACCCATGTAACCATGAAAATCTTCACTTCTCTAAGGAAATGTGGAAACATCTGCTTCATGCTGAATCTCGGTTTCCCCATTGTACATCGAGAGGCTGGGAGGAGATGCTCTCTCAGGTCCTTCTATCAGGGATGTGAGGGTGTTCTGGGTGTGCATCTCTACATCCAGACACCTGCCTGGTCCTTCTCCAGTTCAAGGCAGATCTAACAGTCAGGATTCAGAGAAACAGAACCAATAGGACAAATATAAAGATATATAAGAGGAGATTTATTTTAGGAATTGGTGCGCATTATAACGGAGGCCATGACGTCCCAGGATCTGCCATCTCCAAGCTGGAGAACCAGGAAAGCTGGTGGTGTAATTCAATCTGGGTCCAAAAGCCTGAGAACCAAGAGAGACGATGGTATAAATTCCAGTCCTAGTCCAAAGGGTAGGAGGCTGATGACCGAAGGCAGGAGAAGGTGAATGTCTAGCTCAAACAAAAAACAAATTCGCCTGTCCTCCACGTTTTTGTTCTACTCAGGCCCTCAGCAGATTGAACGATGCCCGCCCATGTTGGTGAGGGCATCTTCTTTAAGCAGACTGCCGATTCAGTGCTAATCTCATCCTCACAGACTCACCCAGAAATGTCTTACCAGTGAGTGGCCCAGTCAAGTTGACACATAAAATTAACCATCATAACAGGCTTCTGTAGAGCTGGCCCCTTTGGTTTGGGTTTTGAGTGACAAGGCCAAGAAAACCTAGCTCTTAAGAAAGGCAAAGCAACCCTTTTTTTTGGCCTCCTTCCTGGACTCTGGGTCGCTTAGAGGGTCCCAGGACCATTTTTTCCCCTTCCCTGAAAACCCCTGCCCCGCCCCAGCCAGGGAAGTGGCTTGGCCTTTTGGTTAGACTAATGAACTGGTCTCTCCCCAGGCCCCTGGCTTCCTGCTGGCTCTCCCTTCCTCTGCCCCCAGGCAGAGTGCTTTGTTTCCCACAGAGGACAGCAGGGAGTGGTCCCTGGCAGTTCAGCGCTCTTGGCATGGGCCTCAGGCAAGCAGAACACTTAGCAGTCCCCTGGAGACACAGGCTGGAGAAGAGAGAATGAGAACTCTTTGCACACAAGTGAGCAGGCCAGGCCTTTACTCGGGCCCCCAGGTGCAGCATGGGGGGAGGGGGCTGGCCTAGGGATTGGGGAATAATACTGAGGTCCCCACCTAACAAAATCTACCTTTGTGAACTCATTCTCAGGGTGAGCACTGCTCTTCGCAGGCAGGGGGAATTGAAGTTAAAAACACAATCTTCCTAATAGAGTTTTACTTTCAAATTCCGACTCTAACATTCAATATCGAGGACCTTGAGCAAGATGATAATTTTGGGAAACCACAGTTTCATCACATTTAAAATGAGGATAAACCCTCTCTCCCAGAGTTAGGATGAAATGAGACAATGCATGTCGCTTTTTTAGTCCACAGTGTTTGCTGGCACATTGTAAGGTCAGCACCACGGGGAAGGATAGTGAGACTCTTCCACCACCTGTGCAGGGGACCGCAATCGGGAGTCAGAAACATGGGCTCGGGTCCCAGCCAGTCTCCTCATCCAGCGGGCTAGCCAGACTGGTTCACAGGTAGTGACCGCAGGGTCCCAAAGGGCAGTATGAGAAGATGAACCCCAAGACACGGCACTATTCAGGTCTCCACTCGTTTTGCTGTTGTTTTGTAGCTCAGAGCAAGTCACACGGCCAAGCTCAGAGTCACGCTCAGGGTCAAGGCCAAGGATGTGGTTATAGGTAGGTGTGGACAGGTTTGCGCCTTTACTGCAATAATCTGGCAGAGCCCTTTCCTACTCCTTACCCTTTCTCCCTTGACACAGCCCTGCAGCTTACCAGGGTTACATGTCACGGTTTGAAGCTCAAAGTGGGAGGTCAGCATGGAAAGAGTGCTGAAGGCTGTGGTGAGGGCCCGGCTAGGGACTGGGAGCTCCCTGCTGAGGAGGCCTGAAGCCATTGATCCAAAAGCCAAGAGTCCAAGCTTGGAAAATAAGTGGGTATCTTCTGGGTTAGCTTAATTGTCTTCTTTCTCTGCATCTCATACCTGCCCAAATCTCAGTGGGAGCACTTACCATGTTCTGTCTTCCATTAGTTACCTGCATTTACATGGCAACTGTCTCACCTGAATCTCAGCTCTCTAAGGTGAAACTTATGCCTCATTTTTCTCCTACTTTCCTGCCCACGGAGTCTTAAACATATTAGTTACCCAGCAAAGTTCTTTGGAGGTCCCAACGCTCCCCAAAGTGTACTCTTGGCTCTATAGTAAATGCGTTGTCCATATATGTGTGGGTTTATTTCTGGGCTCTCAATTCTGTTCCGTTGGTCTGTGTGTCTTTTTCTGTCAATACCATGCTGTTTTGATTACTATAGCTTTGTAATATAGTTTTAAATTGGGGCTTGTAATACTTCAAGCTTTGTTTCTTTTCTCAGGATTGCTTTGGCTATTCAAAGTCTTTTGTGGTACGATACAAATATTAGCATTTTTTGTTCAATTTCTGTGAAAAATGCCATTGGAATTTTGATAGGGATTGCATTGAATCTATAGACTGCTTTCAGTAATATGAACATTTTAACAACATTAATTCTTCCAATCCCTGAATATTGAATACCTTTCCATTCTTTGGGTCTTCTTCAATTTCTTTCAATAATGCCTCGTAGCTCTCAGGCCATGTTTGAGCAAAACTCCCACTTACCTATCAAATTAGAGAGAGAAGAACATTCATAATTTTAGGTGTAACATTTGTTAAAGTCTTGCCCACTGGGTCCATGGACCCCAACGAGTGGTCATTTCCCCAGGGCCCGAGTGTATAAATTGTTTTGATATTCTTGGCAACTCTAGAAATTTTCCATATTGGGTTCCTGCTCTATGGAGTAAGAGCTATCACGACAGGAAACCTCTGAACCTACCAAGATCCAGGAGGCCCCCACCCCATGGCCAAAATATAAACGAAAAGGTTAGATTGTATTCTGAAGGTGCAGTACGGCAGATATCAGTACACTATTCAATGCCTGGAAGATACAGGGATGGTGGTACCTCTCATATTGCCACTGGAAGAATCTGACTGGATCCTAGAGAATGACTGGCAGCTACCACAGGCTTAATAAAGTAGTCACCCTAATTGCAGTGGCTATGATAAGTGTGGTAACGTTGCCTGAGCAGGTTAATAAGGCCTCAGCGACATGGTATGCAGCCATTGATTTGGCAAATGCGGTCCTTGTTATTCCAATTAGGAAAGAAGACCAGAAACAATTCACATTCACATGGGATGAATAGTATCCATTTACGGGGCTAAGTCTCCCACTCTCTATCACGATATAGTCCAAACACATCTAGACTCCTGGGTGCTGTTGGTAAACATCATCAGATGGTGGGTCCCCTCATTCGAGGAGAGAGGTTTATTCTAACAGACTCACATCCCCGAACCTTCTGATCTGCTCATCAGTAATATTCCGTGGTAATTCTAGCATTTCTGTCTCATTTGCTATAGGCTGTCAGCATGTCCAAGCTTCCAGGAGCCACTCCTGCAGCACATTAGACCAGCCCGAGGCACTCTTCTAGAACAATAAATCCTGAGTCAGGAGAATGTGCTCTTGTATTAACCAATTCTCTCCTCTGCAGTCTTATCTTCTGCTATGTGCCTCAGGTTCACCATCCTCAAGATCTACTCCCACACATTTTTCTTTCGGGACATGTTAGTCACCTCAAACAATTCAGTGATAAAACCATTTCCTCCTCCTTGTTGGGACTGAGCCTGGCCCTAGTTCTTGCCTGCGGTGACATGTAGAGTTAGGGTGATCTTGATGAGGAAAGGCATTTTCACGTGAGACAGTGAAGTCTGATCTCTTCTAATAAGAAGGAGAGGACTGTTTGTGTGGAGAGTTTAGGAGACTCTGGGTGTTCATGGTTTTCAAATGCACCCATCCAAATGTCTCCATCGCATGTCTCAGGTCCTAGCCATTCCTTATCTGGGCTCTAACTTTAGCATGGGAGAGCTTCCACGGCTTTGCCTTTGACCTTCTCTGTAGCTCTCTCACTCTTATGGTTAAATCCTGGGTCTGATTTTCAGCATGGTCTAACTTTGGTTCCAGGAGATAAAATTATCTTTAAAAGCTTCCAGAAGGCCTTCTAATTTTCATGGCATACTCTGTGTTGATAGCTAATTGACCTGAGCCTGTTATTTTCATTAAGGTTTCCAGTGCAGCTTAAAAAAAAAAAAAAATCAGCCAACCCACAACCCTTATCATTACCCTTGCCTCTGTACCGTAGAGGTGCTGGGGTTACTGCACACCTCAGCCCTGCCCCTCCAGCCTGCGCATCCCAGCCCCCCACCGAGAGCCTTCCCGACATGATGCTGTCTGACTGGTAAGGGATGCAGTCACAGAGTTCCACCGAGGGTCTGCTTTCTAGGTCTCCTAGTACCAGTGGACTTCGTTTGGTTCCCTGAGAGCAGAGCCTGAGGCAGGGTGGGGAGGAGAAAAGAACAAGGTAGGCATGTATTATTGAGGCTGCTGCTGTGAGCCATGAGAGCCCAATTTCTCTAGGACTTCTTGCCTCTCAGTGGCCAACAGACTGCCTCCAGAGGTATCTCCTGGATTTCATGCTCCTTTCATTGAGAGTTACTCCCCAGGGGATTTAACTGTAATTCCAGTCTCACTTGAGGAAAAAAAAAAAAAAAGAAGGGACTTTTGTGATGGGGGTGAAGGAGCTGGGGCAGAAAATAGAAAGTCATATGGTCCGCCCATGCTTCAAGTGGTATGCTGTCAGTGCAAGGTGAGGCTGAGCCTGCACAGAACTGTCCACTGTAGTTGTGAATTAAATCAGAAGTGGGCTGAGGTTATGTGACCAGAGGATGAACGGTGTCATCGTTGTCGTCACCGTCATCATTTGTGGCTCTACGAGCTATAGAATTAGGACAGAGTATTGTAAATAGTATAGTAGAGACATTAACAAAGTATATAGGAGGAAAGGAGAAAATAATTCTAGCATTTGAGAATAAGGAGGTATGCATGGAGGAGATAGTATTTCCATGGGAGCTTGAAAGACAAATAGGATTTCACCAGGTGAAGAAGTCAAGGCATAATGTTTCAGGAGAGGAAAATGTAGCTAACAGAGATTTGATGCGGTGATGGGTTGCAGTGATAGGTGTAGTGATGGCTTGTAGTGACGCAGCCATCTGGAATGGCAGGATGGAGCCAGATGGGAAGAGATTTGAACAGCCTGTTAACATGTTTGGTTTAACATGAATGTGAGTTGAGTTTGAAGAAAGGTTATGAGAAGGACACTCGAAGGGTCCAGCTCTACGCCTGTGTGTGGTGTGAGGGGCACTGCCCAGTGACTTGATTCTATCTCCAGAGCATCCTCCCTTTGCTTCGTCCACCTGCAGACTGGTCTCCACTCTGAGGTCATTGTCGTTGCTCTGATGCCGTTAGGGTTCCTTCAGCCTCCCCTTATGAGAACTGGAAAGTGGGCTTTGCTCTCCACTACCTGCCAGCAGCAGCAGATGAGTGTCTGAGTTAAGACAAGCCTTGGACTCTCGTTCTGGTTTCTCCCTCAGGGTTTCGGCAGAGCGATCTGGGAGAACAGAGAGAGCCCATCAAAGGTCTGTGTCTCTCGGAGGCCATCTCGGCCACTGGTCTGTGCTACTGATGGGGACATCAAGGTCCTAGGAGGTGATGGCAAGTGGTTACTCAGCTTCCTAGAAAATTAAGTGATTTTCATGACCCAAGAATTGAGTAACTCAGCCCATCCTCCCTATCTTCCTGTTGCTCCTCGTTTCCTGCTCCCTCCTCCCTACAGGGCAAAGCCTGCAGCTCGGAGGCAGGAAATCTGGGCTCAAGTCTCAGCTGTGCTGCTTCTCAGCCTTGTGATATCAGACAAGTCATCCTACCTTGCAGAGCCTCAGTTTCCTCATCTATACAATGGGAATCATTGCATTAAATCTGGTAACAGCTGCAAATCATTTAACGCAGAATGCTGAGGAGAAGCCCCAGCAGAGCCTCCCTGGGCTTGTCTCCTCGTATTTACACTGGAGGGCCTGGGTCTAGGTTAGAATTGCAAGCCTTACCCATTGACACAACTCAAGCCAGTAGAAATGCTCCACTGGGCTCACCTCATGATTTTTAAAATTGAGGCTACATTTAAAAATCAAGAGATATTTTTGGTTTGGACTACCTACCTTATCCAAACCAAATATTTACCGGGGTTGAGAAGTTGTTGTGCTTTTAGACAGAACTTGTGCTGTCCAGTTTTTCAGAGTCCCCACCACTCCCTATGGTCTCTCCTCTAGCTGCCATTCACTGCTTGTTTGCTGCCTTCCCAGCCCCTGCAGGCATCTGAGTGATGTCTCTGGCTTACCTAATCTCAAATGGCCTTTCTACTTCTACTATCCTATGAACTCAAAGACTACCAAATTATCTTTCCTCAGCTCAAGAGTTAATCATCAGCTTCTTCTTATGTAAATCAGAACAGGAAAGTCTTGCTCGGCAAAGTTCTCTCTCTCCCCAGTCTTGGTCTGATACTATTCTCCACCAACCCTGTGTCCTGTGTCTGCCTACTCAACATTTGTCTGCTAGCAGGAAGCCCTTTCTCGTCCCTGACCGAAGCGGCGTGGATGTCCAGGGAGTTCAGGCGGGCCAGCCAGATGAGTGGGGAGTGGGTGTACCCAAACCAGGCCCTGATCTGGGCTCTTTGGGTCCTTGCAGCTGCCACCGAGGGTGAGACACCCAGTGGGAGAGGAGGGCTCTCAGAAGGTAGGGTAAGGGGATTTCCTTACCTTGGAGAATTGACTTTGATGAAAATGAAGTTACTGCTCAGAGGTCTCTGGGGGCCCACGGAGGGCTGTGCGGTAACCTCGAGACACCTGATCTATGTCCTGCTGTTGCTGAAGGCCCAAGCTCCATAGTCTCCTCAAGCATGTGGGCAGAGCACAGAAGACCCTGGTCTTGCCCTTAGGTTGCTCATAGCCTGCGGGAGCTTGGGGAGCCCTCTGTCCTGGGCTCTGAGGAGGGGCACGAGACAGAGCCTGGGCTTCTGTAGTGCTGGCTGCCCAGGCGGGACCTTCCCTGTTAAATGACATTAGCAGAGGTAGTGCTGAGACACCTGGGTCCTGCTGAGTAAATACCTGGGCATTTAACTTTTCAAGGCTTCATATTCTTTGGACACGGAGAAGGCTGCATTCTCAGTCTCAGACCCCTGGAGGTAGATGAGCAGATTTCAGGTGGGAATTTTTATTTTCATTGCTATATATTTGTTTTCGTGTGTGTTCAAAAGCATCAAAGCACCTAACTCATCAAAACCACAGTTCCATAGATGTTATTGCTTAAGCTTCCTCTAGATAAATTTGAGGATTATTTATATATAATTTTAAGAAAAATAAATCAGTGGTCACAGAGGCGATGCTGGAAGGTATGAAAATGACCGAAGTCTAGGAAACTCTGGGCCAGAGGATTTTGTGCAGTCCTAGGATCTACAGAGCCTGGTGTGTATCATCAGTGCCCTAGGAAGGGAAAGCTGCTGTGCCCAGAAAGGGTATGGGGCCCCAGAGTAACCAGGAGAAATTTCATGGCTTGGTGCTGTGCCCCTAGGAGGAACTAAGCTGGTGCTCCGATGCCAGGGACTTCTAAGGCGGTATTAAAGGAAGCAGTGGACATAGACCCCCTGAGAAGGAATACAGATACTTCCTGTTGCACAGACTCTAGGCTGAGAAAGCGCGCCTCCCCCTTCCCTCCCCTGGGAGGAGGTCTGAGTTTGGCCTCTTCCCAGCCAGCTCCTGATTCCTCCCCGTGTGTTCCCTCAGGGCCAGCTGCTGATGCACCCGTGAGGAATACCAGGCTGGGATGGGTCCGGGGCAAGCAAGCCACTGTGCTGGGAAGCGCCATGCCTGTGAATGTGTTCCTTGGGGTCCCCTATGCTGCACCCCCTCTAGGACCCCTGCGATTTGCGAACCCGAAGCCCGCGTTGCCCTGGAATGACTTCCGAGATGCCACATCCTACCCTAACTTGTAAGATGAAGCTCGGTCCCATGGGTGGCCTGCGACCTGGGAGTGGGGGCAGAGCATGGAGGGAGAAGTACAGGTCATGCAGCCCAGTGGGAAAGGGGAGGTGGTCGGGGAGGAGAGGGGCAGGGCTGCCGTGATTTCAGTGACTGTGTGGCTCTCCGACTGGCTGATCAGTGGAGTCACCAGAGGCAGTGTTCAGAACATGCAGGTCCCCCGGGGCTTCCTTAGGAACCTCCTGCATTGGAATCTCCAGAGCTGGACCAGGGAAACTGGATCACCTGAAAGCTCTGTAGAGACTCCGAGACCAATCAGGTTTGGGAACCGCTGTGAAGGGCTTACCGAGTCTTTGGTTAGAAGGGACTGTCAAGTGTTTCCATGTGACGACTCACCCAGGCTTAGTCTCCAAGGTCAGACTGGGTTAGTACTCTAGAGGGAAGGATCACACTAGACGGACTTGAGCTCTAGCAGTCAACACTGCGCCCAGCGGTGGGATGTCCATAAACCCCTGTAGAATGACGACATGAGTGTGTCTCTGTCACACAGGGCGACAGGGAGGTAAGGGGCTCCCACTCAGTGCGCATTTTAGGGCTTAGATAGGCAACCAGTTCCCCGGTAGATTGTGGAGGGGCCTCGTGGGCTTGGTGGGAACTGAGACTTGGAAATCCTCAAGAGTCTTCTGAATCTCAGATTCTCTCGAGCCCTCATGCTGGTCACATTCCTGGCATTGGGGTCCCAGGCAGAAAGAGGACCCTGGTGCCAGGAAGCTCCCTAAGCCATGCAAGAAGACCCCATGAGGCTCAGAAGCTCAGGACACTAAGCTGGAACTCATCTGTTCATTCATTCATTCATTCATTCATTCATTCAACTCATATCCATTGAGAACCAACTTCATAACTAGCTCTCCATTAGACCCTGAAAGACACCACAGTGGGTTAGACACAGCTGCCCTCAGGAACCTGTGGACTGATAGTGGTGGCAAGGATGTAAACAATAACGACAATTAAAATATAGAGTGGCAAGGGCCACCATAAGAGACTGGAGAAGGATGCTGAGGAAGCAGAGAGAACCACCTAGCCTAGTTTTGAGGAGAGGTGAGGAATGGCTTTATTGAAAGCATGAGGCCTCAATTTCTGATAAACAGTTTACAAAGGGGCTAAAAGGCACAAAAAAACTTGTCAAGGGGGAGATTTGCAGCAAATCTATACACTATTCTATCAAAAAATAAATAACATTAATTGAGCACTTTGTAGAAATATTCCTATATACAATCTCACTTAGTCTTACTGTGTGTCAGGCTTGGTACTAGAGGCTATGAGGTACTTAAGTGACTAATACAGGGTCCTAAGCTTCTAGCTGCTCACGGTTGACTTGGAGACTACGAAAGTACTCACATACAGGTCCAGGAGAAGTTCTAGGACAGAACACAAGGTGTGCAGGGTTTTCCAAAGATGGCTGTGGTCTAGCTGGAGAAACCTCAGAAGGCTTTCTGGAGGAGCTAGCATTTGAACAAAATCTGAAAGAAAGGAAAAATCATGAGCAAGCAGATACATAGGGAGAGAGCAGTCTAGGCAAAGGGACCAGCTTGAACAAAGGCATGGATATGGGGGTCCCCCTGCACACCTACCTCAGCTGGTTCCTGGTGGAGAGGCCTGGCATGTCCTTTTGATCCCCTAGGGGCAGAAGAGAGAGCTGCCAGAGCAAAGCCCTTGATATGCCACCCAGTGTCCCATCCTCCAGTTAAGCAAATTGTTGAGCCAGCTTGAGTCTTTATATGTGTGTTGGATTATGGTGGTGGGCCTAGGTGTGGGTAGGTCCTGGGGGTTCATGGTACACTATTGTGCACAGTGTACTTTCTTACCCAGGAACCAGATCAAAGAGAATCATTGTTTGTTAGTTTTTTGTGCAACTGCTGGGGGCAGGAGGTGGGGCGGCGGGCAGGGGAGGAGTTGGGGGTAAAGGGCAGGCATGATCAACTTTGTGCCAAGAGCTCCTGTACTCATCTTCTGCTCAAGCAGAGGAGACTGCCAGGCCTCCCTGCTGTCATGAGAACTGTCCCCTCCCAGGCAGGTTTGCTGACAGCAACTCTGGGGGGTTCTCCTCCCCTTTTACAAGGTGCCTCCAGAACACGGAGTGGCTGCGCTCAGATCAACACATTCTCAAGGTGCATTACCCCAAATTCGGAGTGTCAGAAGACTGCCTGTATCTTAACATCTATGCGCCAGCCCATGCAGACACCGGCTCCAAGCTCCCCGTAAGGCTGCCTGCCATGCTTGGGGCTTCAACTAGCAGGTCCTTGGGCTAGGACCCAGGCAGAGGGGCTGGGTGTCTGGAATCAGACCCAGCTCCCTGTTGGGTCAAAGGGAAATGTCATCACTTGGCGCAGCAATAACTTTCTTAAAAGTTCTTTCTAATGATAAATTCACTTTATCTTTTCTGATTGCTCCTTTATGGGCAGTGACTTGACCTTTGATTTTTATTTTGTTTTGTTTTTCCCCTCTGTGGAGTATTTAATGGTCTGTAAACATTTAGAAAAGGCACTGCTTAAAAAGACTCTGATTTTTTTGTCGCTGTTTGGGAAATCCTTTCTTAAAGAGGATAATTGTATTCTCCAATTTTTCTGTTTGCAATGAAGACAGGTAATAATCTGAAGTATTTCATTTAAGAATATAAAAGATCCCCGTATAAGTGAATGGAAAAGGAGGTACCATTCAATTTTTAACCACACCCTTCATCACCCTCTATCCCTAACACCCCTGCAATGAGAGACATGCTCTATTGCATCCTAACAGAGTGCTGACTATGTGCCAGGCACAGTACATTATCTCATCTAACCGCAACGACAACCCAGTGGGTCAGGATTATTGGACCCATTCTACAGATGAGGAAGATGAGGCATAAACGGGGAGGGCTTAAACGACTTGCTCCATGCTCTGCACACAGTAAGTGGTAGATCCTGATGTTAAAGCTTTGTCCAGTTTTCCTTTTTCTTCAGTGGCTTTCTTGTCTTTTCCTGCCCCAAGTGTTATAGTCCCTAATATGAGCTTAAAAAAGAGAATGAAAGGGATTTATTATTAAGTACATAAATAGTAATAATACTATTTGAATAACGTTTTCTGTTTCCTGGTCCCAATTTTTCTAATTAATAAGGTTTCCACACCTCTCTTTCCTTTTTTCTTTCCTCTCTTCTCTTTGTAGGTGGGAAAAAGACCCTTTCACCGAACCAGCTTAAGCTGCTTTTGCTCTCATACATGGCTTCTGATTTCCATCTTGCTGTAGGTCACAAGTTCAATGATGTTTAGTTAAGACTTACTGAGCCCTTGACATGTACCACCATTTTTCTGTGAACCTTAGATGCAGAATCTAGTTTAAACCTCATGATAACCTCGTAAGTGAAATACGTCCATTCTTCACATCTTACAGACGAGACAACTGAGGCTCAGAGAGATTAAGTAGTTTGCCCAAGGTCACACAGCGAGGCAATGGCAGAGCTCAGAAGCAAACCGAGGCAGGCGCTCGGCTGCTAGAGCCCAGATGCTTAACCCAGGGCCTTCTTTGAAAGACAAAACGCCTGATGCTATTTAGAAGGGAAAGTGGGACTTTTATATTTCCATAAAGAAAGAAGGTCCCAACACACATAGGGCTGGGATGTGGGTGCTTGGTGGGTACTGACTGGGAAGTTCCTCTCCCTCCTTAGGTCATGGTGTGGCTCCCTGGGGGCGCCTTCCAGACTGGCTCAGCCTCCATCTTCGATGGGTCCGCCCTCGCTGCCTATGAGGATGTTCTGGTTGTGACTACCCAGTATCGGCTAGGAATGTTTGGCTTCTTCAAGTGAGTGTCCCCAAGTGATTGATACCCCTCGTCCCCAGGGGGCAGTCGTGCAGCACCCACAGGGGATTCAGTGCCCAGCATCCCAAAGAGGAATGAGCCTTCAGTGACATTGAACAAATTTGGCCCCCAATTTTTTTTAGATAATTTTAGCAACTATAACAGATAAACCTCCCAAGTCTTCATGGCCTAGAACAATAAAAATCTCTTTTCCGGTCAAGTAAAGGCCCATTGTATGTTCCTGACCGACAGACAATCTTTAGCTCAGTCAGGCACCCAGGCTCCTTCTACCTCGTGGCTCTGCCCCGGACCCTCTGCATTTGGCCAGCAGGTGGAGGTAGAGGTTAGAAGACCATGGCAGGAAGGTACTTCTGTGTCAGCCTGGAGGTGGTGCTCGTCACTTCTGTTCACACACCATTGGTCGATCTCAACCTCATGGCCACACCCAACCCAGGGATGTGGGAAGTGTGGCCCAGCTGTGTGCCTGGAAGCTGAGGACTCTGGGTGTGTGAGCAGTACAGTCTCTGCCATAGGGCCCCACCTCAAGGCTCCTCAAATGCTCCTGAGAATAATCGCTTCGTGATCTTGGCTCCCCTCCCCATTAATTGTCTACCTATCCTGGGAAATATGCCCCCTGCATGGGCCGCAGCTTCAGGCCATGGCCAGGAGTGTGGACTCTGGGGCCAGACTCACTGGGTTTGAATCCCAAATCTGCATCTTTTTTGGTCCTGGGCAAAGAATTTATCCTTTCTGTGTCCTGCTTTCCTGTCTGTGAGAAGGAGCCAATGTATCCAGCAGTACCCTTAGGGTTTACTTGCAGATTTCATTGAAGGGAAGTGGCGTGAGCTGTGGCCTCGGAGAAGTGCAGCCACCGCCCAAAAGCACTTCCCAGTAGAGAGGGGTAGGGGGTTCTGGGATAAACATCCCGGTCTCTCGATATCCCACCCCAAACCCCCAGCCAGTGTCTCCCACTGATTGCATGTAGCAGGAAGCTTGGGTGCTACAGTTCATACGGGCCAGATTTTTGGAGGAAGGGTAGAGAAGGTGGAGATGAAAACCAGAGGGGCAAAGGGAGAAAAACCGGCACCACCTACCTCATAGATTGGGAGGATTATGAGAGTGTCAACTATAAAGAGCTCAGGACAGTGTCTCTCACGGTGCTGCCACTGCTATTATTATCATCATTATTCATTGAATCACTCCGGTGCCCAGGGCGGTTCTCACTCCCTGGTGCAGACCAGTTCTCATGAGCTGGACACTTCTGGAGTTTGTGGTTTCAGGGGAGCCTAGGACTACCCTGAAGCTGCATATGGAAGGTTGTCTGTACGTTTTTCTGGGATGTGTAACTTTCCTTAGATTCTCAAACCCAAATCCCAGCAGAGGGAGAGAGCCAAGCCCCAGGCCTCCGACTCTCAGCCTTTCCCCAGCAGGAGTGGCGTTGCCCTGACATCCATTTACATACAGGCTCCGCCACCAACTCCCTGGGCTGCGGGAAGCGGACAGTGGCCCACTGAGCATTCTCATCCCGCCTCTTGCCCCTAGCACAGGGGACAAGCACGCTTTGGGGAACTGGGCCTTCATGGACCAGCTGGCCACCCTGACCTGGGTCCAGGAGAACATCGCATCCTTTGGTGGGGACCCACGCTCTGTGACCATCTTTGGCGAGTCAGCGGGAGCCATAAGTGTATCCAGCCTTGTGAGTTCTCCTCTTTGGAACTTGAATATAACTCAGTGAGGGAAGTTACAGAAATGAGGACGATGAACCACTCACACCTGATTGGGGCTTCATGTCGAACACTTGTATACACATCCTCTCCCTCCAGCCTCACACTCTGAGTTAGGTGCTCAGTCTCATTGTAAGGACAAGAGCTGTCGTCAGAGAGTTTAAACAAATCTCCCGAGATCACGGAGTGAGTGGTAATTTAAGGAAAAATCATTTATATTTGTAGAGTCGAAGCCCTGATATCCAGTTATCAGGACTGATAATTACTTATTTAATAGAAAACTCAACTAAAGCCCAAAATAACAAAGGATGCATGTAAACATTTTATTTTAACGAAAAACATAAAAGGTACATTCCTTCAGCAATAGTTTGATACGGGGAACTCATCTTTTCAGAGTCGCTCTGCTGACTGGTGGTCCTACATGGCTCTCTTGCGTCAACCACCCACAGAATTCACTGCCCTCAAATCGTGGTTTTACTTTCTTTACAGTGAGCACGCACTTAAAGACGTCTGCAGAATAGTCTCTGAATGTGGCACACTTAGAGTTTGCTGCTTCCCCCACACAGTTTACTCTTACTTTGTTTGCCCCTTTAATTTGATAGTAATATTCTTTAGCTACCCGCTTTTATCAAGGTTGTTTTCCCCCAAAACATAACTTCGTTTTGTTTTTCTTTTACACACATACTTCATTGGTTCCCATGATAATTCATTGATTATGTAATGACGATAGGAGATATAACTGACCAAACCGATTTGAAAGCAAACAGCTGACACTTGGCAAGAAATCAGTGGGAACAGAAATGCACAGAGGTGCTAGAAAATGGCCCAATGGCTCTGAGTGGACATCGGTTAACATGACATGCTAATCACAGAAACCAGTTACACAGAAGTGGGTTAGGAGAGCTTCTGCTGTATAACACGTGACTATATAGAAGGTATTTTTATCTTCAAAATAACCCTAGAAGGTGGATTATATCAACTCAGTTTTACATACACTATAACGGCCACCATTTCATGAGTGCATATTATTTAACCAAGCACTGTGCGAAGCCTTCTATATTCATTACTTCTCCTACTCCTCAAAACAGTTCTGTGATATGGGCTCAACTTTTATACTAGTTTCATAGGAGAGTAAACTGATGCTTAGAAATATTAAGCCACTTGCTCCGGGTTACCCAGCTAGGAGGTGAAGGAGCTGGTGCTCGCATGCCAGAACGTTTGACTTCAGAGTGCTTGAGAACCCGGGGCTCAGAGAGGTTAAATAACTTGACCAAAACTTCACAGCTGGTTGTCGAACCCCCAAACCAGGACTTTTTTCCTCCAAGGTGAGCGCTTTTGAGGAGGCTTCCTGGGAAGCTTTCTTTAAAGAAGGGATGGGTGGTGTGTGTGAATGCCGAGGAGCCCCTGGATAACTTTCGCTGGGTCTCCTGTGTTCTCTTTCCAGATTCTGTCCCCCCTGGCTAATGGCTTATTCCACAAAGCCATCATGGAGAGTGGAGTGGCCATCATCCCTTACCTGAAGGCCCCTGACGATGAGAGAAATGAGGATGTAGGTATATTGTTAACACCTCTCCAGCTTCCTTGCCTCGATCAGGAGAGAATGCTGTCAGGTGTCAATAGACCATATGCTTTGTTGTCCCTACTGATCATGGCCAGAGAATCTGATGCTAGCCCAGGGTGAATCTTGTTTCTCCATGGAAGGCCTTGTTCAGTAGGAAATGGGTCCAGGTACACAGTGCAATGCTGCTGGTGCCCGTGAGTGTGTGTGTATGTGTATGTATGTGTGAGTCTGTGTGTAAATGTATTTGTGACCGTTCTTACATCTTATCCATTATTCTTTGATTGTGATGTATAACTCAGTTGCCTGTATTATATACAGCTCATCTCCTGTACCTACTCTATTCCACCAAGGATACTTTGATAAGAAAGGTTCTGAGGCTGTTTACAGCTCAGTAGGAAATAACACTGTGACTTATTAATATTGTCTGGCATGAGAGTGTGAGGAGGAGGTGAGACATATGCTCTAGATATTTGTCATTTGTCATCTCGTCTTGGCACTCTACCAGATAGCGAGGACCTGGAGACCAAGGTCTCTTTATCTTTCATGTCCCAGCATAATGTCTGGTGTATATTAGGCAACTATAAATGTTTGCTGAATGAATGAGTTCACAAATGAGCTGATTCGGTCAATGAATATTAATTAAACACGAAGCTGTGGAGCCACCTCCTGGGTATTATTCACGTTAGTGGTGCATTTTCTTCAACACCTTATAGAAAATAACAGCATACACCAAGAGCAGAAACAGAGTTTTAATATTGCAAAAACACCCTCACTACAGAGGGAAAATTGATGTTGGTAACATGATATATCAAGCTACTTTCAGTGTGTGCATATATTTATTCATTCGCCACACACATACCGAGTACCCCTTGTTTACCCAGCTGTGTGTTAGGACCTGCGAGTTTGTAAGTGGAGAAGCCATGTACTACCTTAAGAAGACTATAATTGTTTCGTGAGAAGGATTTTTAACCTGGACTCCACGGATGTGCTTGGGAGGTGGTCCTTGACCTCCTGCAATTGTGTACAGACTCAGTATATGTCGCAATTTCCCGAGGAGAGAGTCTGGAGCTTTCACTGGAATCTCAGAGCATCCGTGAATCTCAGAAGATTAAGGAGCATCCCATTCAAGGGACAAGTTCTACACATGTGGAAAGTTTAGTGACAGGGCAAGAAGGTGTTTAGCAAACGGGTGGGTGGAGATCAGAGGAGGAAGAGATTCATAGGGGCTGCAACAGTCTGAAAGGACATTCTAGAGAAGGTGGGACTTGGGCCTTAAAGAATAAGTGAAACCGATGTAGAGACAGAAAAAAGACATTCAGGGCATTCCAGGCTGAGGATGCAGCTGACAAACTGGGACTCTGAGATCGGGTCATACCTCAACAGACAGTTAAGGAGTTTGCAAAGCTGCTCCTCACTTTTGGGGACTTTTGGCTCTCTTTGTCACCCCAGAGTTGGGCTCCTGGGCTCTGTGGGGCCTAGTGCCAGTGAAGACAACATTACAGGACTGGGACATCACAATGGAGCCTGTGACTAGTTCTTTTGACTCTTTCCCATGGCCACAGGCTGACGAATCCCCACCCTCAGCTCCAGTGATTGCTAAAGATGACAAAGAGGGTCAAGAATAAGTGAAACTGGTGTAGAGACAAAAAAAAGACATTACTCTCTTAAGAATGATACAGTGCCAAGCTGACCTCAGTGTCCATTCTGCCACAGCTCCATAGGACTGGGGAGAGGCAGAGGGCTGGGCTTCGTGCATGAAGGACCAGCCCGTGGCTGGATCGAGGACTCTTTGCAACTTTTGTTTTCCTGGAGGCTCTCAGCACTGTGTTCTGATTTGGTCCTTCTCTGGAAATAGTTGCAGATGGTTGCGAATATCTGCGGTTGCAGCGTGGCGGACTCCGAGGCCCTGCTGCAGTGCCTGAGGACAAAATCCTCCACGGAGTTGCTAGGCATAAACCAGGTGAAGCAGGAGGAGAGGTTTGGGGGCCAGGGGGGCAGGCCTTTGGAATGGAGGAGTGGTAGCCAAATCCTGCCACTCTCTTATTTGTTTTAGCATAGGGCTTAGAAAGATGGGGGCTGGGGAATCATAGTAATGGCTGCAAAATTGTGGAACATAGAACCCTTATAGGCAATTTAAGGAACTTTATGGGCCAGGGGTGCCTGCTTAGCCTAGAGGAGATCCAGCAAAATACAAATTACAAAAGTTGTCTCTAAGTCATTAAAGATATCTGGCTGGGAAGGGAGACCAAACTTGTTCTACATGCCCCAGAAGCTAAAATTAAGGTCAAGAGTTGGAAGTCCTCTTAGGATGCCATTGTGGCTTGGTATGATCAAGAACTTTCTAAAAACTCAGTTGTCAGAAAAGGGATCTGCTCCTTTAGAAGGCAGGGAGATACCCACCCCTGTAGGTATGCAAGCAGAGTCCAGATGACTGCTGACAGATTTCCATCACTGGATGATTCATTGAACTGGATGATCTTGTATGTCCCTTTCGCTCTTCTAATAGTCCTTGGAAGAGCAAGGTCAAATGCCAACAGTTGTTAAACAGTTATTTGGCATGGATTAAGGATCTGCCATGAGCTCTCCTGGACTCCAAGATGTGGATAACAAGTCCTTGACCTGATGTCGGGCAAAAGCTCTTTTGTGTGCTCCCTCCTACCACCACTCCCTAACAGGAACCCAAAAATACAACACAAAACAAAACAAAAACCATCAATAGAGCCAGGCGTTCCTTCCTGAGACCCAAGAGCTACCCAGCCAGATCCAAGACACAGTGGTGAGGAAGACATCTCAGGAAGATGCTCATATGAACCCTGCTACCCTCGCCATCTCTGCCCAATGCATTTGGCCAGTGGCTCCCACACTTGAACTTCAGAATCACCTGGAGGATTTAGTTGGCTGAACTGTATCCCCAAAGTTCCATGTTCAGTACATCTGGGGTGGGGCCTGAGAATTTGCATTTCTGACAAATTCCCTGGTGATGCTGATGCTGCTGGTCCGGGAGCCACACTCGGAGAACCACCATCCTAGGCTACAATTTTTTTTAGGTAGATACTATTATTATCCCCGATTAGCAGATGAGGAAACTAAGGCACAGAGAATTTGAGCCCCATTGCCAAAGGAAGTGGCAGGGTTGGCCAGCCAGCACAGATGTTTTGGAATGGGCCATGTGTGGTTTATTTTTCCTTTCTTTATGAATTTTGCTTGAGTATGTTGGCTCAGGTTGGCTAGGGTTTGGGGACAGCAGATTTGGTGAACAGAGACAGTGTCTGATTTTTCTATTCTTGTTTCAGAAAACCAAGTCTTTCACTCGAGTGGTTGATGGTTTTTTCTTTCCTGATGAGCCTCTAAAACTATTGACTCGAAAAACATTTAATTCAATTCCTTCTATCATCGGAGTCAATAACCACGAGTGTGGCTTCCTGCTGCCCATGGTAAGAATTCTGGCTGCGCCTCCTGTGGCTCCTTGAACAGTGAGGCACAGTGAGACATTCCTGTAGATGACACCAAGCATTGTGAGCGATGAAGCCCATCGGTCAGGTATACAGTGGTCATCTTTCATCTCTCTGAAGGAGGGTACCTGAGAGTTGGGGTCAGCTGTAGCAAGTTGCACCCTGCTCTTCGTATAGTTCTATGTCATAAGAAACAATTCTATGAAACACTAAGCTAGGAGGAGACCCATTTGAGATTTGTTCAAAGCATTACCAATGGCTGTTTCAAATAAGCACAGTTACTCCTTCAAAGATGAAATCCGTGTAGATTTGAAAACTTCAGGCCTTTACGCTTTCACACCCAGCCTCAGTTCTGGCACTCGGGTTTCCAAGAATGCTCTCTAAGCTTGTGCAAGTTGCAAAATCATTGAGTCACTTCATTCATTCAACAAGAATGAACTGAGCATTTACTCTGTGCCCTAAGCTCTTATAAAAACCGAGCATTTAATAGCGAACGAGTCCATGGGTCCAGCTTTCCGCCAGCTTACATTCTCCAGGGGAGAGACAGATGGAATGCAAGTTTGGAAGGACGGTTCCAGTGAGCGATAAGTGCTGTGAAGGATATAAACGGGGTGGAGAAGGCTTCTTTAGGCAGGAGGAAGTGTGGCTGTGCAAAGCTTCTCCAAGGAAGGATCATCTGAGCCGAGGCCTGAATGCTGAAAAGGAGCCACGATCTCTTGACCTCGTGTTTTGAGAAGACCCTCCATGTTCGAAATAAACCTTTATCTGTCCTCGGAAGAGTGGAGTACTCAGATTCAGAGTGCCATCAAAGCTCATTGATGTAGGCCAACCTCCTCCTCTCAAGCTGGGGGAAACGAGGTTATGAAACACATAGGTCTGTCGCATTACAAGACTCGTTGGTGGCCACAAATCCCAGCTCCTGAACAGACAGAGAGGGTTCTTAGTAGTTAGAATATACTTGCAGATAACTTGAATGACTCCGGGGATTCCCTCAGATTCCAAGAGACGGATACGTTTAAATATCTACCTCAGTGATTCTTTAACCTTGATATTTTCAGCAGAAAATGTACCAGGGAAATTCATTTGACAAGTGAATAGTATTTATGCCCCCTCTTTCTTAAACCATAACATTGGCCAGGGCAAGGTCATTTCATAAATAATTACTCGTAGCTCTCACTATGTACGAAGCAGAGCCCATGTCCTTACCCACCTCACTGGCCGCCGGCCAAGTGCTGGCTTCTCAGAGGCCCTGATTGCAGAGTCTTTAGAAGGAGACCAGTAATCCACTGGTTTCAAGATTCTCTGGCCTCTCTTTGATCTTGGTGTCAAAGCCAAGTCATGGTCTGTATTAGTTTGCTAGGGCTGCCATAACTAATCACAGACCTGGGGGCTTAAACAACAGGAATTCATGGTCTCACAGTTCTGGAGGCTGAGAAGTTCAAGATCAAGGTGCTAGCCAGTTTGGTTTCTTCTGAGGCCTCCCTCCTCGGCTTGCAGGTGGCCACCTTCTCGCAGTGTCCTCACATGGTCTTTTCCCCGTGTGCACACATCCCTGGTGTCCCTCTGAGTGTCTGTATTTCCTCCTCTTTTAAGGACATCAGTCAGTTGGATTAGGGCCCAACCTAATGGCCTCATTTTAACTTAATCACCTCTTTAGAAACCTGTCTCCACACACAGTCACATTCTGAGGTCTTGGGGTTAGGGCTTCAGTATGGGAATTTGGTGGGGGACGCAACTCAGCCCACAACACGGCCTTTTCACAGGGCAGCCACTCAGGTCCCACAGGACTACAGGGATGACAGGGAATGGCTACGTTTTATCAAATGTGAAAAGAAGAAATTTTGTTGCTTAACTCACTCACTGAGGCTGCTCCTACATAGGGTCCCCTGGGGGCCGAAAGATTTCCTGTTCCTCTCAGCCTCCCATCTGACAGGAGGGTGCTTGGGCCCTCAGAGACACCGGTCTCCCTTCTGATGACGTGATGTGCTGACGAAGTACTCTGCTTCTCTCCACAGAAGGAGATTCCTGAGATTTTCGGAGACTCCAACAAGTCTCTCGCCCTGCACTTGATACACACAATCCTGGTGAGTGAGCTTGGGCAACTGTGACTCTCGTAGAGTCATTTAACAAACCTCCCTGGATCACACTCAGGGGTGGGAGCTGGCAATATAGATGTTCCTCATTCATTCATTTATTCAATAGATCTTTTAGGTGGAGTTCCATAGTCCCTTATCCACAAACTCAAAATCCGAAGTACTCTGAAAACCCAGAGGCTTTTTGTAATCTACATGGCAGCCAAACTTGACCTAGACTGATACAGCCATTAGTTTTTATTATTCCCACACTTTCATTCTCTTTATCTCATTATTCATAATGAAGGGGCCACCGTGCTGCTTCCCCGGCATGTTACATAATATGCAGCATACGTACTGAATTACCGATCTACAACCTGAAAAGTTCTGAGTTCTGAAACTCACCTGAAACTAGGGACTCGTGTTTACTACCTGCCAGTACATACTGTACAGGGATCTAGCAATACCGAGGACCATTATTTAACCATTTATTCATTTACTCCTTGCACAAATACATCCTGGACATGAGGATTAGAGATGGATTTCTTTCCATGCTTCTTTCCTTCCTTCTTTCCTTTCCTTCCTTCCTTCCTCCTTCCTTCCTTCCTTCCTTCCTTCCTTCCTTCCTTCCTTCCTCCTTCCTTCCTTCCTTCCTTCCTTCCTTCCTTCCTTCCTTCTTTCCTTCCTTCCTTCCTTCCTTTTCCCCCTAAACATTTATTCAGTGTGTATTCTGTACCAGGTTTGTTCCATTCATTTATTCATTGAACAAATGTCTATTGAGAGTCCACATGCCCTTAGGCACTGGGGCACAGTGATAAGCATGCACCACCACCAGCACCACCAGCACCACCCCGCACTTGAGGAACCTGTAGACTTTTAGGGTAGACGGATATGACAAGCAACTTCAGTGCATGGCTATACAAATCAGGGCAGAGGGGTGTCCGAGAGAGACCCTGAGGCGCCCACAGGAGGGAGCAGGTGGCTCCCTCCTGGAAGCATTTTGGAGAATGAGTTAGGTTTGTCTGGCTGATGGAGGAGCAGGAGCGAGAGGAGCCAGAAGACCAAGAGGACCAGTTAGGAGCAGAAAAGCATGAAGAGCTCAAAGTGGTTGGCTGTAGCAGGGAAGGGCGTGTGCGGCTTTTAAGTGAGACGGATAGAATATCAAGTTCATCCCAGGGGCTGGGAACAAAGGGCGACGTGATTCCACATCCATTAGAGGCAGGGGACCCCTCAGGCCCTAAGGCTCAGAAGCAATGTTGGCTGAGTCTTGGCTGCCCGGTGATGAGTTGAGACCAAGGTTTGAGAGATATTTAACATAGGTCAGGCCGTGGAACCTCTCAGACTGGTAGGAGATGGCCTCACGCAGGAGGAGACCATTGATCTGGGTCTTGGGCATTTTAAGAGGAGAAGGCATCTGAGCCAGGTCCCGGGGTTGGGAAGAAGGGTGTGCAGGAAGGTGCAGGAGGACTGTGAGGGTGGGCGTGAGTCTCTCCTAGGGCCCAGTAGCGGGGCAGGAAGTGCTTTTCAAACAGTTAGTTGTTCCCTGCTGCAGATGGCACAGCCTTGCTCCAGAACCGAGGGGTCTGCCCTGTGACTGCCCTGGTGGGGTTCTCCACAGGCTCCACACAGCATCTGTACCCACCTTAGATCCCTCGAGCTTTGAGGGGTCTGCTGGACATATGGTCCAAGAAGGGCAGGGCACTTGCACCACAGCCCAGGCTTGCTACGGAGCGCTCAATTGCTCTGGGCCCAATTGAAAGCAGGCGGGCTTCGGAGGCCCCGAGGCAAGTCTGAGCAGTGCTGGCTGATATGATACATGGCACCTCCAAATTGCACAGAAACCTGTGAAGGGCTTTACCTCTGTCTTAGATCAGGAGTTTGAGGTGCAACAATGTGTCCCAGCATTCCCTGGAGCATCAGATCCCTGCCAGGAACAGCACCTACGTGACAGACCCGAACCTTCATGAATTTAGTTTCCACCCTCCGGTGTTTGTGCCGGGGTCTAGTTGAGGGATCGCATACTAAGAGATGGCCTGGTGTCAGGTCATAGCGAGGAGGGGACCCCCTGCCGAAGGACTTGGCGATGGTCTCCGGGGACCGACGGAACTGAAGGCCTGCTCCATGCCAGGCAGCGTGCTCTTCTGTTTGCTTCTCACGTCACCCTCTGAGCAACCCATTTTTCACAGACGAGGGAACTCCCGGGGACTAGTTTAGATCAAATAGCAAAGGCCCAGAGGCGTTGCTGGTGCCAGGAGCAGGGCCAGCCTCATGGGTGTGCATCTTCGTGCTCAGAAGGGTCCTACGGTTGGCTGAATGTCCTGTTGTCACTATCTTGAATACTTTTCATTTTTGAACGAGAGGCCCCACATTTTCACTTGGCACTGGGCCCTGCAAATGATATAGCCAGTTCAGCCCAGGGGTGGCTGTTTCTGAAACATTTCGGAGCCACGTGTGTACTATAATTAAGAGCATGGGATTTAGATGCAAATAGACTTGTGAAAGAATCATGGTTCCACCTGTTTAGACAAAGCACTTAACCTCTCTGGGTCTCAGTTGCTTATTCTGTAACATGGGGCTACTTTTGACATCACAGAGTTGCCATGTGGATTAAACGAGACAACGCATGTGAAGCACTCGGAATCGAGCCTGCGCAGGCAGATGCTTAATTTGTTGGCTGTTGTCACTGACCCAGATCTCCTGTGCCTGTGATTTTTTACAGCACACGCCTCCCCAGTATTTACGCCTTCTGGTTGATGAATACTTCTACAACAAGCACTCCCTGGTTGAAATACGAAACAGGTTTCTCGACTTGCTTGGAGATATGTTCTTTGTGGTCCCGGGGCTGGTCACAGCTCAGTATCACAGAGGTGAGTCTCTTAGCATCCTCACCCACTCCCTGCAGGGCCACAGCCCAGCAAGGCCAGTGGCTGCAGGGATCCTTGTGGCCTGCTGACTGGCCACCTGCTCCTCCCTTCTGTTCCCTCACTGAGAGAGACCTCCCAAGGGTGTCTGAGATATAACCCTGCGCACTGACCTTTGCAAGTCCCCTGCCTTTCAGGGTTCAGGAATGTTGATCAGTTCTTGTTTCTGTTCTTTTCCCTGCTTCAGGACGATGTAGAAAATTCCCACATCCCCATGATTTTCTGGGGCCAGTGTTCCAGAGTATAGATGTAAAAAAATCTCAACAAAGTACTAGAAAACTGAATCTAGCAGCATATTGAAAGGAATATGTACACTGTGATCTAGAAATTTATCTTAGGAATGTAAGGATGGTTCATCCTATGAAAATCAATCAATAATATACCATATTAAGAAAATAAAGGAAAAAACACAGGAGTATCTTTATATATACAGAAAAAGCATTTGACGAAAGCCAACACACGTTCATGATGAAAAACTCAACAAACCGGGAATAGAAGGGAACTTGCTCAACCTGATAATGGGCTTCTTTGAATAACCCACAGCTTCTGTCTTACTTAATGGTGAAAGACTGAAAACTTTACCCCTAAGATCAGGATCAGATGTCATCTCTCACCACTAATGTTTAACCTTGTACTAGAATGCTAGTCAAGACAATTAGACAAGATAAAGAAATTAAAAGGAAACCAAATTGGAAAGAAAGAGGGAAAACTATCCCTACTCACAGATGACATAATCTTATATATAGAAAATTCTAAAGAATTCACACACACCAAAAAAACCTATAAAAGCAAATAAATACATTCAGCAAAGTTTCAGGATACAAGATCAGTATACAGAAGTCGATTTTATTTCTACACACTAGCAATGAATGTTTCAAAAATGAAGTTAAGAAAACAATGTCATTTATAATAGCATCAAAAAGAATTAAATAGTTAGGAATAAAATACTTGGGAGATACAAGGCCTGTATAGTGAAAACTATAAAACATTGTTGGAAGAAATTAAAGAATAAATAGGAAGACAGCCTGTGTTGATAGATTGGAAGACTTAGTATTATAAAGATGGCAATAATCCCTAAATTCAATGCAATCTCTATCAAAATGCCAATCTCCTTTTTTTGAAGAAATGGACAAGGTCATCCTAAAATTCATTTGGAATTTCAAGGAAGCCAAAACAACCAATGTAATCTTGAAGAAAAAAAAAAAAAAGAACAGAGTTAGAAGACTAACGCTTCCTAATTTCAAAACTCACTTACTACAAAGCAATAATAATCAAGACAATGCAGAACTGGCACAGGTTAGACATACAGATCAGTGAGACAAAACTGAAAATCAAGAAATAAACCTATATATCTGTGGTCTATTGTTTCAACAAGGCTGCCAAGACCATTCAATGGGGGAAAGAATAGTCTTTTCAACAAATGGTGATGGGGCCATTGGATGACACCTGCAAAAGAGTGAACTTGGACCCTCCCCTCACACTGGAAACCAAAATTAACTCAAAATGGTTCAAAGACCTAAATATAAGAGCCACAATCATAAACCTCTTAGAAGAAAGCATAGGGGCAAATTTCAATGACCTCAGATTTGGCAGTGGAGTCTTATATATAACACAAAAGCATAAATTAAAAAAGAAAAAAATAGATAAGTTGGACCTAATCAAAATTAAAAACTATTCTATATCAAAGGACAACATATAACCGATAGAATGGGAGAAAATCGTTGCAAATCACATATCTGATAAGGGTCTATTAATCAGAATTTATAAAGAACTCTTAACAACAGCAACAAAAACCAAACAACTCCACTCAAAAATGAGCAAAGGTTCAAATGAACATTTCTCCAAAGAAGACACACAAATGGCTAATAAACACGTGAGAAAATGCTCAACATTGTTAGTCATGAGGGAAATGCTAATCGTAACCACAGCGAGGTACCACTTCGCAGCCACGAGGGTGGCTGTAGTAAAAGAACAAACAACGGAACAGAAACAAAAACGGAAAGTAACAGTGCTATGGAGAATGTGGAGGAACGAGCCCTCATCTGCTGCTGGCAGAGACGTAAAATGGTGTGCTCGTTGCGGAGAGCAGTTTGGCAGTTCCTCAAAATGTTACACGTAGAATTACCACATAACCCAAGCAGTTCCACAACTGGGGATGGATATACCCAAGATGACTGAAAACAAAAATTGTACGTAAATATTCATAGCAGCCTTATTCAGAGTAGCTGAAAAGTGGTAACAACTCAAATGTCCATCAACGGATGGATGAATAAACAACACAAAATGTGGTCTATCCACACCATGGATTATTCTTTGACCATAAAAAGAAATGAAGTACTGATGCATACTACAATAGAGATGAACCTTAAAAACGTTATGCTAAATGAAAGAAGCCAGACACCAAAATAGTATGTATTGTGTTGTTCCATTTATGCAGAGGCCAAACATAGGCGAAATAAAAACATTGTGTCTTGGTAGATGACTAGAAGGAGACACAAGGGAACTTTCTGGGGTGATGGTTACATGTCCTGACTAGGGCGGTGGTTACATGCATGTGGCTACATTTGAAAAAACTTATGTCAAACCGTATGCTTCCAGTCTGTGCTTTTTATTGTCCATAAATGACACTACAATTAAAAGACAAAATGAGAGAAGAGGAAGCAGAGATAATGAGTATAAGGCAACTGTACTGTGGGGTTTTTCTAGAAGGGAGTTAGAGGAATGAGCCAGTGACTGAAGGGGAAGGTGAGACCAAGACTATATATGTTCGTGTGTGCCCATGTGTGTGCTCATGCATTTGTATGTGTGTGCATGCATATGTTTGTGTGTGCACATGTATGTTTGTATGTGTGCTTTAAGGGGAGACTTCGTAAGCATGTTTGCAATGATCCCATAGAGAAAAAAATAAGTTTGTTCTGTTTGTCTCCAGGCAGTTAAACTGGGGCCAATGAGAAGTCATCACAGGAGGTAGATCTTGGATTGGTGCGAAGGGCTTTTTTTTAGTAGAACTCTTGACCTTTCAGGCTGCCCTGAGGGGTGTGAGTTCTCTGTCATCAGGGCCTCTGGAGCAGGCCTCAAATGAGGGAGAGGGAAGTTAGCTCCATTCGAGTCACCTCTTGTCTCTGGGCTGCCCCACCCGTTGGTTCTTGAATCCAGGATTAGATGGGTAGGGAGGCAGGAACAGTCTCGCCTCCCCTGCCTGCATGCCTGGCCTGGACCCTTTTCTACATCTCCGCAGATGCTGGTGCACCCATTTACTTCTACGAGTTCCAGCACCGGCCCCAGTGCTTTAAGGACACAAAGCCAGCCTTCGTCAAAGCCGATCATTCTGATGAAATTCGCTTTGTCTTCGGAGGCGCCTTCCTCAAGGGTGACGTTGTCATGTTCGGTAAGGAAGAGGAAGCTGCCTTGGGCTCCTGCGCTTGCAGGAACGTGAGCGTGCGGGAGCTGAGGGGAACACACGACTCCCCACTGTTAGCACCAAGCCCCTCAACTGCCCCAAAGCTGCAGGAGAACCCGGAGGACTGGTTTTCATTTGCTTATTTAATCTATGGTTTACAAACATGACCTTCCCCTGGAAAATGCCCCCCTCTCCACTTGTATTTTTAGAAACTAAGATGAAAATGAGCTGCCAAGTTTGCTTGATGAATGTTTCTCTTTGCTTATGGAGGTGGGCACTGGGGGACTCTCGTGCAATCTAATCTTTTAAAAGATGAGAACCACTTTCTCACATCTCTCTGCCTGCAGGACTCACCCTTCCTGCCCTTTTCAGAACTCTCCCATGGGGCTACCACCCAGGGCTTTAAAAGGCAAGGACCTCATTTTTCATAATTTCAGCCCAAAGTGGTCCAGATACAGGTGATCTAATGTAAATGCGTGTGAACTGTTATCAGTGAGGTTAGCTCATTTATTCCTGAATTAATGGCCTGTTCAGTGCCCGAAAGAATAAGCCAATCAGATGAGGTTATCAATAAAAATAAAAGTTATAGGAACTACACACAGGAGATATCACTACAATATTTTGTTTAAAAAATAGTGCAATATAGGCTCTTAACCAGTGCATGCTGGCCTCTCGAAGGTAAGGACAGAATCTCTCATACAGAGTGTATCTGGGCACTGCGGTTCATTCGTTGCTTCGTTTATTCTTATAACACAGATAACAGAACTACCTCCTAGGTTGTCATGAGGGTTACATGAAATAATTCTCATAAGCACACAGTTATTGCTTAATAAATGTTTTTATTATCGTTACTCGGCAACCATTACTGAGTATTTGATGTACTGTTTGATGTACAGTATAGTATTACTGTAGTATTTGATGGCCACATGGACTCTCCAGATTGGAAAAAAATGAATGACACGTGTCAAGGGGTAAATTTCCTGATATCTAAAGAGCTCCTAAAATCGTAGAGAAAAGGAACAACTGAGTCAAAAGCTGGGTAACAGATATAGAAAGTTTATGGAAAAGGAAACAAAAAAAATCTTTTAAGCAGGAAAATCCACTCAACTTCACTCACAACAAAAAGACTACAAACTAACCTTGACTGAGGAATCATTTTTCATTGGTCAAGTTTGGGAAGAACAATACGTTTTAAATTACTATTTGAGCAGGTATGGAGAAACAGACAACTTTACAAATCAATGGAAAACTACAAAAATTTGAAGTACTTATAGCACTTAGCAATTCAACGTCTGGGATTTTTTGTGCTGTTATGCTTCCACATATGCAAACATAGATGTGCCCCCTAAAGCATTGCTTTTGCCAGCAAAAGTTTGGAAATAATGTAAAGATCCATTAATAGAGCACTGGATACACTAATGGTGTATTTATATATAATTGCATATAACTCTATATAGAGAACGTTAAATGGCAAAAAAAAAAAAAAAAAAAAAGGAAGCTCTATAGGCGACACTGTAGAACTATGTCCTACATGGAATTTTAGCCAAAAAGGAACATGCTGAATATATGTCCATTATGCTACTATGTCTGTAAAAACATGGTCACATAAACTCTTGTACACGTCTAGCAGCCTTCAGAGGGCACTCGAGAAGCTGGTAGCGATGGTCGCCTCTGAGGCTGGTAGCCGTGGAGAGAAGAAATGAGAGGGAAACGGATCTCCATGAGATGCTCTTTCTGTATTTTGGATTTTGTACTTTGAGCAAGTATTATTTTTTCAAATCAAGAGATACAATAATCAGTTGAGAGAGAGACAGAGAGACAGAGAGGCGACCCCTCTCGCTCTAAGAAACTTGCCGCCTCGTGGGAAAGCCTGGGAGAACATCAGGTAGACAAGGAAGGCGTGTGTTTGGACTCCGCCATGTGGAAGCCGTGACCCTGGGCGTGAGCCTCAGTATCTGCAAATGCAACATAAGTAAAATGGCTTGGGAGGCTGGTGAGGATCCAGCCGGAAGAGAGATGTGAGAGAGTCATCAAAGGGTGAGACGTCTTGGGCGTCTGGCATTCATTGTGCGAGCCGAGTTTTGTGATTATCCTCCTCAGAAGGAGCCACAGAAGAGGAGAAACTGCTGAGCAGGAAGATGATGAGATACTGGGCCAACTTTGCTCGGACCGGGTAAGTAAACCTCCGGGACACCCCCGCCACAAACCGGGTGTTCAAGGATGAAAATCTCACCGCTGCCTCTGCTCTCACTCCCAGGGACCCTAATGGGGAAGGCCTGCCTCTGTGGCCAGCCTACAATCACACGGAGCAGTACCTGCAGCTGGGTTTGAACCTGAGTGTGGGACAGAGACTCAAGGAGATGGAGGTGGCGTTTTGGACGAAGACTGTCCCCCTGATAATGTCCACTTCCGGAGTGCTCCCTGGTCCTCTTTCCTCCTTAATCTTTCTTTCTCTGCTCTTACCTTTTTTTCTCGCTTTTGCTCCTTGAGAAGTTATCTTTGTGTGATTTTGTTTTTTCCTTCTCCTTCTGCAATTTCTCCCACATTCATTGGCTTCATTCTGTTTTTAGCTGCTTTATGGAATGAGCTGTTTTAGCTGATCTTTTACTGACTTGGGGATGGATGATCCTTAGGAAATTCTTTTCAGTATCAAGAAATGCACTTGGCCTTAAAGACTACCAGATTTCTTCGATAAATCTTCAAGAGGGCTGGCCTATTAGTTGGTATAATAATGATCTTGTTATGCCTATGAAATAAAATCAGAACGTAAAATATGTACAGGAATAGAATTTAATTCTGGGCCGAAAACTCTAGCCCCAACCCCATTATCTAAGAGGAAGTGGACTGTCTATCAGAGAATGTATCTGTGTGCGTTATCTGAAATCTGAGCCCCCAACCGCAATCCAGGCAGGTTTCAGCCACCGGCCAAGCCTGATGTCCTGAACATCACTGGCTTGGACTGGCTTCCTTCTCTGGCTCAGAGATGAGGGGGAGGGAGGCAAGCCAGAGAGCTTCCTTCCCAGCCATGGAAACCAGACGTCCTCCAAGGTCAGGAACCCAGAAGTCAAACCCCAGGCAGCAAGTTCAGGTCAGAGACACCAAGGAGAAAAGATATGTCCCTGATGAGGTCCAGACTAATCCATCATCTCATAAGCAAACAGACAGTAAGCCATGATTCACACAAGTGAATATCTGATGATGTAAAAGTTCACTCGGCAAAGCAAGGTGTTTTAAGAAAGCGTAACAGGAGAACTTTATTTAGATGGAAGTCTTAGGAAGTTGTCTCTGGAGAAATAACGTTGATAATAAGAAGGATGAATTAGAGTTAACCAGATGATAGGTGGGGAGGTCGTATATACCATCATTCAAAGGCTGCGCTTTTACTTTTTAGAGCCTCTAAAAAGTATAGTCTCTATTATATCTTGATATAATTGACCCGGGTAATTCATTTTCCTCTGTGATGGCCCCAACATTACACATGAGGTACATAGGATAGGAGGGTTTCTGAGATGGCAGTAACTTAGGATTTATCTGGGTCAGGGACCTCTAACTATAGCTGGAATGTGGCCCCAGAGGTGATTTGTTTAGCCATCACAATGTCAAATGATGTTTTGGGATTAGTTTCCAACTAATTTTAATGTAGGGGAATTTCACATTAAAAGCCATGTTTTCAACTTAGAGGGGAAAAAAAAGAAAAACACAGAAAGAAGAAGATCTGGCAACAGGCAACGTTAGACCTGTATTCTCACGTGGTAACCAGGGCTTCTGACAGTCCATACTACACTTTCGTGCATCTTAGAAGGTATTCTTTCCTCAAAACCCTGTACAGACATCTTCCAGGAAACTGTCATTGATAAATATCTATGTCTGTGAGGTGAAGGACACCACCTCTGACATCGTGCCCTTGTGCAGCACACAACCTGCACAGCTGTTCTCAGTGACCCCGGTAGAGCAATCTGCAGGAGCTGAGCACTGGCCACCCCCTTACAAAGGCACAAGCTCTCAACTCGCCACAGGCCTCACTATTCCCCTTAGGCTTGTGCCTGGCCCGTTTCACTCACAGACATCATCTGACCCCTGCGGGTGCTTAAATTTAGACCCCCAACCTCTCATTTTATAGTAATCGGTGGGGAGGCAAAGGAGTCCCCTAAGATCCCTCAGTGAGTTAGCAGCAGATCAAAACTGGGCCTTGAGTCTCTTGTCTTTCCTGCCAGGCTACCTACCTCCCTCAGCAGATGGTCCTAGGCTATCTCTGGTCTGGGTGTTTGTGGAAAGGGCAGATCAGTGATACTCAGGCCACTTTATGACTCTAGGAAGAGGGACTGAGCCACACGCAAGCAAACTGGAACTTCAGTTGCCTCCGCGGCTGCAGAAGGCTAATTTCTACATTGATATTTGACTAAACTAACAGCTTGAAAACACCACTCAACTCATTTTTTAAAATACTATCATGTGAAATAACATGACACATATTATTTATGTACTTCACGCAGTCCCAGAATCCTCAAATGCGTGGTTCTAATTTTGGTAGGTATCTTGCAAGAGACAGAATATTTAAAGTCATCCAGATACAAAGTCCTCTTTTTGTTCCTGTCCGTGTGCAGTTGATGTATTATTGAGTGAGTTAAAGGTGATATATGAATGCCCTTTGGCACCCTGCTGTCTTCGTTTAACTCAGAGTTTTCTATTAGGGGTATAATTAGGGGACTCGCTGGGAGGGCTTTCCCAAAATTCCAATACCCAGGTCATACCCCAGTCCACCCGAAGCAGAATCTTCTTGTCTGGGACCTGAAAAATCAATCTTTGCAATTTTTAGGTATTCAATGCATAACCCTGATTAAGAACTGCTGAGTGTGGATAGCATGGTATTTGTGTTTTCCAAGTTGCTAGAGGATCTTTTTAAAAATCAGCTTTCGTCTCTGCCTGATATGGATACATGACAATCTCTCTAGCCTTTAGCCCGCTCCTGCACATTTGTGGGCATAATTTGTAGAGCGACTTTGAGAATAAGTACTTTTAGCTTTTAAAATTATTTCTGGTGTCTGGATTTGCAAGAGAAGGCGGGCAGGGTCCAAGGCAGTGCCCTTTTTAAATTACTCCTTTTCTATAAATTCACTTCCCTGAAGTGTCACGTCACTTCATACTCATCAGCGCGACATATTTCACAGTCATCTCTGCTTTTTCATCATTGTAAAAATCTAAACCACTTAATTTCTTTCTCATTGTAAATTAAACACTTATTATTATTATTTTTTTTTTACAGAAAATCTTTCCCCACACCAAACAATCTTAGGCCTGAATCACTAAATCAAACCCAAACAAAACTCCAGAGACAAACCAAATGTTTTCCCCTGTGAATTTCCTAATGTCCAGCAGAGGGCAGCATCATAAAAGGAGAAAAATGCTTCTCTCCCCTCTGAGGTGCTTGTAATACTGTAGAGCTGGAAGGAAAAGAAAACCAATCAAAACAGTTAAATTACAACCAATACTATTTATCCTTATCCCTTTTCCCTGTAACATTTGGAAAAGGGAAAAGTACAATTCTTTACCTAAAAAGTTTGACTGCAATGACTTAATTGTCAGGCAGAGCAGAGGCTGGGGCCAACAGCTTTTTTCTCTCCTAATGTTTGTTCTTCTTCATCAAGTCCCTAGAAGCCCACCTCAGAAGGCCACGGAGGAGCCCCTTCTCCTCTGGCCCCCTGTTCCTTCCTCTTCCTTCAATGATGCTTTGGACTCTGGACCTTTCTGTCTAACCCCAAAGCCCAATTCTTCTCCCTCTCAGCCTCAGGCCCCCTTGGCTGCAAGTCAAGGTTTTTCCCTGGGCAGATGTGGGGAGAGAGTGGGAGGTGAGCTCACCCCTGCACCTGGGAAGCTGCCCTAACTGGCATTGCCCAGGTAACAAGATGAACCTCTCTTCTCACAGCCGAGACAGACCTATTGGGTCAGAGCCCTGTGTTCTGCTGAAAGTTTGTGTTAAGAGTGCACCTCATTTTATTCCTTGAGGAGGGAGGAACGCGAGAGGAAAACCTACCTTGTCACTTGATTGTGTCAAAATCCAAACGATTCCTTGCTGTGCTCCATAGACAGGATGGAGCTCAAGTTGGGACTTAAAAGATGGACAGGAGGATAAAGGCCATCAAAGCTGTGGGGGAAGCTCGACCATGGATGCACAGTGGTGGCCAGAGGCCAACCGAGAGGGTGGCATGGCTACTGTTGGCAAGGTTGCTGGAGCACACCGTGGAGGCCTAAAGGAATGGCTTTGAACCTGGACCTGCAGGAAATAGATTTCTTTCTTTACAGAAGGATGATTGATAAAAGGTGAATTTATCTATACATCTAGCTGTCTGTCCATCTGTCCGTCCATCCATCCATCCATCTATCAACTATCTGGGCCCCTTTATATAATTAAATTTGAAACTCTATTTACTTCCTGGACTTTTCATATACAAGAGCCAACATAGTAAATATATGCTTTAGGTAAGTTTAAGTAGAATTTCTGTTAGTACATATGATAGGGTACTAATTAAAATAATTGCACATCGACTATTTCTATTCTATTCTATTCCTATAACTTACATAGTCTTCAGTAATTTTATCTCTAACGATCTTGTCTCCTCTCTAGGATAATAAGTTCTTAAGACCTGGTATACATTTTTAAGTTTTCAACTGAATAGATCTTACATATAAGAAAGTATAAGTATATATCGTGTAATATAATGTGTAATATATTAATATATAATATATAGTGTGTCTTGATGAATTTTCACTGATTGATTGTGCTTGTGTAACCAGCACCCAGAGCAAGGCACAGGAGATGATAAGCATCTGGAAACCATCTCGAGCTCAGTTCCAGGCCCTGCCCAGTGCGGTCCACCCACAATGGTAACTGACTTCTAGCAGCATGCTGTCATTTTTCTGGGTGCTGTGCTTCGTATACACTGAATCGTGTACTCTTGCATCTGGCTTCTTTCTCTCAAAGTCATGTTATGACACTCTCTATATAGCATCTGGTTGTAGTTTGTTCTTCATCATTGCTGTGGAGTCATTATTTGTGTGAATAGGCCATAAATTATTCATTCTACTCTTGTTGGGCATTTGAATAGTTTCCAGTTGCAGGTTATTATAAGTAGAATATTATAAATATTCTAGAACATGTCATTTAGTGGCTATCTGCATGCATTTTTTTTGGATATTTATCTACCATTGGCTTTGCTGGGGCATGGGAGTCACAAACATCAACTTTATTAGGCACTCCAAAAGTTTTCCAAAGGGGTTGTACAAATTTGCTCTCTTATTAGCAGAATGCGAGATTTACAGCTGCTCCATATTAATGTCAATACTTGGCATTTTCTGAAAGACTGCTATACTTTATTATTAATTACTGTCTATTTCCTTGCTTAGTTTTATTAGATGTAACAATTGATTTACAAAATTGCATTCCTGAAAATAAATTACTCAATAGGAAAAATAGATCATTGATGGTCGGTTGATAACATAAGGGTGGGGACAACTTTGTTTACCATCATGGCTACTAGGTAGGTGACCAGGCATTGATTTTATCAAGGGTCACTGTTACTGCAGCCGTTTCTTGAGTTTCAAATAATGTCCTCCTTTTGACACTTAGATTTCTGGACAGAAATCATATTATATTGACACTCTCAAGGCTTCTGATTCCTGTTGGAATCTGGTGGTTAGATTCCCTGGATTCTACACAGTTCTAGGACCAGCAGAGGCAGAGCACACTCTTTCCTGGGGGTGGGCCTCAGAGGGGAGATCTGCACTTCCCATGTGCATAAGTGAGGGGCAGCTTCCCCCCCAACACACACACACAGGTACCCGGCAACTCTGAATCCAGAGAGTTTCCTACTGTTTCTGTTTGAACCCCTTTGTCTGGGCACCGCCCCCCTCCCCATGCACTGACTTTCACTTTCTCTGCTCCAAGAGCAGTTGTCATTGCTATGTTCATTTTCCAGCTTCCAAAATGCTGTTGCCATCATCTTGTCTTGCATTCTGTTTGTATATGTGAGCTCGTGTCTTTAAAGACTTCATTTATTTGTCCTTTTAGCGGAGTTCAGGGGGAGTAGAAATTAATGCAAGTGTCTGAACCTTCTTCTTTAATAGTAAGCGGAGAGTTGCTTCTTTAGTGAACACTTAAAAACAATATTATATGTGTTTCTATGTTTTTGGTAATAGGAATACTTAATAAATTATTTAACCATTTACTATTGTTGGTCACGAGGCTATTTCATACTTTTTACTACTGCCAGTATCACTGAGAACTATCAGATGCATACACCTTTGGGCTCATTCAGAATTATTCCTAGAAAGAGACCCGCTAGGGCCACAGAGATGCCCCTTTTATATATTGGGTGAGATTTTGCAAAATTGTCCCCAAGAAAGTCTTTAGTAGTTTATCTCCCACATCAGCGGTGAAATTCCTATTTTTCCATACTCTTTGCTGATACTGGGCACAGCCACTAAAACCATAGTGGTAAAAATTCTTGCCAATCTGATAGGGGCAAATTGAATATGTGGTTTTAATTTGCATGCTTCTTAGTATATTGAAATGACATGTTGTATGTGTATAGCTTGAAAGGCCATTGGAACCTGGGTGATGAGATTGGGGGGAGACCATGGACTGACTCATCTTTCTCCCCTAAACACTTGTTCCTGACCCCGATATGTCCCTGGCTTACTGATATAGAAAGACACGTAGGCACAGAACCAACGATGTTTGGGCGGGTCTCAGAAACTTGCAACTTCCCTGTGACCACTGTAATCTACCAAAGTGAGAACTGAGGGCCAGCATCAGTAATTCAGGGATTTGTATCCCTTTGTACGGTTCAGCATGTTGGAGACACTTATGTCATTATTCATGCTGAAGCCTGTTGGACCTCAAAAGGCTTAGCTTTCATAATCAGAGGGCTTGACTGTTTTTGGAAAGGTGAGCTCACCTTCTACTCTCCCAGTTTAGGTGAGAGTTTAGGTGGTTCCTTTTCAGAAGTACTTTCTTGCCTTACCTGCTTCTACCAGATTCTACTTTTGGAAACGCCCTCTGTAATCTTGCCATTCTCAGAATTAAAGTCTTTCGTGCTCCCTTTTGTCCAGCGTGAAAGCTGACTTGGCTCTCCTTAGCTTGGCATCCAAGCCCTCTGTCCTCTATTTACCCTTCCAGCCCTTGCCGACCTCCCGAAGAAGGCCCTAAACCCACCTTGCACCATTGCTAATGTGCTCTTTTCTCTACTCCTCCAAATCCTGCTCATTTCTTAGTGCCCAAGAGAATCAGGAGGAGTCACGGACAGTTTGGGACACCAACAAACTCTGACAATTCTCAGGGTAAGAAAACAAAACGCTGCTTTAGTCTGTGGTCACTGCGTTCACCCAGATGTCTGTAATAAAACCTATAATAATGGTTTGAGTTTGCTGAGCCCTTTGCAGAATAGAATTCAATCTTAACTTTCCTGGGCCTAAAGTTTTATGTCTTTCTGATTCACTCATTTTTCTTTTTTATTCTTAAAAGGCTGAAAGAAGCTTTTAGAGAGCAGCCCTAGCAAGCAGGGACTGGGTTTCCAATCAGACACTTGTAATTTAAATCAAATAAATACGAAAACTCTGTTGTTACCAAAGAGTAACACACTTGTTCCTGGAATCATGCTAGATTGTTTTAGACGGCATGAAAGCAAAGTTTTAAGCATTTACGCAATGCTTGCATATTTATTTTGCTGTGTGCTAAGAAAAAAAATCCTTAATACCAAGTCCATGATTGAATGGACTTTATTTGTGGCAGGAATTGCCAGCCGTCCATTAAAATCCATCCGGTCATCTCTGGTGCACAGCCACACCACATTTCCCAGCCTTCCTTGCACCTAGGTTGGCCATGTGGTTCAGTTCTTCCCAGTGGAACGTGAGTGGAAGTGAGGAGCACCACATCCAGGCCGGCTCCTCCCCACTCCCAGTGACTGGAACCGACGCCCATGCTGACATTGGAAACCATGGATTAAGATGACAAAGCCTCCACCATGGAGACCAAGGATCTTCCAAATCTGGCCCAGTGCCTGTTTTTAAAGTAGTTTTATTGAAACGCAGCCATGCCCCTTTGCCTACGTATTATCTATGCTGGTTTTGCTACTTGCAGAGTCAAGTAGTTGCTGGAGACTCTAGGACCCGAAAAGCCTAAAATATATACCAGCTGGCTCTTTACAGAAAAAGTTTTCCAACCTTCTGGTAGATCCTAGGGTGACCGTATGGGGGCCAGCCACCTTGTTGACCTGAACAGCACCCCTGTTCTTTTCGTAAGCAAGAAATTAACTTCTGAAATTCTGGAACTCTTGCTACTGTCATTCACACTAATTTTACAATAGTGCTTAGTAAGAGCTAATTTAGGCTGTCCCATGGGACCGGTGGCGATGGCCCGAATGCCAGTAGTTTGTGTCACGCAGGACAACCACTTAACGCCCGTGGGGAGCGAGCGCTCTCCTACAGACCCACCTTCAGGCCGAAATTTCACACAAGTGCTCTGCTTCAGTCAGTCTTATGACCAGATTGTCCCCAGCCTCCTGCCAAGAGTCCAATGACCTTGTTACAACACAGGCCTTGAGAGGTATGGATACGTGATTTCTGCCTAATGATCTGAGTGTCAAAAGGAAAATGTTCCCTGAAGCTCGTTGAAATGACTGCAGTAACAATGGCCCTTGATCAAGCCAGTGCCTTGTCACCTAACTGGTGGTCGTGATGGTGGACCAGGTTGTCCCTGCCCTCCTATTGCTAACTGACCATCCACAGTTCACATTAACTTATTTTCAGGTATACACTTTTGTAAATCAACTAGAGGTGTTATTACATTTCCATATTCACTTTTTATTTTTACCATCATTTCAATTTTTAAAAATATGACAACGCATTTTCCATTTGCCTTCATTCTTGGCAAGTTATACGGGTCTTGCATTTATGGAAATGATATAAAATTTCCTTTTTACTCTTGAAAGTAAAAAGAATTAACCCATTTAAGGAAAACGGCTAACAGTAGTACAGATGGTATGCTGATATGGCAAAAAACATGATGTTAGTATGAGAATAACCGAGGTTCGAGAAACGCTGCATATGTCCAGGCTGCGTTGGAAAATGTCATAGAATTCTAGGTTCACAGAATTTTGGTCCAGGGAGGACTGTGCATGAGAGATCACCTCATCCATAGCCACCCGCTGCCTCTCACCACCCGCTTTCCAGAAAGGATACCCCAGTGTCACCCCGTGGGTTTCCCAAGCTCTCGTCTCGTAGTGCATTGTTCTCCACCATGAAAGGTTCACCTGATTAATCCCATGATCAAAGCCAAGTGAAGTGGGTCATGGGCTCGCACCTGTCCAGTGCTTGCTCTAGTGCATGCTTTCTATACACCCGTGGAGTAATTCGATGGAGACAGAGAGGTGGGGTGAGGTAGTTTGTAGCCCTCAGAGGTGTCTTCTCTCGTAAGACCTGCCCAGCCACTTAGAAGTTAAGGCCGATTCCCAAGATTTTACTCTCCAGATCATCTCTTTCCACGTGGGGCACCTTAGGGAGTTTCTCAAAGGCAGAACCAGATTCCCAAACAACTGCCACTGAAACAAAGAAATTCTACATTCTTTACAGCTATTGTGAAATAGGGGGAAATATACAGGCATGGCCGACTCCGGCTTCACTCATCACTTCTGTTGAGTTGTCCTGAGCCAGGAACGAGCTACCAGGCTGCAGCCGGATGCAGCAAGGTCTGGAGGTGGCTGCCTCTGTTCGCAGAATTGTCTGGTATCACAAGATTCAAAAGTGGGATTGGAGAAAAATTAATGCCCATGTTTTCTATGTTTTGCTGATCCCCAGCACCTTATAATCTTCATGGGCCAACAGCCAGGGCTGTGTTTCCGGGTTGCAAAGGCCAGTGTGAGAATGTGTGTGTGTGTGTGTGTGTGTGTGTGTGTGTCTGTGTTGTGCTAAATGGTAAGAATCAGCTTCTTTGTCTGCTTAAAAGGCAACCTGAATTGTTGCACGTGGATTGAGATGGGGGTGTTCTTATTAGGGTGACCCGTGTTTCTCTCCTGGATAAAAGTAAGGGAGGAATCTCAGCCCGGGTCAGTCTTTGTAGAAGCAGTCACCTCTGGGGACTACCACGAAGTCCACGCCACAGGGCTGGGATTTGCTCTGAACGGTTTCAAGTTTGTTTTGAGCCCCCCGCCCCCACTTGCAAAGCCTCCCCTGCCTAAAGGCGTCAACTGTGCCTGCCATGGGTCACTCACTGTGTGCTAAGAGGAAAGTCCCCAAGGGAGGAACCTTTATGTAACAAGTTGCCATTCTTTGACTAACTGAAATCTGAGAGCCCTGTGCAAGCTCTTGAGATGGACGAGGATCAACTCTGGGTGGGCGTGGCCTAGAGGTACTTACTGAGAGACCTTTGGAAGGGAGAGAGCTTTTCTGTTGCCTCCTGATTGGTCTATAAGGCGGTGGAGGCGAGAGCTGGGGTAGAAAGAGCTGAAAGGCAGGACACGCACAGCCCCTCAGAGACCCACAGGCATCGGTGCTGCTGTCTTTCACAATGTGCCTCTTGGCTGTAGTCCTGGTCTACCTGCATGCTTCCACGGCTTGGGGTGAGTCATTCTGAAGTAGAAATAGCTGGGGGCACATTTGCAAACCCTTGTCCGGGGTCCAGGTAGGGGAGACGGGTGTAGGGCAAAGCTGTGACAGGTGCAGTTCCACAGAAACTGGTACCCTCTTGGCTGCACACGCTACATGTTGGGGGTGGGGGTGGAGGAGGGACCATCTGCTAACTTCATGCCTCGCAAATGAGGACTTTGAAGAACTCAGATTTTTTTCTCCTTGATTATTAGTCCAGATATGGCCAGATCGTTGAGAGTGGTTTAGCAGAATATGAATATCAGACTCTGAAGCCAGAGATCCTATGTTCCAATCCCACACAGCTCAGCACTTACTAGCTGTGTGTCCTTAGGCAAGGCACTGCATGCTTCTGTGCCTTGGTTTCCCCAGAAGCCAGGCAAAAAGAGTGGCACATTCCAACTCCACATCGATCAAGGTGGTTGTTTATAAGCCTCAGATAAATGGACGATGAGTGGCAGTGGTACTAAAATGGGGGTGACAACAGTACCTTCCTCGTGAGGTCGTTTTAAGAATAAAATGGGTTTGTTTTTTGTTTTTGTTTTTTCCTAAAGAGCATAGTGCCTGAGATGGAGACGGTGCGACAAAAGGCTCCACAAATAAAGGGGTTGTTTAAAAGCGTTGTGTATTAACAGAAATTATGAGGGAACTGCCACTGAAAACGTAGTTTGTTACTCCCAGTTCCCAAGAGGAAGGGGCCACGTCGCCATTGTGGGCCGCACAGTGAAGCACGGGGGCGGGGGGCTCAGAGGGAGGAGGGAGCAATTGTTGAGGAAAGCCTTTCGTAGCTGTGGGCCAGGAAGAGGTGAGACTAGGCAAACAGGTTTAAGATATGTAAACTAGCCAATTTCAAGGGCAGTTGTCGGGGAACTGGCACTGGGGTGACTGAGGAAAGATGGCAGTGGACCGGCATGTGAGAGCCTGGGAAAGAAGGTGGCAGAGGGTGAGGGCAAGTCGATGCCATTGTAGGAACTGGCCAGGTCTGGGAGGGGCAGAACCTCCAGGGTCAGCAGGGCTCCAAACGTCTGCCCGTGCATAAGAGCGCAGAAAATAAAGACGCAATGGATACAAGGGTGCAGCAAGGGACCTCAGAATGCGTCTGCGTCGTTTTATAGATGGAGAAATTGAGGCTCCGAGAGGGAAATGGACTTGCCCGAGGTCAACTGGAAAAGCGTGCTCTGGAGTCACTCTCTGGCTCCAGAATCCACAACCGCTGCCATGGCCGTCGGTGCCCTGACAGCCCCAGTCCCATCTGTATTTTATCTTCTTTCTGGTGCTGTGCGCTCTGAGGGGCCTGGAACCAGGTAGGAGGGCAGAGTGAGAAAAGGAATCAAATCCGAGCGTTCCCTGCCCGCCGGTCACCCCGGGCAAGGCCATCCCCTGTCCATCTTCAGCAGGTCTATCCTGGCTGCCTCCATCTCCTCAACAGTGAAACAGGCATATCAGTGCCCACCAAGCAAGGCTTTTGTGAAGGCTACTGAGCCGGACTGCACGTCTGATCCCTAGGAAGTGCTCAGTATATGAATATTACATATAACATAAGCGCAACTGCTGCTGTTACCACGGCTACTTCGGACTGTCGACCCAACCACCCACTTTTTTACCACTACCAATTGTGCCGTGCCCGTTATCTCTGTCAAAGGTTATCGCTGAGTTGATAGAAGCCAGGCCTTTAACAAGCCTGGTTTCTTCTCAGACTTTACCCTCCTCCCCCTCTCTGAAGCACTCAGCAGTCCTGGCACACTTCCTCCCCAGGCCGCCGTGATGCTCACCGCGCTCCACCACACGATGCTCCCCCACCCTGCTCTGACAGTTGGTTCTTAGTCTCGGCCGCAGGTTTCCCTGAGGTTTCTCTGCAGCTCTGGCTCTTCTCCCTCACACTGGCCCCCTCGATGACATCCCAGGTATCCATGGTTTGTACTTTCACCTTCGGGTAGATGATTCCACCCCGCCCCCTCCCCTGGCCTCCTCCAGTCTTGAGGAACCCACTCCCTCGGTGTCTTCTTACCCAGATATCTCCCCGACATTTCCACGGCACCTGTCGAAAACGGAGCAGCATCCCAAGTCAGCTCTGTGTCTTTGCCTTTCCCTCCCTTGTCCCCCACATCTGATCGGGGACCAAGCCCTTCAAAATTCTTTATAGACATCACTGTATTCACACACACGCACACGCACACGCACACGCACACGCGCACACACACATCCTTCAAATTATAAAAAGGAATCTGTTCCATGCGGGAAACTTGGAAAGCACAAAAACAAAAAGTCACCTGCAATCGCACCACCCCTTGACCTCTCGAAAGACGTGCTTCCAAAGTCCATCCCAATGTTAATGTTAATGAACAGCAACGATGACAAAGGAAAACAGCCTAAACGGCCACGGAATGGGATTGGCCACTAATGACGGAAGACACGGATACTGTTTTGTAACCTGCTTGTGCACGTGGTATCACCAGTGTCGCTGCGGGAGTCTTTTGTAAGACTCAGTCGAGATGGTTCTTTTTAATTCTGGCCACACGCTTTGAGGGAGATGTTGACCTTTTATCTGTATCCAAAGGGGAACAATTGGGAGGATGAGAGGCTAGAAGTCGTTTCCGAAGGGGAGTGCTTAAACCACCGAGGCTACCGGACAAGGGGGCCTGAGAATGACGGGCACGACCAGGTGCCTGCGGTCCAGGGTGGTCCGTGGCAGGGGGAACCAGGCCTGGTGCGGGAGCTGCAAGGAGGTGAATTTCAACTCACTGAGGGGCACCTGTCTGCTCCACCAGAACGGGGCAGATAGGAATCCGACTCCAGTCCCTCTCCCCTCTCAAGGACCCTGCTCAGAGCCATCGTGCCACGCTCCTATGCTCCAGAACTGTTCACTGCTGCTCGTTTACTCACTAAATAAAGCCCAAACCCCTCGCCTGCCCTGCGCGGCCCTGGCAGCCCTGAGCCCCTCTCATTCCGGGATTCTTTTCCACTCCCCATAGATGCCTCTGGCCCCAGGAGGCCATTCACTCTTCCTACGGCAGGTCCTGCATTTTGGTGTCTCAGAGCCTCACCTCGGCACATTCCCTTCTCTGCTTTGTACCTTTATACCGCCCCCCATTCCAGCTCTCCTGTCCAGTCCTCCCCTATTGCAAGTCGCAGCACCAAGGTTGCTGCCTCTGTGATGCTACCAGTCGGAAGGCCTTGCTCCCTGCCCTCCCTCCTGTGACACCTTAATAGTTCCTGTCTCGGGACACTGACCACTTTTGCCCCGGCAGTAGGGTCAGGTCCGTATGTGGCTCATTGTTCCTCCATGGCTCAGACCCCTGAGAAGAGGGGCTGCTTCTTGTTCATTCTTTCGTCCAGTGTGCAGCTCGGTGCCAGGAGCCCAATGGACCATTGTTTCTAGAAGCTTCTAAGAGTAGAAAACAAATGTCTTGTTTACTCCAAGCAGCTGTCCTGCTTGCATTTATTTTTTGCTGGATGCTGTTATACCTCCAACTCCAACAAGCTCCTTAGGAGAACTCTACGAGTTAGGAAGGATAGCTCACCTCATCTCTCTTTTACAGTAGTAGAAACTGAGGCCTATGAGTTGAGGCTACTCATTCAAGGTCCCATGCCAAGAGTGGCAAGACTCGCCTGGAATCCAGTTCAAACCTTTCACGGCTGACATGTCCTCCTTTTCTCTCCATGTCCACAGGGCACCTACGCTCACCACCTGTCGTGGACACCGTGCAGGGCAAAGTCCTGGGGAAGTATGTCAGCTTAGAAGGATTTGCACAGCCCTTGGCTGTTTTCCTGGGAGTCCCTTTTGCCAAGCCTCCCCTTGGGTCCCTGAGGTTTGCTCCTCCTCAGCCTGCGGAGCCGTGGAACCTGGTGAAGAACACCACCTCTTACCCTCCTGCGTAAGCCGGGAAGGGGTTCTGGGGGCTTAGCGGGGCGCTTTCTCAGTTCCCAGGTGTGTCTAGCTACCTAGTCACAGCAGAGCGACGGCTGGTGTGTCCCATTCATCCTCTTGTTCTCTTCCCTTCCTTTCTCCCTCCCTCCATCCCTCTCTCTCTCCTTCCCCTTTCCTTCCTTCCTTTTAAAAATAACATTCACTGTTTTTATTTCCTGATTGCAAATGTAATACATACTTATTACAGAGAAGTTAGGTAAGTAAAGGTAAGAAAATAACAATCATATGAATCCACAACCTAGAGAGAAGTGCTGTTCATATCTTAAATTCTGTTTTCCCCGTCTGTTATCTGTTGCATATTTTCTCCCTTAAAAATAGAATCACATCGTATAGAGAGTTTGGGTGCCTGCTTCGCCCGTTTGTAAGTAGCATATCATGAACAACATTCTGTGTCATTAAATGGCACAGACTGGCATTTAATAGCTGTCTGATGTTGAATATTGAACCTTAGTTTTTTTACAGTCTTTTATTTGGCATCACGATATTTTCGATAATATAAATGGCACTGCAATGAGGATCCTGTAGCTAAATATTTACACACATCTATGAATACTTTTGGGTAAGTGCCAATAATGACATTTCTAAGCCAAAGAGTATGAACTTTTAGTTAAATGTCCCTCTAGAAATGTTCCAACTACACACTTTCCATTAATATATGAAAACCTCCATTCGTTGAATCTATGGCAAAGCTTAGGGGTACTAAAAAATGTTTTTTGGCTGTTGGCGAGGCAGAGTAATTATTGACATTATCGATATCTTAAATGATTAATCATTCAGATATTTTAATTACTATTATCAATGCGATTAATAGTAATAATTGGTTTTATATAATTTTACTGTTCTGCACTTGAATACTAGTGACGTCAAACTTTGTTTCCCTTTTTTGACATTTGAATTTCTTCTTTTTATGAATATTATGCCTCTTGCTCCTGGCGGTCTGGGGGAAGTTGCCCAGGATGGAAATTAGGGCAGCGTCGTGGGCTCTGGCTCCGCCACTCGGCCGCTGTGTCACCCACTTCATGCCTCAGTTACCTTGCCTACAAGCCGGGGCGGGGAGGCCCCGCTCCTGGGAACATGGAGACGCAGAGATGTTGCTTACAATGTCCTTTGAAATATAAACACTGCGTAGTATGTGTCTCACTGGCTGTGTGAGCCTGGGCAGGTTCTTGAATCCCTCCGTGTCCCTGTTTTCTCGTCTCTAAAGTAGGCTTGATGCTAGAATCTGTGTCATGGGGCTGATTTGCGAGATGAATGAGTCAGCACATAAGGAGTCCCTAAAACAATGGTCAGCATGCTGGGAGGACTCAGGAAAGGCTGCCAATTATAATCTATGCTGGATCCTTAAGGTCTGTTACTAGGCTTGGGAGCGCTAATGATGGAATCTTAGCGTCAGGGCCGGAAGACCCATATGGAGACCACTCCCCTCATTTAGACTCATTCAGATCCAGGCCCAGAGCAGGGAAAGATTTCACCTCCGGTCACCCAACCAGTCAGTGGCCGAGGTGGTTCTGATGTTGCTTCACCCCTGACCTGTTGCAGGCCCCAGACGTCTGCCATCTGAGTGACTTCTCATGGTTTATGGAAGTCTCTCATGGACTAGGCCACCTGATTTACCTGGCGGAGGAACATGGTGGCCCTGTACCCAGCACGGGAGCCCAGCAGAGAGCTGGGCTGCCTCCAGGGCATGCAGGAACTGCCGTCTCCCAGGGGAGGTGGTGGATAGATGGCCTCATCTCACTGACCAGGTGCATCAGGATGGGGAGGCGTGCCAGGCCTTCTCACTACGTGGTGCTGGGGGGTCTTAGCGAGCCCCAGCCCCCAGCCCCCAGGTAGCCTCCTACCCTCTCCAGGGTCTTCAGTCAGTCTGGTAAGAGCAGCTTGGTGCAGGCCTGGAGCCGCCCCCCGACCAAGGCCCGGCCTGACCTTGGCAGACGGCTCCGGGCTTGGCTCATGAAGCTCAGGACTGCCTTCTCCCCACCCCTCCCAGGTGCTCTCAAGACATAAAGCTGAATCAAATGATCTCCAAGTTCTTTCTCAACACAAAGGAGATGTTGCCTGTCCAGAGTTCTGAAGACTGCCTTTACCTAAATATTTACACTCCCGCTGACCTGAGCAAGAAAAGCAGGCTGCCGGTAAGTGGAATGTGGAAAGCAGCAGGGCCGCGGAACCTTCTGGTACAGACTGGAGGGGGAAGGAGCAGCTTGGGGCAGGGCCATCACAGCCACCGAGGGCTGTTTCGGGGGCCCCGGGCTTCCCTTACCCACCACATGACCAGGCCACACGACCACAGGAAATAGTTTCTATACCTCAGTTTCCCCAGTGACAGACAGAGGGCCTCTGGGGGACTTTGCTGTACACTTGTAACCCACCGTCAATTTTTCTAAGTTCTCTCATGCTAGTAGAAGGACAAGAATGATTACTCCTAATTGCTAAATTACTCCTGGTTGCTAAGACACAATTACCTCTAAAGATGGACATGGAAGGAATCTTAGAGAGAAGCCAACAACCCAGCACTTTCTTTACAGATAGAGAAACTGAGGCCCAGGGGGGGGGGAGAGGTCATCCAGGAGGGCTGGCAGGACCAGAGCAAGAGTCTCTTGATCTTCAGACCCGCGCTCTGTGGCACAGACAGGGACAGGGAGCGTGTGTGTGGCCTTTCTCGACACACACAGATGGGGCTCTGACAACTTTCCGCGTCCCCTGGTGACTGAGGTGTGAAAGCAGCACCTGGAGTAATCCGAGAATCACTTTCCTTTGCCTTCAACCAAATACCTGGGACTTTCTCATAGCTAATTGCACTCCGTAATTGTCTTTGGCTAGGTTGCTGGCCCAGTAAGTTAGCATTTGCACAATAAATGAAAGCCCAGAGATGGGGCAGGCTTCCAGACTTGGGCTGGAGGGTGAGGCGGGCCTCCTGGACGCAGTTTCCAGAGTGGAGAGGGAGGGGTGCGGGCAGGGGTGAGAGAGCGTGTCCGTGAACCTGGGCCTAGAAGTAGCACTGCACAAACTTGCCTCAAAGAGGTGGGGACAAAGATTCGCTCACTTATCCGTTCGTTCTTCGATTGTATGCTCAGGGCCCTTATATCCATAGCTAGGCTTGGGGTTAGGAGAAAGGAATAACGCACAACCATTACCATGGGGCCCCTGCCTTCAAGCATCTTAGCATCTGGGCTGCACAGACAGACCAGCTTCTTCAGCAAATCACTGCTCACCAGCTTTGGTTCCGCCTTCCCTCGCAGGTGACAGAACTCTGTCCCTCTGCCCCGAGATAGGCAGGGATCAGAGGTGCAGGAAGAACAGGGGCTCTGGGAACCAAGAGGTGGGAGAACATCTGCTTATGGACACAGGCTCTGGAGTTGCAGAGTCTGGGTTCAAATCCTGGTTCTACCTTCTACTAGCTAAGAGACTGGCTGCTTCCTCAAAACGGGAACAGTGACGTGAGTATTCAGTGATGAATATCTCGGTGCCTGGTGCAGTACACAAGGCAGGCCCTCCCGACACCTTAGTTATTGTTGAGAGAAGGTCTGACTCTTAACCTGATGGCTGACCTACCGCGCTGTGGCCATTGGCTGCAGCGTCCTGGGTGTCTCAACACAGAGACTCTGGAGCCAGGCGCATGGGTTCAAGTCCTGCTTCCACCACTTATTACATAACTTGGCATCTGAGGTGCCTCAGTTTTCCTGCCTGTTAAATGGCACGATAGTAATTTCTACCTCATGGTTGGTTTACTTTCTGGTGCTTAGAACCCTGCTTGGCCCATGGGTTGTGTTCAGAGTTCTTTTATTTCTTCATTAACGAAATAATTACGATATTATTATTTCAACCACTTATTTCCCCGCAAAGTGAGGTCTTTAAATGCAAGAACCATTTATTATGAATCGTGTCCATACTCATCCTCGAGTCTTATTTGTAGAATTCTAAAGGTTATAAGATCATGTTCGTCAAATGATTGAACACTTCTTGGAAGAGGTAGCTTGTAGGCTGGGCTTCGAAGGGTGGATGAGATTTAGGGATGCAGAGGTGGGAGAGGGAAGAAATATTAGGAAAAGATGCCACATGTACGCTTGTTGAGATAATCATTCACACACACATGAGAAAAGTCTAACTCACTACACAAGAGGTAACTAAGGCGAAGCTGAAATTCAAGGGCTGCCGCAGGCAGAGTGTGCCGAGCTGGGTGAGGGGTCCAGATATGAGATGTTAGGAGTGCTGAGGAGTGGATGACACCCTTAGCTGTGGCTGTTCCCATGATGGTGTTCTCAGCATGATGAGCTTTGGGAGGAGGTGACCCTGGGGCTGGGGAGACAGGTAGGAGCAGCCAGGTACATTGAATGGGGTGGTGACCCTGGCCCTAGCTGGAAGAATGAGGAAGGAGAGTGACTGCCTGCTCCAACTTTGCTGGGGACTCACGGACTTTGAAGAATGGCCTTCCTGAGTCATGGTCAAGAGGTAGGTGACTAAGACAAACGATGTCCTGAGATCTTTCTGAGCTCTGCTTCCTATAACCAGGACGATCACTTCTTCCCTGGCCAGGTGATGGTGTGGATCCACGGAGGTGGTCTGTTGCTGGGCGAGGCATCAACCTATAATGGACTGGTCCTCGCTGCCTATGAAAACGTGGTAGTAGTGACCATTCAGTACCGCCTGGGCATCTGGGGATTCTTCAGGTGAGATGCTGGACTCACTGTGCATTGGCTCCCAGAGCGAGGGTGCTAGGACCCAGCTTTGGTCATGTCAGTCCTCAGGGGATCTCGGTTAGTTCCTCAGGAAGGCGCCCGAATCCTTTCATCGCTGAGCTCCACGTACCATCTCATTTCCTCTGCTCCTCATCGCGGCGCTGTTTCCTCTTCCTGTAACGCCTGTTCTACCTGGCAAACCCCTCTTCACCCTGTGAAGCCTGACACAAATGTCCCCTCTTCTGAAATACTCATTTCCTTTTTACCTGTAATGCCTGAGCACCTTACGCACCCCCGAAATGACACCTAGCAACACGATACTTACAGCAGCAGTTTATACGTCTCATCTCCTGTGGGAAAGTAAAGCAGGGGCAGACTCAGGGCGGAAGCGTGATGGCTGCTTCTGGGTGATGGGAGCTGGGAGGTTGTCAGAGCATCCGACCCCACAGACAACCATCCCCGGAGGAATATGAGATCACTCGCCCTATTTCCTTCTGCATATGGCACATGCATGAGTCAAGGCTAGAGTCTCCTCCATCGAGTCTGCATGAAGACAGGAACCAGGTGTTCTTAGGACAGAGTTTCTGGCAGGTTTCCTAATTGCACTGGCCCCAGGACCTCTGACCCCGAGAGGGCCGAGGGGCAGGCTTGGGGAGGGGTGGGCTTCTCACCCGGAAGACCTGTAGGGGTGGAGGAGGGTTATCCCAGGTGAGTCCTGTCCCAGGATATATCAGCTTCATTGAGACTCCTCACCTCTTTAGCCCCCTGCCCGTTTCTCCACTCCTCATTGCGATGAAGCTGCTCTGCTGACACCACCTTCCTCAACTCCCAGCTTCTCCTTTCCCCATACCAGGCGGGTCTCTACTCTGATCACACCACCGATGGCTCTGGTTGAGGTCACTGGTGACCCTCCAGCTCTTGGTCCAACCTTGGCAGCCCCACGCATGATCGCTCACACTTCTTTGAAATTTTTCCTTCTCTTGGCTCCTGGCCACTTCTTGCCTCGGACACTGCTCCCTCTTGGCCTTTTCAAAGGCCCCTCCTCCTCCCTGTCTTCAGGCTTCTGTGTGTATCTCCACTGGTTCCCCGAGTGATCTCGGGGGGCCACTTTCACAGCTCCCTAATTTTAGCCTTGACCTCTCCTTCTAAACCTAGAGACACATTACTAATGACCTACTGCTGTCTTTACGGGGTGTCACTTCACAGGGACGAACTTAATCCTCGACTCCCAGTGCCCCTCCCCTGGAAATACTCCTTTCTCCTAATGCCTCCTGCTCAACTGCTGGCAGCTCCGTCTTCTCGTTGCTCAACGTAAAAGCCCTGCAGTCAGTCTAGACCCTTCCCTTTGTCTCCCACCCCACCCATTATGCATCAGCAAATCTTCTGGACTCCACCTTTAAAACATATTCAGAATCCAACCACTTCTTGCCTCCTCTCTTCTATCCACCCTAATCAAAGCTCTCTGTGTTACTCACCTGGATTATGGTAATAATCACTTACTTTAATAACCCTTTTATACCATGTTCCACGCAATAGCTAGAGTGATCATTTGAGACAGACAGAACCATTTCTTCCCCGGCAGTGGCTTCTCACATTACTTACAATGACAGCGAAGGCTTTACCGAAGCCCACAGGACCCTCTTTAGTTGCTTGTCCTGTACTCACACTTTTTGATCACCAGGCCCCAGGGCCTTTGCACTTGCTGTTTCTGCTGCCTAGAATTCCCTAATTTGGATATTTACAGGGCTCATGAGTTCACTCATTCAAGTCTCTATTCAAGTACTGCTGCCTCAAAGAGGCCTTCCCAGGACAGCTGATCTGAAACGGCCCCACTGCCCCATCGCTGCCTTTTCTCTTACTGTTTTATTTTTCCTGAAAGCATTTTCACTATCTGGCATTAAATTCTATATTTATCTGTTTATTTATTCATGATCTGTAGTGTAAGCTCGGTGTAGTTAGAGATTTTGCCTATTTTGTTTTCAGATGTGTTTCTGCCTCTTAGAACAATGTTTGGTACGTAGTGTTTGGCTCAATAAGTAGATGCCAGATTAAGGAATCTAAAGCCCTAAACCAAACAATGTTTCAGGAATGGAAGGCAGGTGACAAACCCTGAGTCAGGGCTATGAAAGCTATGACTTATTCCAGAAGGCTCACCTAGAGCCCGCAGCCCAATCTGTGGTCCTGAGAACCCTGCCATGATGTCTCTGCTCCCATCCCCACCCTGTTCTCTTACAGCACGGGGGATGAACACAGCCCGGGGAACTGGGGTCACTTGGACCAGTTGGCTGCCCTGCGCTGGGTCCAGGAGAACATTGCCAACTTTGGAGGGAACCCTGGCTCTGTGACCATCTTTGGAGAGTCAGCAGGAGGCCAAAGTGTATCTGTTCTTGTAAGTGTTCCAAGCCCTAACGTGGCTGTTGTTGGGACCCGTTGGAGACCAGCTGATCTAATCATGGGCATCTTTATTAACAAGACCTGGATTCAAGGCTGATCTTACTCTGCACGGAATCAGATAGTGGAGGGTTCATAGCCAAATTCTCCTTGGCCCCCAGGAAGCTCAGCATCCTAGGGCCACAGTAATCTCCAGCCACAGCCTGCAACACTCCTCCTCTTCTAAATTAGTCAAGCTCTCTCTCTCTCTTTCTCTCTCCTTCCCAATCATTTTTATATTAGGACTCACCTCACTTCTCTTGGGAAGCAGGGGTGGGTATAAATTATGAATAAGAGGAGGCACTTATGAGAGGTGGGCAGTGTCATTGTTTGGCTTAAAGCCAGATCTACATGTCAGGAGGACATGAGCACTAAGAACGGGTCAGGGGCTCTTCTGAGGTGGGCTGGTGGTTTGTCCACTCCCAAGAGGGAGGACAGTAGTCTCTGGGAATGAAGGGTGGAGCTGGGCTGGAGAAAGTGGGTGAGAGAGAAGAGAGGAATTGGAAGGTAGGATGGGGTAGGGATGGGGCAGGGGATGCGGACACAGGCACAACCTGGAAAACCAAATTAGAAGGTGCGAGGAGTTGTAAGAAACCCTCGAGCTGCATCACAGTTGAGCAGAAGGTCAGCACTATTACTGTACTTTTTAAAAATACGTATTTTTTCCATTATAGCTGACATACAATATTAGTTTCAAGTACAACACAGTGATTTGACATTTATATAATTTACGAAGTGATCACCTTGATAAATCCAGTACCCATCTGATACCATACATAGTTATTACACTACTACTGACTATATTCCCCATGCTATGCTCTACATCCCCATAAGTATTTTGTATCCACCAATCTCTATTTCTTAACCTCCTGCCACACTTCACCCATCCCCCTAACCTCCCCATCCAGCAACCATCAAAAGGCTCTCTGCATCTGTAAGGTTGTTTCTGTTTTATTTGTTCATTTACTCAGTTCTCTAGAGTCCACATATAAGTGAAACCATATGACACTTGTCTTTCTCTGTCTGACTTACTCCACTCAGCACAACACCCTCTAGGTCCAACCATATTGTTGCAAAAGGCAAGATTTCATTTTTTTCTATGGCTGAGTAATATGCCATTATATATATGTATGTATATCTATATATCAGCTCTTCTTCATCCATTCATCCACTGATGGACATCCAGGTTGCCTCCATATCTTGGCTGTTGTAAACAATGCTGCATCGAATATTTATGGATGCACGTGTTGCTTCAAAGTAGTGTTTTGGGTTTCTTCAGCTAAATACCCAGAGGTGGGATTACAGGGTCCTACTTGGTCTCTTGTTATAGCCTTTGCTTTAAAGTCTATTTTGGCTGGTATAAGTATTGCTACACCATTTTTTTTTGTTTGTTTCCATTTTCATGAAATACCTTTTTCCATCTCTTTACTTTCAGTCCACGTGTCTTTCAATCTAAAGTGAGTCTTTGTAGGCAGCATATGTAAATGTTTTGTTTTCTTATCCATTTAGCCACCCTATGTCTCTTCCTTGCTCCTCAGTAGGAATCTACACAGCCAAGATATTCCTCCCAATTTTTAACTGCCACAGGCAGGTGTGGGACCAGCCCTGTTCATGTTTCTGCCCCTCCTACCAGTCTCGGAGTGGCTTCCTCTGTATGTCCTTAGTTATAAGATTTCTGTTTAGCTAGTCTTCAGGCAATTCTCAGTGATGGTTGTTCTGTAGTTTAGTTGTAATTTTGATGTGGTCATGAGAGGAGGCAAGCACTGCACTTACCTACTCCACCATCTTGACTGGAACAATTATTGTATTTTTAAAACATACTACATGTTTGCTTTCATAGTTTAATACTCAGAGGAAAATTTTTATAGTTTGCAAAGTGGAGAAAAAGGTAAAGTACCAATAAATTCAAAAATGAAAGGTCATCCGTAATTCCATTACTCTCCATATTCACTGTGGGCATTTTGATATGTATTTTTCTAGTCTTTTTCCATGACTTAATCACTCATTCACTCTATCTATCTATCTATCTATCTATCTATCTATCTATCTATCTATCATTACCTGTCACCTCTCTCTCTCCATTTAGGATTTTTTTAAACAAAAACTGTATTAACATCACAATACAACATAAATATTTCCCTAACTCTTAAGTACTCTTCCATAATTTTATTTTTTATAGTTGCATAATATTCCATGGTAAGAATGAAACGTAGCTTATTTATTCCATCTCATTATATTGGAACCTTGGGTAATGGCCAATCTTTTTCATTATAAACAGCATGAGCACTCTTAGAAAGTGTTGTGTGCTTCCATGATTGTTTTTCTTAGGATAAATTCTGAGTAAAAGAAATGCATAATCAGAACTGTGTCTTTAAAGGGTTGCTAGGAATTGCTCAGCTGCTTTTCTGGTACTTTTGATTGTTATAATCAGTGCTCTCTGCATAGTTCCTGTTCTGTCACTCACTCTGTGACCCTGGCTTCCTCCAGCTGAGGTCTTCTCCGAAAAACTGGGCCCTGGGCTCAGCCTGGGGAACAGGCCAGGCCAGGTGAGGACCTGGTATGTCCACTGAGCCCAGAGTCTCTAGGAGAACAGGCTAGGGCAGAGCTGTGGGTGGGGGTTGCTCTTGAAGACTCCCTCCCCATGAGCATAAACTCTATTCCTCTCTACTCTTGTCTCAGGTGATATCTCCCCTAGCCAAGAATCTCTTCCACCGGGCCATCTCTGAGAGTGGTGTGGTCCTCACTGCTGCTCTGAGCAAGAAGGACATGAAGACCTTAGCTCAGGTAGGTTGCACAGTGACAGCCCCCACGTGCTTTGCTCTACTCTCCTGGAGTCTTCAGGGGTCTTCCTTGCCGTGGTGTCCAGCTGACATGCTCAGAAAGTCACAGGAGAATAGCTGAGTGAAAGAGCAAGGAGACACCTCACCCACTCTCCCAGTTTTACTGCTGAGCAAACTGGGCCAGAAAGCAGAAGCAGCTTGCCAAGGTCAGTGAGTGATCAGGGCAGAGCTGGGGCTCAAGCTCACGACTCTGGACTGCCAGAACAGTGCACTATCCATTGACCATACTTTGCAAATTGTGCCAAGATGAGGTGCTGGGCCGGACAGTGGGGAGTGGACTGCCATTGTGTCTTATCTCTCTGCGAGTCTGAGTTCTGGTGAACTTGCAGCACGTGGGCTTGAAGTGGTTCCTCCCTGGGGGCTTTGCAACTGCAATGGAGTCCTGGAGAATTTCTTCATTGAGTCATTCATTCACTCAACAAATAATCTTGATATAACCAGACATCTAACAACCTTGCAAAGCTTCCATTCGATGGAGGAGATAGATGAATGGTTATATAAGCACACAATTATAAAATGTCAACTTTTGTCACAACGGAGTCCAAAAGGAGCACTTAGTCCAGGGTGGAGGGGGAGGTTATCAGGAAAGGCTTCCCAAAGAAAGTGATCCATAAGTTGAGAAAAGAATGATGAGCCATCATTTGTTTGGTGAGAAAAGAACATTCCAGGAAGAGGGAACAGCACGCACACTGTCCCATGGCAGGAGGAAGTATCTCAAGTGAGAGTGAATGACGACGCCGATGTGGCTAGAGCGGAACGTGCAGGGGGACCCGGAGTGAGCTGAAGGTGGGGACACTGGCAGAGGCCATGCTGCATAGGACCCTGGCGAGGGCTTCGTCTTTCTCTGGAGACTGGTAGGAAGCCAAGGAAGGGAGAGTAGCAGGGCAGCTCTGCTGAGGAATGCCCCTGGAATGGGGGTGTGGTGCTGCGGGAGCGCATTCGTGGAGAGGCGCAGGGAGCAGCCAGACTTTAAGGGCCTGCTAAGGAGGAGGAGAGGAGATGAAGACATGGAGAATTTTGAGAAGGTTTTTCAGAGCTCTTCGGTTGTAAACAACAGGAGCCCTCTTGACCGGGCTCCCATCAGGGAAGAGGAATTTATTTAAAGGAAACTGGTGGCAGAGATGGGGTTGGATTTCACTATTGAACAGAAACTAGAAATTGGCAGAATGAAGGGAATGTAAGACTTTGATTCTTGCTCTTGTGCGCTGTCCCCCACACCCGTCACCACCATCATTTTCTCTCAGTCCACGCCGAGCTAGATTCTGCGTCAGATACTCTACTCGGCTTTGGGAGCCCTTGCACGCTCTCCAGGTGGCACGGTGACCCTCTCCATTTCACCTTCCCCTCTGGCTGCGCTTTGCAATACTTGTCCAAGGCCACATGCTAGTAAGTGCAGAGTTGAGGTTTTGAAACCAAGCAGAGTTGGGTTCCATGCTCTTAAGCCTTCTTCATACTGCCCCTCTTTAGACATTCGGCTTGGAGATCACTTTGCCCATTTTAATAGAGTTGACGGAGATAGAGGTTATATAATTAGTGTGACTGAGACCTAAGAGCCACACTCGCTGACCTAGAGAATTTTCCTCTGCCCTCTACTGCCTTTGGACATTGAGGTTGAGATAGAACACCCACTTTTGATTGAGGAAAGGGACGTGGCTTTTTAATCCTGCTGTTGCCTATGATCTCTGCAGCGAATTGCTATCACTGCTGGGTGTAAAACCACCACTTCGGCTGTCATAGTGCAGTGCCTGCGCCAGAAGTCAGAGGAAGAGCTCATGGAGATAATGCTGGAGATGGTAGGTGCCCCAATTCTCGTGGCTACACGAGCCCCTCGCCCTGTAAACTTGGCCCCAGGCATCATTTAAGCTGACCCTTTACCTTCAAAAAACTACTTGGGGGCAGTATCTCGCCTCCCTGAAGCAATATCACCCCTGGATCTAAATGGAGAATTTCTTTCTTTCTTTTTATTATGAAATATCTCAAATGATAGCAAAGTCAAAAACTAACATAATGAACATTAGTGTAATAATCCCCCAGCTCTGTCTAAACACTATTTTGTCATTTTGTTTTCAGACATATTTTTAAGAAATTAAACATTATTCCCAGAGGTAACTACCACGCTGAATTTGGGGAATGGAGATATTAAAAAAAAATTTTTTTTCAGAAAGGTCGTCAAAATTTATCTTGGTTAATTTAGAAATGATCAGTATAACCCAGTGGTGGCGCAGTTTTCTAGATTTTCTGAGACTCTGCCTCAACTGTGATTCTGAGATAACCGTACGTCCACCCATTCATCCATCCAACCGTCCATTCATCATCTTATTATTATATCCATCTATCCATCCACAAAAACATCCAATTCATTAATATCCTTTCACTAATCTAATATCAAGCCATCCATAACTTTTATTTATCTATTATCAATCATTCATGCATCGTCTAGCCATTATATATCTTTACTCCATCATCCATCCTTCTAAAATCAGTGATCCATCATCAATATGCTAGTTATCACCCATCTATCCACTTATCCACCTAATTCACCCATACCCCATATGTTGACCAAATCTAGCCATCCATCCATTTATCCATCCATCCATCCATCCATTATAAGTGTACAGGGGCAGGTACAGGGAGAGCGATGCAGACATGAATTGGATATAGTCTCTACTCACAAGGAACCATCTAAAGAGAAACACACCTTTATACTTGGTGGACTAAGTGTGGTGGGAGCACAGAGAAGGGGAGCATGCATTGTAGTCCGCAGGGATGCATCACAGAGAAGGTAACATTTGAGGATTGATGCATGGCTATGGCACAGGTCACCATGGAGATACGATAGCAGGACAGACAGTCAGAGAATACAGGGAATACAGCGTGCAGAGCCATGGGAACTATTACCTTCTTTGCTGGGAGGGGGTGAATGTGAGCCCAGAAGTAATCTGAGTTCCTGGATTCTCTGTCTGGACCCTGGGCCCCTGAAGATATTGCTGGTCCCCCAGGTACAGGCCTCTAGCACTGGACTTGGCTCTGTTCCCATGGGCTGAGTGCAAGGTGGCCTTGGGGCTTGGGTCCTGGTTTCTAAGGCTCAAATAAGGTGACTAATGTAGTCAAAGAATTAAAATACAACTGTTTTCTGATGCCTAGAAAGAGGCAAATTTATTCCATGTGGCATAAGAGGACCCAGCTTATAAGGGGGAACCCAGAGAACCTCAGAGCCATGTTTCCCTTCTGAGATTTTCTGAGATCATGTGGAAGTCTTTCCATGATTATCTGCTCTGCCCTACACATCCCCCACACACGCACACACACACGTGCGCACACACATGCACACGCGCACACATGCAAACACGCACATACACACACGCACACACGCACACACATGTGCGCACATGCAAGCAAGCACACACATGCACACGCGCGTGCACACGCATGCACACACGCACACGTGCGCGCGCACACACACGCACACACACACACAGCCATAGAGCTACAACCCATAATAGGGGACTCTACCTATTGGTCATTTTCTGCCTACTGGTCAGACTAGTTAGCCATAGTGTTAACATTACAATCAGTGCAATCTTGGTGAGTATACAGCAAAGAAAAGTGTGGGTGTGGGGTGAATTTTAGTGAGCTTGTATGAGACTGGACTTTCTAATGCAAGATGAGAAAACTTTTCAAATTGCCTTAATCAGAAAAAGAAATGTATTGTAACAGAATCTTCAGATAAATGAAAAGTTCAAGAGTACATACATGTCTTCAGGCATGGCTGGACCCAGATACACATATATTATTAAGACTCTGTGCTTAGCCCTCAACTTTTTACCTCCTAGGCTGGCTTCAGTCTCAGGCAGGTTTGTCCCCTGGGGAGGTCAAAGACAACAACAGCACTTAGACATATATCCTATCTACTTAGGAACCCTCTTTACCAGCAATTTCAGCAAAAGTTTTGTGGTAAACACCATTGGCCTGACGTGGGCATGTGCCCATCTGTGAACTAATTTCTTTGGTCAGGAAGAGGGGATACCAGTCGTGTGTGTGTGTGTGTGTGTGTGTGTGTGTGTATCCCGGGCATATATATGCCTGGGCTCATGGAGTGAGAATGGGGAAGAGGGAGGTCTCCCAAAGGAAAATTGGGGTGCTGCTGCCTGAGGGAACAAGAAGAGGAAATGGACGGAGGGCAGGGCAGGCACAAACAACAAACATCCTCTCCAGAGCTCCCCTCCTCCACCCCACACCTGCAGCCCGTGCTCGTGCCCAGGGGACCCAATCTCCTGCCTACTTCCTCTTGGTCCCGCCAAGGTGGCACCGGGAGGCACAACCTGAGACCTTTGGCACGCACATCACGAAGATCAGCTTTTCTTCCAGAAAGCCTTCTCACACATATCCCTTTGTTTTCACAGAATTTTTTTCATCTTGATTTATTTGGAGATCCCAAAGAGGTAAGGACCTTTATTTCCTTGATTACAAGTTTTAAATCTTGACAATGTTAAAGTCCAGTTAAGTACGAATAAAAGAGTTCTCCCTTGTAGACTCCTGCTAACTCCCTGTGATTGCTGAGGCCCAGAGAGGGGCAGTAACTTGCCTGGGTAACGCAGCCAGGAGAACCAGCCGTAGGACTGGAACCCGTTCCCATGACTCCCAGTCCAGTGCTCTCAGTCATCAGCTCTGGGTCCCCTGGGCCCAGCCTATTCCCCTTTTTGGTTATATTTCCTGCTTCTAAAAGTGCTCCAGTGGGAGAAGGCTGTACTGGCGACTTGCAGCATGGGGCGGTGGAGGGGCCTGGATGAGGGTTCTTCAGGAGCCTTCACTGAGGGTCGATTAGCTGTGCGAGCTGCACCGTGGGCAGGACTGTCAGGAAGGGAGTGAAGAACCTCAGGCTCGAGGACACCACCCGCTCCCAGCCATGCAGGAAACGCCAACGGCGCCCTCTCCAACTCCTTCCTCTTCTCCTCCCACCTTCCGAAGCATCGGCAGGTTCTGACGACATGACCTCTGCAACATCTCACAATCCTGTCCCCTCTGCTCTCTCCCAGGGGGCAGTAGGGCTTACCTTAGAAGGTATTGCATGGATTAAATGAGATTCACTGAGTCATCATCCAGCAAACATTTAATTAGCACTCACTATGTGCCAGGACTCGATTTTCGAGCTGGGGGACACACCAGGGAAGCAGGCAAAGCAGATACAAGCCCCTGCCCTCTCGGAGTGAGGGGAGATTACAAGAAACAGACACATAAAAAACGGAGCATGATTGATGAGGGTCAGTATTATGGAGGAAAAGAAAGTGGGAAACAGGCACGGAGTTTGCCAGTGGTTTGAATTTACATAGTGGGGGTCAGGGAATGGCTCAATGAGAGGGCGACGTGGGAGCCAAGTTCTGCAGGAGAGAGGAGGAAGCCAGCAGTCGGAGAAACTGGAGGGAGAGTGTTCTAGGCAGAGGGAGCAGCAACCCCAAATCCCTGAGGCCGGAGGAGAGGGCGTGAGGGGAGAGGACGGGCTCGAAGCTGGCAAGGGAACGGGAGCGGGGGTCACTTAAAGGACTTGAATTTCGATACCGAGTGGCATGGGCTGTGTTGGGAGGTTTTCGAACAGAGGAGTCATGAGACCTTCGTTTTTACGAAAGAGCTCTTTGACTGCGATGTTGAAACCGACAGTAGAGAAAGGGCCACACAGACTCAGGGACACGAGCTGTGTCCCCAGGCAGCGGATCATGGCAGCTTGGATGGGCCGCGGCAGAGGGGATGGCCAGGGGGGCTTGGTGTCTGGATATTTTTTAAGGAGCAGCCAACAAGATTTGCTAATGGACAGGCTGTGGGGCTTAAGACGAGCAGAAGGGGTGGCACAGGCCCCTGGCTTTCTGGACCCGAGCAAGGTAACGTCCACATAGGGCAGCCACTTGCACCCGCTCTGGACAGGGACAGTTACTGCTGTTCTCACCGCTGCTGGCGTCAGTCAGCACCCCCACTGGACGCTGCCAGACCTGCCGGGGCCTCTGTCTCTCTCCGGAACTTTTTTGGGAGGTGTTGTGGGGGTGCGGGGGGGGAGTTCAAATGTTTTTAAATTTTTAAATTTTAATTAGTTTCAAGTATACAGTACGTTGGTTAGACATTTATATAGTTTATGAAACGACCCCCTTAACTGCTCCTTCCCTCCTCTGGCTTTGCTCCGTTCACCTCTGCTCTCTGTCCCCACTGCCGTGGCTCGCGATGCTGCAGGAATCACTCCGATCATCGCAGGCCAGGGCACGCCGGCTTCTCACAGCACAGATCCCCCTGTCTCCGGGAATTTACCTCTTCAAGGCGTGTCTGAGTGCTCGCTCCGTGCCGGGCATTGTACAAGCCCGGACCGCAGCCGCTTGACCTCGCTGGTGCCCCAGGCCATCCCTCCCTGCATGGGACACGGGGGCCCCTCTGTCCCTCTGCTCCTGCTGGTCCCACAACTTAGCAGTCCCTGCGCCTGCTCATCCCCCAGAACCCGCTGCCCATGCCGGGCCTCACTGTGGGGTGCCCTATGTCCTCCTTCCAGAATGAGCTGCTCCGCTCCCCCAGCTTGGGCCGTGCCTTTCAGAGAGGGCGGTGGTCACGCCCCTATCTTCCTCCCCTGCCGCCAGCCGCGTTGGATTAGGATCTGGGCCCTCGTTCTGTTGGGTCAGGTTCACTTGCCAGAACTTCTGGCAGCCAGCCAGAACGGGCGCCTCATCCATCGGCCTTCGCAGAGCAGATGCAGGTCCTGGGAGCCACAGGGTCTCCAAGCCTGGATTGTCTAGGCCCGCCTGCCACCCAGGGAGAGTGAACAGCACAGGAGGCCGGCATTTGTGTGCAGGATCTGTGACGGCGCTGCCGATGAGTACTCTCTAGTGTCCGTCAAGTCCCTTCTGCGTACCAAGGACCGTGTGGAGCATTCTGCACGTGTCCGGTCATTTAATCCCCACACCAACCCATCTTGTAGATGAGGAAACTGAGGCACGAACAGGTGAAATTACTTTCCCAAGTTACCAGCTAGTAAGTGGCAGAGCCAAGTTTCATGTCCCGATCTGTGACCAAAGGCTGGCAGGACCTCCCCCTGTATTTCCCTTGGGAGCCGGGACTCGGTATTCGCTAATTCAGAATTCATAGTGACTTTATAGGACTTAACTCCTGTGGATGATGAGAATCGACTGTAGAAAAATACATATAAAGATACATACGCTTCACATTGAAATATATGTAAAATATATTTTTTATGTTTTGTATGAAATAGAAATATTAATATAAAATAAATTTTACATTATATATTTTTATATATTTCAATTTGAGTGAGATTTTTTTCTTCCATCACTTTCCCACTGCTAGTCTTTTGGGGACTAGATCTGCCCCCTGGGGTCATGCACTTAGCCCCTCTGTTAGGACCCCGAGTCCTGTGGCCACTGCCACACAGGTCTGCGGTGCTGGCCTCATGCTCAGACAGGCCGAAAGGAGGTCGTGAGTGTGACCTCGAGAGAGGGAGCACACACGTCATTGTGCCCTCTCCACCAGAGCCACCCCTTCCTGTACACTGTGGTTGATGGCGTGGTGCTTCCAAAGATGCCTGAAGAGATGCTGGCTGAAAAGAAACTCAACCCCGTCCCATATCTCCTCGGAATCAACAAGAATGAGTTTGGCTGGATCCTTCCGCTGGTGAGAATGTGCGAGCCTCTTGGACGTGCCTCCCCCGCCTGTCACACCACCCCCCACCTCTGCTCTCAGGATCTCCTTCTCCAGATCCCAGTCTGGGGCCAGGACAGCTGTCCCCTTTGCACAAGTTTCAATTTTCACTCCTTGAGTGAAATGGATATAAGTCCATTTGATTTACTGATTTTTCCTAGCCCATCAACAACCTTGCCAAGTTGACTTCCAGCCTGCATTGGTTTGGTTGGTTGGTTGTTGGTCAGGTTCAATGTCAGTGATTCACAAATGCGAAACCATTGTTTTAACAGCTAATGGGCTACCCGATCTCTGAAGGCAAGATGGACGAGGAGATGGCCACGCTGCTCTTGTCGAAGTCCTACCCCCTCACAGTAAGGGTCTAGGGAATCCCCAGAACTGGCTGAGACCCAAGGAGGGGCAGGGGATTCCCCCAAATCACAGAGCAGTTAGATGGCAGAATAAAGACTGCAGCCAGAGGGTTTTGTCCCCACTTTTTCCCTTTCCCGCTTGGCCACGGGGGGAGGAGAGGGGTGTGCGCAGGACTCGAGAGGTTCGCCATCAACGTGTGCCTTTCTCACCGGCCACTTCCACTCCCGATCTGTTTCAGAACATTCCCGAGGAACTGGCACCAATGGTCGTTGAGAAGTATTTGGGAAGGACAGACGACCCTGTTGCAAAGAAAGACCTGTTCCTAGATTTGTTAGGAGATGCAGTATTTGTTTTTCCGTGTGTGACCGTGGCCCGTCACCACAGAGGTGAGCCTCAGAGGTTGGACAGGAAACAACACCAACCCCGCTGTCGTCCGTCCTGCCCACCCCTCAGGATAGACACGTGTGTGGAAACTGCGAGAGGTTGGGCTTCCTAGGCCGGTCCCATATGGCCTGAGGCAGGGCCCCGTCCCAGTTTGGTTTCAGCCAGAAGCAGACTCTGAGCAAAGGATCCAAATGCAACTATTTTATTTGAAGATGGTCCCAGAAAACACCAGCAGAGGGGCGGAGAAGTGACATGGGAAGGAGAGGGAAGTGGCAAGTATCTCTTGCGGGCAGCTAGAGCTGAGGAGCTCTGAGGGAGAAGCAGAGGACCTGTCTTAGAGTTATCCTGAGCAGCAGGGGAGCCAGGGTATTTACCCTCCAACTCTACAAGGCATTGGTCGGAGGCTATTCCCAAGGGCTTGTTAGTTCCCTAGAGCCCTGAGCTCCTCCCAGATGCGCAGAGTGGTCCCTGGAGGCCGGAGACCTCAGGCAAAAGAGCTGCTGATGCTGGAGGCAGAAGACGGGCCTCCGTAGGGGGCGTGGCGAGAGCAGACTGCACCTGCCTCAGGCGCTTCTCACCTGAGGTTACGTGGTTCATGGGGCTAGAGGGCTAATCGTGGAAGGCAGGTTCCGGGAAGGTTTCTAAGGTTAGAGCTGGCTATAAACGAGTTTGTTACCCAGTGGAGCTGGGGAAAGAGAGACACCAAACGTAGGATCTGCAAGGTTGTCCGGGTCCAAGAAAGGGGTGAGCAGTGGGAGGTGTGAGGACAGGCAGTCCAGCAAATGTCCGTGTCTGTGGCTGGCTTTTGTCCATCCCTGAGTGTGCCGGGTCTCCCACGGGACCTTCCGACATTGACCCAAGGCTGTGTGGGTGGTGTGTGAGGTCAGGGCTGGATGAGCTCACCTAAAAGGCAGGTGTCCCTTCTGGTCCTCCCTCTTCCAGGAGTACCCCTCGCCTGGTCTGCAAAGCCCAGGTTTCCAAGCGTCTGGCACAGTGCTGTGTATTCCAGTTACCACTTCCTCTTCGGGGGCCCCACGTGTTCCCTCGTGAACTCAGTCTCGCCTCTCGCCGTGTTTCTGATCTGCGGTGCCCCCTTCTGTGCTATTTGCCGCTCCCAGCCATACTGGACTTGTGCGTTTTATATGACATTTCATAACTCTGAGTTCAAGGTCTTTTTTGCCAGGATTACACAGATTTTATCAACATTATTTTTTTTCATTTTTGGATTTGTCTCACTTTTTGATAAAAAAAAAAAAAACTTTTCTGAATATAAGATTCATATCTTAGAATTGCAGAAAGTTTTAAAAATAAAGGAACACATAAAGAAACTAGGTATCACTCATAATTCCTTCACCTAGAAGTATCTGCTCTAAATTTTGATCTATTTTCTTCTAGTACACTTTCCATGTCTTACATATAATTTAAAAATTAATTTTATATTGATTTTGTTCATAGAAACTATGTTATGGGCATTTCCTCAATGTCAATAAAAATTCACCCAAAACACCCATTATTTCATGGATTAAATTTAATTTAGTATCTCTCTAATTTTAGGGTTTAATTTAGTATTTTTAAGCTGGCCGCTTATATTTTGATGCTACAAAAAACATTTTGCTCAGCCTTAATGTGTATAAATCTTTAACCAAGGCCCTAATAATTTTCTTAGGATCGCTTATTAGAAACGAAAAAAGTAATCTGGGCCACAAGAGCATTTTAAATTTCTTGATAAAGACTGCGAGATCGGTTTCCAGTGTATAAGAGTGTGGATTTTTTAACTCTCGCACTTGGTATACTAAGATAAAAAGTAAAAATAACGTTGCCAGTTTCATAGCCTTTCCTCACCAAAAAAAAAAATAAAACCGGAACATCGCACTATTATAATTTGCATATTTTTATGACTATCTCTCTCCTTCTCTCTGCTTCTCTTCTTGTTCCTAATTATTGTCCAGATCTGGGCCCTACTTTCCTTTGAAGACTTGTGATGTGTCTGTAGAAATTTTACACATCTTAGTGGTTTAAGGCAGAAGTGATAACGGCAGCAACAACAACGACATTATCTTTCGGGCAGCATCCTGCCCAAGACAAGTTCTCTCATTCACAAAAGATCTTTCCTTTATGGCTGGGCTCGCTCGGAGTTCCTTTCTAAAACTTCTGAGTGGCTGAGGCAAGGTTTAACCCCCACCTTTCAGTGAATTCTACTTGACCTGGAAGGAGTTGTTTAACAAAGGGCTTATAGAACCCAGAGGACTGCTTTTCCCTCCTGCACACCTCCTGTTGGCCCAAGGGTGCAATGGTGGGGGGTGAGGGAGGCAATTAAATTATTTTACGTCCTCCAGTTGGGATGGCATATGTCACAAAACTATTTTGTGGATAAATATTTAATGATGTTAAGAAATGATTATAGTCATTACAAGATAACATACAATATTATCTCAATTTTATTTACGTGCAAGGGATATGTGCTAAAATATGAACCGTGGCTTCTCTGGTAAGATGATAAGTGATTTTTTTTGCTCCTTTTCCTTTTTTCTGCAGGTATGGTTCAGAGGACTGAAAAGTAGTCTGTTATCAATGAAATGCAGTAAACTGTGTGTATACAGATGGTCTTGTATGAATGCATTGGTAGGCAAAGGGGTTTGTGCGAATTGACCCAGTGGCCCTATAATGATAGTTATTTTGAATGGATTTACCCAAGGTTTCCACATTCATCCATCCATCCATCCATCCATCCATTCGGTCTTCATGCATGCCTCCATCGAACAAATCCCCGGCTCGAATCCAGTTCCACCAGCTCTTCACCCCTGAGCATAGCGCAGAACTCGTCAGAAACTCTTTCCCTATTCCCAGGGCTTCCCTGCGGGGCTGCGCGGGACTCAGCACCGCGGCCCGTGGCTATTAATATTGTTGTTGTGTACTCTGGTCCCAGGTGTGACACTAGTTGCCTGCATGCTCATGGCCCCGGAGACCTCGATACCACCCAGGTATGCATCTAGTAACAGGAACTGTGCGTGAATCGTGTCTTCTCAGATGCTGGAGCCCCCACCTATGTGTATGAGTTTCAGCATCGCTCAAGCTTCTCATCAGTCCTGAAACCCAAGACGTTGATCGCAGACCACGGGGACGAGATCTTCTTTGTCTTTGGGGTCCCGCTTTTAAAAGGTGATGGCCCTTTGGTGACTACAAGCTTGGACTTAGGAGATCTGGGGTCAAGGCTCGGTTTGGTGGCTTTGGGCAAGTCCTCCTTCTCTACAGCTCTTAGTTTCCCGAATTTGCCACAACAGGTTTAACTACAAAGGTGCCCACCTCTCTCTTGCTCTGACATGCACGATGGAGAATGGTGCATGCATGCACCCTCATCCCTGGTCTGAGAATCTGGACCTGGGCACTGATAAGACAGGTGGTAGGTCACCTGCAGGGCCCTGCTCAAGGGCTAAAGTGCCACCGGCCACTTCCCACTCACAAGAGCATACCAGAGTGTAAGAGTAAGGTCAGGGTTGGTACCAACGTTGAATCAGGGCTAAGCTGTGGCCGTCTGTCTATTCAACCATCCATCTGCCTGTCATCTATCTATCATTATCTATTATCTATATCTATCTATCTATTTATCATTTATCATTCACCTATCATCTATTTATCTATCATCTATCTATCATCTATCCATCTATCTAAACTCTTATCTTTTAAAATATTTTCAGGAATATGATCTTTCAAAGAAAACCTTTCACAAATGTCTTCAATACCTTAATGATCAGCAGTTATAGATGACTCGTGCGTGACCCACCTCAGCGCTGTTTGGGACACTCCAGTGCCTCTGGCCATTTCTTGGTTAGGAGATGCCATAGAATCATTGAGGCTGGTTTTCAGAGTCTATGAAAATGGGTGTGGGTGAAAGAGATGGAGAACAGACACAAAGGGGGGCCCTCCTGGGAAGTGGGGTGGCTGTAGCGGAGACCCTGAGGTGTTGGCATTGCAACCCTGAAGGGTGAGGCTGGGGTGGGTGGGCGCCGGAGACAAAGGCATCTGGCTTATGTGTTGACCACAGCCCATCGCTGAGTCCTGTATCAGCAGCTCTCCAGCTTAGAGTGCACATATATTACCCAGGATCTTCTTAAAATGCAGATTTAACTCAGTAGGTCCGGAATAAGGGCTCAGATTTTGAATCTCTAACGAGCTCTCAAGAGATGTGGCAGCTGCTGGCCCAGGAACACGCTTTGAGTAGCAACGGCTTTTTCTCTTCTTCCCTCCAGGGACCAACTCAGAAGAGATCAAACTCAGCAAGATGATGATGAAATTCTGGGCCAACTTTGCTCGGAATGGGTGAGCAAAGATGGAGCAGGCTTGGAGAGGGGCAGGGCGTATCTGTTGGGGAGGGGTAGCTCCTAACACTTGGTGGTCAGACGCCTGGCCCTGAGACCTCTGGCATGACAGCTCCCTACAAATGGGCAGGCTGTCCAGGAGACGGTGAGCACCCCGCCTCTGGAGGCATACGAACCTTTTGGCAGAGATGAAGCTGGGGGACCACTGCATATCTCAGAGAATTGTTGAGGCCACATCATCACTTTGGAGCATTTCCATTTGATTTTCCTATTCCCAGGAACCCCAATGGGGAGGGGCTGCCCCACTGGCCAGCATATGACCAGCAGGAAAAGTACCTGCAGTTCGGCATCCCCACCCAGGAGGCCCAGAAGCTGAAAGACAAGAAAATGGCTTTCTGGACCGAGCTCTACAGCAAGGAAGCAGCCAAGAAGCCACCGCAAACAGAACACGTCGAGTTATGAATGGGTGGCCCAGGCAGCCTTGAAGATCGGGGGGAGTGTAGGGATAATTCAACAAGTGTTCACAGGCCAAAGAGGTGTCTTACTGTGGAGGCTGGCGGATTGTCAGGTGGGAGTGGCCTCGATTTTTAAAATAAAGTCAGTGTCTGTGTCTCGGGCTGGAGACTTATCCGTCCTCCTCAGAGCGGGAAGGAGGAAGAGCAGGGGTTCTGAGGGCAGGAGGGTGTGGCCGATGGGTGGCTGCACTGTCGTTCACACAGGGATTCTCTCTTCAGCGGTGTGACTCGCCCCACAGAGAAAGCCCGCAGGCAGAGAGAGAGTGACGGGTGCCTGTAGAGAGAAGCCACCAGTGTGTGTGTGAGCAGAGAGCGGAGAGGGAACGTGAGCCAGGCAGTGACAGTGTATTTCAGCTAGAAGGGCACAAGGAAGGAGACTTGGCCACTTCTACATAGAGACAAAGGGAGGTCCAGAGAAGGCAAGGAACTGGCTCTGAGCCACCCTGAAGTTATTGTCCCAACTACTGGAGCCAAACGGAGGCCTCCTCACCCTCAGATGGGGTTCTCGCGACCTCGTTGCCTGGCCATCCCCAGATGAACCTCCCCCAACTCAGGAGTGGCACTTTCCTCTTGAGCACACTGTGTGCCACCTGTCCCTCGGCATTTGCTTGCAGCTTCCCCAACCCCACACCCCAGCTCCAGGGTAGAACCGACTCTATCAAACATGCCTTTCCCCCTATTCCTGTCCTGAGGCTTTGAGCAGGGATGGGGGGGGCGCGGGGAGGGTATCACCTTGCCGGGCTCCTCATCTGGTCGTAAACATGACATGCGCAGCCCCTGGTTGGCAGATACAGCAAGTTCATGGCCAGCCTCACCTCTAACCTGACAAGCCTGGAGCAGGGAGGTGGTTATTTTCATCAGGCTGAAGCTCCACTGGAGGAGTCCCCTTTCCAAGGTCACACACAGGAACAGGTGTCAGTTTTAGATCCTGGCGGCCACAGCAATGCAGTCCTTGTAGCCATCGGCTTGTGTGTGTTCATCTGTCACTGGCACCAGGAATAAAAAGGAAGGAAAGTCAGCTAGTGACTGGAGGCTTTCCTGCTAGACTGTGGGCTCCTTGGGGTCAGGACCAAGGTCAAATTCATTTTCATGGTCCCCTAGCCATGGCAATGGAACTAGATAGATGGACTGATAGACAGCCAGTCAAATGGGTCTTTACAGGTGGAGGTGGTTAGCAGCCTTCGGCGATCTGTTGATTATCCCTTCAATCCTAAAATCATGATAGTAACTGAAAGTTGCTTAAATGATGTGTCTTCATAAAAAGTTACATTTTGTATTAATTCCAATAATCTTCACAGTAACACTACGAGGTAAATACTTGCTAGCAACCCTATGAAAAATAACACAAGGCCCTAGAAAACTCAGCCAGTTAAGTGGCAGATAAGATGAGCTACATAATTTGCCGGGCAACAAACAAACAAACAAACAAACAAACAAACCCCAACACATCTTATTTTAAAGATTATTAAGGATTTCAGATGGTGACACTGACCATTAAAGCAATCATGGAGCCCGGAGGCTTTCGGGTCACAAGGCTCTCTGACTGCAGCTGGCCCTGGGGCCATGGCTGGAATACGAACCTCTAGCTCCAGAGCCTGAGTGCTTAAGTGCAGAGCAACCACTCCTTCCTGCAAGGGGCGTAGTTTTAAAATCCACATGTGGGCTTGTTGCGATCTCTGACTTCACCTCCCAGTTCTAGCCGGAGGCACCCATTAGGCTGATGACTCTCTGCTGCCCTCTTGTGGGCAGTGTCTATATAGCCACACCTGTTTCAAGGATAGAGCCAGGACCGCCAAAGTCCTTGAACAGCACTGACTAAGCCTGTGCGACCCATCCAGGGACAGCATTCAGACTAGCCTCTTGCAGCTTCTAGAGTACTAGCCAAGCAGAGGCTGCGTGGGTGGGAGCTTCCCAAATCTTATTTCTTCTTCAAACCGAAATTAAGTGTCTTCCGGCCCACGTGGCCTTCCCAGGCTCCGAGACAGAACTAATCCGGCCCTTGGAACCTGGGAGGTGCTCAGGAAAGTCCACTCACATAGCATTTCTCTGTCGAGGCTCTATCCTTTGCCTGTCGCCTGGGCTGCCCTAAGATTACTGACGGGTCTCCCTGCTCCTATTCTCCACCCTACAGACTAGAACGAGCTACGTGAATGACCACGGTTGTCTTCGCCTGTCTGTACACATGCCCTTTGCCAAGTGATTGTGCAGCTCCTCTCACTGAGAGTCTGGGCTGGCCTCCTGACTTGTTTTGACAATAAAACATGGCAGCAGCGATGGTATGCCAGCTCTCAGCTCGCTGGTTCTCAAATGGGCTCTGAGAGGGGTCCAGAGAACAAAGACCCCCTAGTCCCCCATGGCAGCAGAAGTGTGCACTGCTGCCACCTGGCGGCCACAGTGCCCACCTTCCCTTGCGATCAGCTTCTTCCACTGCCAAGGTGCCCTATGAGGCCAGAGAAGGGGAGTGGCAACCTGGAGTGGGCAGAAAGTCTCGCTTAGCAGAATACCAACCTGCTCAGCTGGCCTTACAGGTGCCCCTGTGAATGCTAACCCCAGGTCTGTCTGTCTGTCCTCCCCCTGCCAGACCCCAGTCCAAGAGACTAACATCTCAGCCCATAGGACAGAGGAGCCCTTATCTATGGCCACTCAGACCGTGGTGCTTTCTGCAAGGGCCCCTGTTGTCAGCAGATGATGGAATCAAGCGGAAGAAGCCATGGGAAGGGAGGCAATGACCAGCATCCTCCCAACATCCTCTTTCTGAGAGAACCCTGATTCTGTCCAGGGCAGCAATGTTCCCAGTTACAAATTCTGGAGGTTGCCAGGTTACATGGATCCGGGCAACGAGATGCAGGCAGACATGGGTGGGGTTCGAAGACAACAAGATGCAGGCAGACATCGGTGGGGTTCGAAGAAAGCTGCTCTTCTCCAGAATAAAGAGGGGCAGACTCAACTGGCCTCTGCCGTTTTTCCTTTCTCTTTATTTCCTTTCTTCCTGCCTGAAAGGTGGCCAAGGTGTCTGCAGGTGGATTAACCATTTTCTTCTCTATGAGCATGAAAACCACAGGCTGTGGGTAGTGGAACAGGAAACTTGAAGGAGTCCAAATCCTTAACAATTTTCTTAAACATCTCCAGGGCTGTTCTGGGCTTTTGGGCACGTCCAGGTGGAGGCCCTCGCTAAAGTCCTTCTCTGGAACTGAGGACACCTGGGCATCCTAACAAAATGCGTGGGGTTTTTTTGCTTCTTGATAGTGAGCCCAGAGATAGTGAACCAGAGAGCATGGGATTGGGGTGTGTTTGTGAAAAGCCAGCAAAGATATTTTCTCCAGGAGACAGGAGACATCTGTTCAAAATGAACTCTCTCTTACTGTGTGACCTGGAGCAAGTCATTTGTATCCTGGCACACTGTAGGTACTTAAATGTACATTTAAGTATGTGTATATGTACAGACTACATATATGTACATAGAAATACGTTTATTTTTCTATAAATATAATGAAGAGGGTGTTGGTCCTAGTAGAGGACCCACGCCCCTACCAGCTGGGTCATATTTTTACGCCTGCATAGCTGGGGACCAGGGGAGATGGTATGTCAGAGTAAGAGGAGCACAGACCGAAACCAGACTTTCTGGGTTCAAGTTCCGGTCTCCATAACTAGTAAGTTATTTCATCTCTTTGTGTCTCAGTTTCCCCACTTGTATATGGGGATAATAATACTGCCTTGTGGACTCATCAGGAGGACTCAGCGAGTTGCCGTCTGTAAAGCCCTGGGCTGAGTCACTGGCACAGGATAAGCTCCTGTTCTCGCTCATTGAAAGTCAGCTCAGCGCCTTGCCCTTGTCCAAGGCGCTGATGCTCCTCAGGTCTCCGGGGATGACCCCATTTGCTCTTTGAACAAAGCCAGGGACTCCTTGCACCCAGTTTCCCTTCCAATTCCAAAACTCCGGTGGGGGCCTCTATAAATTTGATTGCTTAGCTAATATTTATCATCTCGGCTCTGACACTCCCCAATCTGGCATGCAGCTCATCTGAAGTGTCGGTGTGGCAATACCTTGCCTCACCTCTGACGTGAATCAGCCCTTCTCTCTCCCTCCTCCCACCGACAAGGCATTGTTACTATCAAGTGACTGGAGATTGGGGTCAGGGTTCAATGGGAGGCTGTGGTGCAAGACCGGAGATTAGCAGAAACCTGGGCATGGGCTCGGGGCGGGCAGCAGGCAGGTGCCCTGTCGTTGGGCTGACTGCAGCCACCAAGTCTGCACCAGGCCTCCTGGGGCCAGGAGCTAGGCTCGCTTCAGGCTCTCCTCTTCTGACCCTGAGTCTGTGTGTCCTAGTTTGGGACTCTGGACTAGAACTTGAAGCTATAGGGAGTGTGGTGGCTGCAGCCCCCCAACCCCCGCTCAAAAAAAAAGCCATTCTCTGCTGCAGAAACAATGGATCTGTGATCCTGGATATGTCCAGGCCATGGCTCTTGCTGGGGCCTTCTCTGGGGACAAAGATGGCCTCTCTTGCTTTCCTGTAACCTGATCCCTTACCTTGTGCCCTCCTACTCTGGCCCAGCTCAGCCCCTCCCAGGCCCGAGGCTGACAGAACCAGCAGCTGATAAGCAGGACACCAGAAGCCAGTTAGTTGCCAGCGTTTTCAGAAATCTCTGGTCACCAGCTTCTGTCTCCTCCTCCTCTGGGTCACAGCTGAGAACAGGGTCCACTTGAAGGGGGCTGACAGTGGAGGCTGTGCGGGCAGATGGGTCCTGCAGGAGGTGGGCTGCTGCCTGGCAAGGCCCGTGGAGGCTGCTGTTTCCCAGAGCCTGAATTTCCTGCCCAGGAGCTCACACGCACTCGGGCCCAAGGAGACTTGGATTTGGCCACTCAGATCCAAATTCAAACCTCAGGGACACCATCGTAAGGAGGGGACAAGGGAACGGAGACACCGTTTCGGCGACATGAAAACATAGCAGTTAGCTGGGATGCCTTTGAAATGGGCACAGGTGGGAGAGAAGTTGAGGAAATGGACCTTCATTATGTGGTTGAGATGTACCAAACATATCATAAGCAGATGCTATACAACCTTGGCAGTTAATCCTCCCCATGACCCCGTGTGGTGTCTCCCCACGTACAGGTGATAACCTGAGGCAAAGGGAGGTTAGTACCTTGCCCAAATTTTCACACTGCGAGTGACGTAACCAGGGTGCGCATCTGGGCCCCGTGGCTCCAGAGCGGTCACCTTCGAGACACAGCCCCGTGTCCGACTCTCCCGGTGGCTCTCTCTCTGCAGAAACAGGAGAGCCTCGGAGGCTTTACGTAACTCTGTCCAAGATTCCACGGCAGCGAGCGGTAGAGCTGGGATTCCAAGCCATGTCTAATCTGGCTTCAAATCCTTTGTTCTTTCTGCCAAACCGGGGCAAACCGTGAACTGCAGGCCGGCTCCAGCCCGCCGCCCGTTTTTCAAACTCAGCAGCTTTCATGCTACAACGGCAGAGTTGAGTCGTTGGGACGGAGACCTGTACAGAAAACGTTTGCCAACCCCTGCACTGAACCTGTAGGATAAACAAAAGGCGGCAACTCCTATCTCTGTCTAGCAGGGTCTGGCTGGGAAAGGTAGTCACTCACACTTTAGTATGAATTAGTCATCACTGTGATAGTTCACAGAGTCAGAAACAGAAGGGCCTTTACAGAATCACCTAATCCAACTGAGATTTAATGAGGCCTTCCAATGTGACTCAGTCCTAACATCAGAGTAGCTGGTCTCTATGGGCTCTGGGAATCCAAAACTTTTCCATGGCCTTGACTCCTGAAAGCATTGATCCATGCAGACCCACCTTCCCTGTCCTGTTTGAGACCTTGTGACAGTAATCTTCCCAGTCCCCTGCCACAAGCCCTCACTTGGCGTCCAAATCCTCAGAGCCCAACTGTCCTTTCCCTTGGCCACTTGTGAGGACTCCACTGATTCCTGCCCCACTTCATGTCTAGGGGGCACCAGACTCAATGAGGAAAGCACAGACTTTGTCTTTCAGTGGCCACATGTCTCTGCGTAGGTCACTTCTCAACTCCAACTCTCAATTCCCTCATCTGTCCAGTAGACACATTATTCTCGGTGCTTCCTAGCTTGCAGGATAATTGTCAGGAAAACATTTGATGAGGGGTGGGTTAAAATGCAAGGTCATTATAGTGCTGAGTGATGGAGAAATTCAGCCCTAGAAATGAAAAAGCAAAACTAGATAACTTACCTGGTGTCACTTGGAACCCGCTTCTCATTTAAATAAAAATATGTATCAGTCTCAGAGGTAGAATTACAGATTTAACCCTCTTCAGTCTCCTGCTCCATGGATTATAAAAAGAGTTACTTGGGTGAAAGGTGGGCCACTATGACCAGAAGCTTCTTTACTAGCTGTAGGCTGATCATAGGCAAACTTATTTGTCCTACATAATTCCTAGCATGTTACTTTCATGGCAGAAAGAACTCCACTACCAGATGCATGACACAGGAAATATCCTTTATTATTCTGTACAGTTATTTTTCCATGAAGAGAACAGCTTGTAAAAGAAATCCACGCCAGACATAGACACCTGCATGACATTGAAACCGTCCGTGACACAGAGAGGGCACCACTGACACAGTCCTTATTTACAAAGAAGTGGAGAAGCAGAGGGACCAGGGCGGGCACCCCAAGAACAAGTTCGCATGCACCAGGATTTTAGTGACTTCTCGATGGCAGCAAGAGCTCTGTTGCACATCCGCAGACCTGTGGATCCCGGGACTTACAAGGACATGACAATGTGTTTCCTTCAAAATCTAAAACAAAAGGGTTGGACTTTAGAAAACCAAATGTTTCTGGCATCCGTTGGAGAAATACTGGAGAAAGAGGAAGTCCCGAATGTCTCTGAAAAATGAAAGTTCGGGAAGCCAGAAATCTGACATTTCTCTGCTCCACAGGTTATGAGTCACCGGGTGGTTTGAGAAAGTCCTATCATAAATGATGTGCTTCCTTCACTGTAAATTTAGCACGAGGACATTGTCATGGAGACGTGAGATTTTGTTAATTAGATGAGACCTTTGGTTATCGGATACGACCCTTGCTCTTAGAGGCGAAGAACACTGAAGTTCAAAGAGATGAAGCCACTCTCCCAGGAGCCCAGCTAGTCAGCTGCAGACTCAGGTCTGTGCAACTCTAAATGCTGTTCCCACCACACCACACTCCCTCTCTGTTCTTCTCCAGTCTTCGGCTTTCAAAGGAAATAAACGAACAAATGAAACAAGCTCGGGAGGCTCCTTTACTACGAAATGACTTCTTCGGAAAGAATGCTTCGGTCTGACATTACCAGGGCTGCAAAATGGGTCATACAGCAAGAGACTGGCTCCCACCTGGCGGGAACCCCCTCTGAGAATTAAAGCAGCTTTGGGGACTTTCATTCAGCAGGAAATTTGGCAAGAGTTGGCCACTCCCTTCTCCTTTGACTCATCTGCATCTAGAATGAAGACCAAGTAACAGACGCTAACTAACTAGACGTTGAGTAGGTGTTAACGCGATGGCCTTAAACAGATAATTTACATTTTATGGAAAATAATAATTCTTTAAAAATCTGGTAAAATATCAAAAGTGCATTATACAGTACACAGGAGCACCCTTCTCCCGGGTAACTTCTGCTACCAAAAAAGGCAAAAAAAAGAAGTCAAACATTATGTATGATAAAGCGCATACTCCCTCTCCGATAAGTGTGGGTGGACAACGAACCCAGAGGTCTCCCAGCACCTCCACGACAACTTCCAAGGGCTTCCGGGTCCCCCACCTCCCCAGGGACCCTGGGCTCAGGCCAGGTTCCCTCCACCCCAGGCTCAGGAGCCAACTCCCGCCGCCAGGAAGCACCATTGCTTTGGTTTGGAGTTGGTTCAGCTAGCACCACATCTCCTGTTCGCCTATGGGACAAATGTGTGGAGGCAGAAGGGCCACGTGCAGGTGGCAGAGAGAAAACTGTCGGCTCGCTCGGAAGGGTGTCCCTGTTCCAATACACACAGGCTTTTCTGATCCTTTGCTCTCAGCCAAGTCGCCTCAGCTTTTCACATCCACTGCTCCAGTGTGATTATTTTCATCGAAAGAGAGCAGCTAAGCCATTTCCTCTCCGGCAGCCAGCTAGACGAGAATAAATGACATCCTCTCCCCTCTTCCCTTCTTCCAACACATTGTTCGTTAAGAAATAATCCTTGGCCCCTTGACTGCATTTTTGTTTATTTTTTTTAGGACAGCCCTGGGTGAGTATGGGGGAGATGAACCGTACTGGGCAAGGAATTTCAGGATATTCTGGGCTGAGAGTCAGGGGATCAGACTTGAGGGTCCGACTGGATCCCTTAGCAGCTGAGAAACCGAAGTGCTGGGCCTTAGTTTTCTCATCTGGGAAATGGGGAGACAGAAGCCAGCCCTGCAGTCCTGGCCGGCTGGATAAGAGGCGATGTGGGTGAAAATGCTTTGTAAAGATTGTAACAGCTAGGGAGGGTTCATCCTTTCTGGCCAGATCTCATCAGAGGCGGCCACCCTGCTCTCATCGCCCGGATCCCCACCTTACTGTTCCACTCTCTGGAATGCTCCCAGACCCCACCTGCCACTGGGCTGCCTCAGACTTGGAGCTGGCCTTTTTATATGGAAAGACCCCAAAGTCTTCTGATTTCCCTCTTTTCTCTAAGGAATGACGCCCAAGGACCCTGACTCAGCAGAAAACCACCTCCCTGCCACCAGCTTGCCCTCACATAACCTTCTTCCACAGATGGCATGATCGATCCATCAGTGGGGCTCAGTAACACTTAGTTTTATGCAAAGCACCTTCCGGATGTCTGTCTCTCTACACTCCCAATGTAAGTGAAGTGGCCTCTCTTTTTTCCCCAAGATTCTGCAACAGGGGCTCCCACATTCACAATAAGAACCCACAAGTCTAGATTTCCAACCAGGGCATAAGAGGCTCAAACTGTAAACAGAAACCCCAAATAGATGCCACCGACTTAATCTCACTACGAACCATTTCTTGGAATGAGCTGAAACTAACCACCATCACCACCAGAGGGCGCCACTTGCAAGTCTGTATCAGAAGTCAGCTTAGAACTTCTCTACAGCCACCAACCTGCTCCGTCAGCTCAGACTATTGTCCCCTCAACCTGAGCGACCAGGTTGTTATGTGCTTGGTTTCACCCTGTCCTCCAAAGTGCCCAGTCCTAGTCCATGAGGAGACAAAGGGAGTTTTCAGGGCCAACTTCCCATCCCGCGGGAGCCCTGGCCTGTGCTGGGTGCTGGGTGGGATTTTCAGGGGAAGGCTTTGCAGGTGTCTGTGAACAATACATAAACAGACAGGCTGTCGGCCTGCCCTCGGGCACCCGCCTGGTCCCGTGAGGACGGCAGGGACTCCATGGTGGAGAAACGCACCTGGCCTTGCTGGCTTCCTGGGAAGGTGACAGGAGCCACGGACGTGTTTCTGAGCTTTGTGCGCCTGACAGAGTGACTCCCACACGTGGCCTCTACGACCTTGTCTGGCTCTTCTGCAGAACCTGGGGGGTCCTGGACATTCTTCCCCGTGACACCCATGGCTCTGGACCATCTGACCACCAGAAGCCGGAAGAATGTTCCAGAATGTACAAATCAGACTCAGGTTAGCCAGAGTGAGAACAAACTGTGAGGGTTTCTCCTTGAGGTTCCCCAGAGCATCTCTCCACGAACTTCACGACAGGGACAGATAACCCAAGAACCCTGCTTCGGACAATGCTTCGGATCCCGGAGGGCTGACTAGGGGGAGGGAGTGGGGGTGAGGAGGGTGGCAGAGCTAGGTACCCCCCGAAATCTCAGCCTATCTTGCTGTTAGTGTTTGGCTTTATGGTGGCAGACCATGTCCGACTGGGCGGACCGAGGGTTTCTTCTGTGGCCCAAAGTACAAGCAGACGTGGGGGAATTCTGCCCACGTCAGGCACTCAGCTTGGACTCCCCGACTGGGTGAAACATCCCCCAAAACAAAAGAGGTTCAACAGAAATCATTTTTCCTGTTCCTGCCTCTCCTCTTCTCCCTCGGGGCGTATCGACCCACGCTCCCAGCCCCCAGGCCTAATGAACAGAAGGTAAAGGAGAACCAGGTCCTGAAATCACTCGTGGTGGGGACGACGGGGAGAGGGTTAAAAAGAGCCTCTGCCAGGCGAGGAATCCCGGGCCACGTCCGGAGGGCAGGTCAGACGCCTTCGACCTGGACGTTGATGTGGCGGGCTCCTCCTCGGGGCCGGTTCAGATGGCCAGCCAGTGCTGCAGCTGCAGGAGAAGACACCAGGCCTCAGTGCCGGGCCAGGCGGGGACTGGGCAGGAGGGTGGCAGGGGGCACAGCAGAGGCAGAACCGCTCCCCTACCCCTCGCCTCTGAAGACCGCAGAGAACATGTGCGTGCGGATTCCCTAATTGTCACTGGGGCCCAGAAAGAGCAAAGGAGCCTTCCCAAAGACACACAGCAAGTCTGAAGCGGGGGATTCACCGGGACCCTCCCCCGACACCCACCCTGAACTTCTTCTAAGTGGGGAAGAGCTAGGACTCAGGTCACCATGTCACTGATGCACTTCCTTCAAGGTAAGAACTCCTCGGTCTGTTTTGGTGACACTCCATGGTGACAACTCAAAGTGGGAGGATATTGCTTAGCAAAGTTTGGGCGTTTGGCGCTTCAGGACCAAGGAGCGAGGGACGGGCCCCTCCCCCAGTCCTGGCGCCGCCCCCTCCTCAGTGCACTACGGCCTCCTGCTGCCCTGGGTTCTCTCCTGCCTCGGGACCAGGCACAGCAGGCAGCAGCCAGGACCTCCGCACGCCCCGCCCCACACGGTCTGGGCTGCACCCACCTGGAACTGCCTGACATCCCTCTGGGCCACCAGGTGATGCTCATTCTCAGGCGTGACGCCATAGGCCAGTCTCTGTGAGAAGACAGAAATGGCAGTGGCCTCAGCTAGGCCCAGGGGCACCCTGCCTGTGGCCCAGCAGGCACCCCCGAGGAGGGCCACCTGCTGTTTGGCCCTGAAGTCTCACGTGGACAGCATCTGAGGTGCGTACGAGACACTCTCCACGCCGGTCAGTTCACCTGGAGTCATTCACCCAGCAAATGTTTATGGAGCCAACAGCTACACGGTCAGACCCTGGGGATCCAGCATCGAGGAGACTCACACACCTTCTGCTTTGGGGGAACTTAGTGTACAGAAGGGATGAGCATTGAATAAACACACACACGGGCAATTCTAACACCATGACGGGAGTCAGCACTGCAGCGAGAAGCTCGGAGCACAGCGAGAGGACAGCGGCTGGGGCAGGGCAGGACTCGGGGCCACGCCTGGGACCTATGTCTGCCGCCTGGAATCCATGACTGCCGCCAGGCGGCGGGAAGCCCTCCCCGCTCCCAGCGTGTGAAGAATAAGGGGCTGGAAGCAGGTCCCAGTTTCCGAGTCCAGGATGAGCTCACAGAACACAGACCCTCCAGGTGCCCTGGAGGACCCCAGACTGTGAGATTTCACGGATGGGGCGGGGGGCGGACGCAGCCCTGCCTGGGGCCCTGCGCCCTCGGCTCCGGTGCAGCTCACTCCCTCGCGTCCTCATCTGTTCGCCTGCCCCTCGTGAGAACGCGGGCCCCGGGAAGCTGTCTGCCCACCGCCCGGACCACGCAGACTCTCGGTGACGACCTGCGGTGCCGGCGCACGCGGCCACCAAGGGAGGAAGCCTTCGTCTCGCAAAGCGGGAGCGTGAAGGGAGGACCGCCCCGCCGTTCATAAACGATGGTCGTTTCCACAATCCAAGAGTAAAGGGCACCACTTCCCAGACACTACGCGACATGCGCAGGATGTAACTGGCTTAGGCTGATCGGGTTCAGGTTCAGGAATGGGGCAGGTGACAGCAGACACGGGGCACGGTGAGCTCGGGTAGGGAGGGCGGGGACACCTGGGGACACCAGGGACCTTAGAGGGGGCCACGGGGATGGGCCCATTTAAGGTCATCTGTCTCACTCATCCTTAGAGGACTAGGCGGCCGAGCGTCACCTTCTCACGTAAGTAACAGTAGGAACAGCAGCGGGAGCACGTGGTACACATGACGTGGAATGTAACGGTGAGTCTGTGTGACGAACGCCTCCCATGCGTTTGTGCGTCTGACACCCTGCCAAACACTCTTCAAGGTCTGTATGATCATCCCCAGTTTACAAATGTGGAAACAGGTTCAGGGGTTACACAAGTTGGCCAACCTGGTGGGCCTGTCTGACCCTAGCGTCCACGTCTAGCGGGAGTGACTCAGATGCCCACTCCCATGCCGCCCCCCCTGCCCCCCGCTTCACCCCACAAGGCCAGCCCAGAGCTCACCTCCCGCAGGGAACCTGGAGTGCTGAGGAACTTGTAGACCACGTAGGCGGGTACCAGGGTCATAGAGGAAGGATGCCACCCCATCAGTTGGCCCAGCAGCCGGAAGATGTAGTCATCATAGGTGAGTGGCTTGAAGTTGATGATGTCACCACCACCACGAACTGGGGGGGCCGGGGGGGGGGGGGTGGCAGGAAGACAGGGAAGAGAGACAGGGAGAGAGAGGGAGAGGGAAGCGGGTGGGAGGGAGGGAGAGAAGCGGAGAAAGATCAGAGAGAAGTGAGGAGCAGGGCGGCAGATGGATCACGGGAGCCGCGGCGGCAAGGAAGGAGGGAAGAGAGAAAGCAGAGAGAGAAAAGGGGAGAGAATTCAAGAAGCAAATGATAACGCAAAAGAGACAAAGGCAAGGGAAACCGGAAAAGAAAAACAGAAAGGTGACCTTGGAGCTGGGCCGAGCGGTGGCACGCAGCCCCCAGGGACCTTCCGCCCCGCTGAGGTAGAACCCGCCACGGGGTCAACAGGCCTGAGCTTCCCGAGTGTCCCGATCGCACGACCAGGACTCTGCCTCCCAGAGCCTCCTCCCCAAGATGCGAATATGTCCACCCCACGCCCGGCCGGATCCAGCCGCCTCGCCCCGGGAGACCCCGGCCCCGCACCACACACCAGGAGGAAGGCGGGGCTGACAAACTTCCAGCACAGTCTCCAGTACAGGCCTGGCTTGAACCCCATCATCTGCTGGATGTCGTTGCTGAACCTGTCCACACCTGCGAACACACGGGCAGGCCTGTCCCCGCGGCCACCGCGGAGCCCCAGGCTGTCCCCTGCTGCCCCCCCACGAGAGCCCAGGCAGAGAGCAGGGCAGCGAGGCCAGACAGTGACACCGGGCACTTGGACAACCTGGGACGGGCCCCTGGCTGGTCCAGAACAAGGGAGATGACACACTCAGGGATAGTGTGCCACCCGATTCATTTTTCAGAGGGAGGCCGCTCGGGGAGGGGGGGGACTTGCCCCTGGTTACACTGCCAGGTCGGCCTGACCCCTGGGGTTTCATTCTTAATCACTCTCTTAAACAATGGCGACTGCGTACACAGCGCTTTCCCCCTGGCTGCAGCCTCACAGAACAGCCCCACCGCTCACTGCGGTCTCTTTCTGGATGGTAGGAAAAGTGGAAACAGGACTAACGCTTGGATGTGACACATACTGACAAAAAAAAAAAAAAAAAAATGACAGCACATTTGTCACTTAGTAACATGTTCTCCTGTTCAGCTCCGGAGTAAGGGTGCCAGACGCAGATAAAGCGCAGGGCACCGGTTACATTAGAACTTCAGATAGACAAAGAGAAAAATGTTAGTTTCAGTACGTCCCAGGCAACACTTGGGACTTACGCTAAAACTACACATTGTTGACCTGAAATTCAACTGCAGCTGGAGTCTTGCGTTCTATTTGCTAAATCTGGCTCCAGGATGAATGGCATGGCCGCAGCTTCCTCTGAGTTCCTCTTTACTAGCTGACAAGGCGGCCCAGAGGCCGATGACGCCCATTAAAGGGAGTCATGCGACGATGAGCTGAGGGTGGCAGAGCCGTGGTCCAGCCCTGGGACAGGCCAGTGGCTGCCCCGGAAATGGAAGCCCCTTCGCTCTGCAGGTGGAAAGGCTCCAGGAGCACAGGGGGCCAAGGCTCTCGAGCGTGCCTGGGGCCCTTTTCAGCACGTACCGTAAAACCAGGAGACGCCGATGGCTTCCATGAGCACAGCAAACAGAATAGAGGTCCCAGCCGCGAACGTGTCCAGCAGAGTCAGCACATAGATTCCACCCTGCAGTGTGGACGGAGAAAGCCTGAGGCCATGTCAGCCGGAAACCGCCACTGGCTGTTACATTCGCCGCAATGCACCTGTCCATCCCTGTCCTCCTCGCTCAGGACCCGGGGTGAGGACCCGGTGACGGGCTTGCGCGGCCGCTGTATTGACGTCAGCAGTTAACGGGGTTGCCTGGAGAACCCCAGGCTCGGAGGCAGGAGGTGACGGTGGGGTGGAACCCTGCGGAATCAGCCGCAGGGCCAAGGACACAGGTCCTGCCACGGTTCCCCGAGCTCACTCCGGCACCAAGGCTGGAAGCGTCTGACTGGACTGGAAAGCGACCCACAAGTTCCAGGTGACCCGGATCCCAGCCCCTCCTCACCTTGGTTATGCAAAACAGGGCCAGCAGGAAGGTTCCGAAGGTGACGCCAAACGTGAAGAGTTTCCGGTGTCGTTTCAGGACCTGGAAGTCATCGGCCAGGCCCGTGATGACCGCCTCCATGCCTCCCATCTGGAGGGGACCAGGCAGGAATGAGGGGCGCCCGCACCTCGGTCTCAGGACTGCGGCTCACGCACCCGGGCGGCCACCCCCGCTCTCTCGAGAAATCTCACCCCGCTTCTGATCTGTTCTCCAGCAAACTCAGAAACCACGGGGCAGGGGGTGGGGTGAACGTGGAACTCTGTCTTCCCCTAATCAACAGGCGCTTGTCTCTGGTGCCACTCGCTCGGCAGGGGCGAGAGGCCGAAACTCTCATGTGACATGTTGGCAAGTAGATAAGGATCTCCTGCAAACAGCTTCTAGCGGTGGGAACCCAGGCAGCGGCTTCTGACAAGGACTGTGGCTGCCCTTCTCACGCTCGAGCAAAGTGGTCACCTCAAACTCCACTCTCAGAGTGTGAAAGGGCCTCTGAGCCCACAGCTATGGGCCCATTTATTCTTTATGGCCCCCTATGAGGACCAATCATGTTTTAAGTTGAGCGACGCCCGTGGGCTGGGGCGCTGGACCGGCGGCCTGCACGCCGCCCCTCGAAGCCTTGTGCAAGTCACTGCCGCCCTGGGCAGGCGCTGCTCACCAAAGTCAGTATTCTTCCCTAAGGGCCGAGAAGCGGGGTCAGAATCCCTCTCAACACACTGCTCCTGGCAGATCTACCAGCTGGGAAGAAAAGGCCGCAGAGGAAAGCCGCCCGCCAGCCCCACTCCGAGGCTTCTCGCCAGCTGCCAGGCGGGGTGCCCTAAAGGCGGACGTGGGCGTAAAGAGAGGCCAGCAGATCTGACCTCACGTGTGTGTAAAATGAAACATTCTGAGACACGAATGAGGCTCAGCGTGTTTCTGGGGGCGCCCGGCGACGAGACACGTGGGAAGAGAGCTCGGGGGGAGGACGGGAGGTCCGCGCGCCCTCTCTGGATTCACGTGCCCCCCCTGCAAGGGGCGAGTATCGGGCCGCCTCATCTGAGGTCCCTCTCGTGTGCATTTCCGTGATGCCACTGGGTGGCTCTTGGTTCTTGGCTGTGACCCAAGTCTTGCCTTTCTGAGTGAGGACTCATTGGGACCTTCTGGAACAGCTACTGATCAGGGTTCGAGTGGTAGGAGCTTTAGGTTGAGTAGTGTGTGTATATGTGGTAGGGGGAGGTCAGACCCAGAGGCGTGTGTGTGTGCGTGCATGTGGGTGTGCGTTCACATGTGTACGTGTGTGCATGTGT
>NW_024349224.1:7193036-7233740 GCF_902729225.1 Pteropus medius | reverse complement strand
CCGTGACGCCCACGCAGCCTCCGATCAGCCCACGGCCTTGCTCAGTCATGTGCGGACAGAGAAAACCAAGGCGCCCGGCGAAGCCAGCTCCAGCTCGCGGTTCATCCATGCGCCAAGGAGGCTGCCCTCCAGCAGCCAGACTGGAGAGCAGAGCAGAGCCCGGGCAGCTGTGGGTGACACGCTGCGAACCCCACCTCCTGCACACCGTGAGGGATCCTCTTATCCTCAGAGTCCATTAGAGGTAGCCCCTCCCCAGGTCTCAGCTTCTTTGTGGCCACAAGAAAATGGGAAGAAAAGGGGTCGCAGGCTCCAGAGGTGGACTTGTCAGGGCCGGAGTGCTGGCTCGGCAGCTGGGTGACCTTGGGCGACTCATGCAGCCTGAGTCTCTGTGTCCCATCTTTAAAGCGGACCTGTTCACACCCTCACCGTGAGGACTAACGGAGGTCATGTGCTCGGCACAGGGCTGGCACAGACTGGACGCTCCACAATCTGTCCTGCCTCGCTGGACTCAGAGAGGAAGATTCTGTTACGTACACAGGGCCCCGCACCCCCCGGAATTCCCACCGACAGACTCAGGAGAGTCCGCCACGCGGGCAGCTTAGCAACCTCCACGTCCAGCCCGCTCCGTCCCCAGGCCACCCGAGAGCTGTACAGACACGGACGAGGTGGCTTCCTCGGCCCCCTCGTCCTCCATGGGCCCGGTCTGCCCACCTACCTTCCGTGGCGACGTCCTCGATGTTGACCTTGTGCTCGTGGGCCATGTAACCGAGGATGGAGAAGATGGCGAACCCAGACACGAAGCTGGTGACACAGTTGATGGTGCTGGTGAGCAGGGCGTCCCTGCGGGGAGAGGCATGTGAGTTCCAGCCGCCTGACTCCTCCCAACCTGGCTTTTAACCACGGGGCCATCCGCGGAATCACAGCTTCAAATGCTTTGGGTTTCCTTGCTGGCCCACGGATCCCAGTTCCTTCCCGTAATTAGGTCAGTACCTGCAGGAAATAGGGCAACAGCTTCCGGATGAAATGCTCTGAGACCAGAGTCTGGTATCAAATTCTTCCTGGGGAATTCGGCACCAGCCCCGTTTCTTCAACAAGCTTTCCGTGCCTCCCCTGTGCCTCTCGGCTGCTCACCCAGGCGGTCAGCTTTGCTAGGACGGCCCAGCCCTCCTTCCGGGCTCATTTTCTGCGAGTCCCCAACATGAGTTTTTTGACCAAAGCAATCAACTTGCTGGCCCACCTCCCACGCTTTGCTCAGGTGGTTCCCCGTGCAAGCTGTCCACGCTGTCGTGCTGTCTCTGCCTGTCAGAGTCCTAGCTACCCTCCATGGCTCGCCTCAAACGCACCTCCATGCACCGGCTGATCCCCCAACAGAAGGATGATCACTCCATTTCCTTAGCCTTCCTAGAGCCTGCCCCGTTGGTTTGCATTCACCCTACTCTGCCTCGTACCAGAGGGACTGCAATTCTGTCTAGAGCCTTTGACAGAGGATGCTGGATGCAGGCCCAAGGTGTGCGCGTGTCTAAAGCCCTCAGTACTCCGCCCGCAGGAGGCAGCGTTAAATGTTTACTGAACCGAGCAGAGCGTGGCCTTCTGACCCCACTGCCCTGCGATCTTACCTCTGACCCTGCCAGGCCCTCACCCATCATGCGACCAGCCTGGATACCCCGTCCTTGCCCGCCTGGGCCCCAGATTAACAGACGGGTAGTGTCGCCTGTTCCAAAAGCCACATAGTGTGTCCCTCTCCCAGCTACCCATCCCTGTGATCTCTCAGTGCTGGTGGCCTCAAATTTCCCAGCCCCTCACCCAGCATTTAATAGGCATCCTGAATTGAAATGAGTTCATCAGGACACTCATAGGCCGTGTCAGAGTTCACTGAACACCCACGACGGTCCACGTGCCTCGTTTCACAGAGGAAGAAACCCATGAAGAAAAGTTCCCTTGTCCCAAACCAGAGCCCGTCTCTCCCACCCCTGCAAGGGTCGACCCCCAGGATTCAGAGCTTTCCAGAGCCTTGCAAAGGATCTTACCTGTAGCAGTTGTTGTCAAATTTGTTGTAACTGGCAAATGCGATCAAGACTCCAAATCCAGCCCCCAAGGAAAAAAATATCTGAGTGGCAGCATCGATCCATACCTGAGATGGGCAGACACAAGCCATCACCCTCGAGGACGGGACCGCCTCACTGCTCCAGAAGGGCTGGGACGCCCCAGGGATGCGTACGGCTCTCCTTAAAAAGAGGGGTCTATGAAGGCCACTAAATGGCTGCATAGACTCCCGCACCGTCAGCTCTGGACGGGCTCGTGGAGACCCGCGGGTGCAAATCAAATCGACCCCGGTTGGGGGGAGCGCTGCAGCCAGCGTGGGAAGGAAGGATGGTCCCAGGCTCCCCCTGAAGTGGGGAGCGGAGCTGGCACCAGATTTCCTATCCCTGCCTGCCCGGGGCGGGGGGCCCTCTCCAACCCTGGCCCAGCGCAGGTGGCCACGGGGCACTGACCGTGGCCTCCTTCAGGCGGTGGAAGTCGATGTGCAGGTAGGCGTTGATGCCGTTGGAGGCGCCAGGCAGCGTGATGCCGTGGACCAGGAGTACGAACAGCACGAAGTACGGCAGCGTGGCTGTGATCCACACGACCTGGCGGAGGGAGGCGAGCTCGCCGTGAGGGCCTCGCTGTGCGCCTCTCCGGCCCGCCCGTTCCTGACCGAGCCGGTAACGCCCTCCCCGGCGTCCTGCACGCAGCGCCCATGCCACGGGCTCCATCACTAGGCCGGGCCGGGATGCAGTGACCTGACACGAGCCACACCCTAGAGCAGCTCAGAACCGGACGGAGTCAGCCACACTGGGCGCAGCGCTACCGTGGGAGCTACGGGCACGGGACACAGAGCGCCCGTCGCCTCTGTGGATCCGGCCGTTGTCCCCGGGAGAACTAAGCACACCCGCCTTTGTGCCCCGTCTCTCCCTCGCCCTCTCCTGACCTCTCCCCTCATTCGAGCTCATCCTTCTCCTAAGCTCGGTGCCCCAGGAGGGACATGGCTGGGCAGAGATCGCTGTCTGACCTTTCTTCATCCTGGTGGAGATGTATTTGGGGCATAGACAACTGCCTTGTCCAGAGACCCGGAGGCAAGAGAGGGGTCCCCAGATTATGAGGAGGCCCCCCTGCCTCCATCCTGCCAGAGGCAGAGGAACCGGAGAAGAGAGGTGGGGGAGGGTAGATCGTGCGCATTTCCTGGCTGTCCCTTCTCACCCCCGACCACACACTAGAACACTCCGGGGGAAGCTGTAGATTAAAATGTGCAAGTTCACATCCCATTTGTAGAGTTTCTGATGTAATTGGGCCGCGGTGGGGCCCGCACTTCGGTAAGTTTTAGAAGCTCCCCCGGTGATGTAAACAAACGGTCAGGGCTAAACATTGCCGCTAAAGGCAGACAGGGCCACAGGCAGCCTTGCAGAAGGAAGACTGTGCTTCCAGCAAAAAATCCGCTCGGGCCTGGGGTAACCAGACCCAAGGAAGACTCAGTGGGAACGCAAGAGGACGCATGACCTAAGAACCATATGCCCCTCACCCCAAAGCCGTGGCACTGGGCAGCCCCAAGTATTCCCACATGTCCCTAGGTTGAAAACAACAGCCCTGGAACATGTCTGAGGGTAAATTCTTTGCCAGCCTAGAAAGACATGGGCTAAACACAAAAACTGAGATGTAGAAAGGAAAGTCATATTTTTTCCGTAATTACATTTCAGGACTGGGATTTAACCTCTCCGTCTGTCTTTCCCACCAGACCATGAGCTCCTTATAAGCAAAATACCCATAGTTTTCAAACTTGTACCCTCGGCACATGGCACACATGGGCGCTTAAAAAAATGTTAGTTCAATGGATGAATGAATGGATAAGACAGTCGTGTAGATGAATGGACTGACGGATTGATAAATAGATGGGTTGATGGATAGGTGCATGAATGGACGGATGGACAGACGATGGATGGATGGATGGATGGATGGATGGATGGTTGGATGACTGGGTCGTTGAATATATAGTTGGGTAGACAGTTAAACAGATAGATGAATGGTTAGATGAGTACCTGGTTGAGTGCATAGATAATAAATAGATGCATGAATGGGTCTGTGATAAATCAGAGGGTTAGTAGATGACTAAGTTACCCAAAGAATGATTGAAAGAATGTAAGGAGGAATGAGCAAATGAGTCAAGGAGAAAGTAAACGCACTAATGGTTGGCCATACCTTCCGAGGGCATCAGCAGAGGGACGGGCTCCTCTGTTCCATCTCTCCCTGGTTACATGGGGCAGGGGGCTGGGCTTGGCAGATATTGGCTTTAGATTTCTATTTTCTATCAGGGCCCAGGAACAAGGAGGACAAATTGCCAAAAGCAAAGGAGGAGGAAGACATGCCTTAGAAAGTGAAGTCACTGCATCTGGATGGCCTCGAATTAATCCTGGATTTATTCTCCCAAGTTGGGACACATGGGCCCCACTCTTTGGTTACAGACACCGGGAGGAGCCCTCACACATCCTTGCTGGGTCTCAACTGCTATGTTCCCCTGCAGCTCATGTTGACAGCTGCAGGCCCTCTGCCCAGCCCAGCGGGGCATCCGAAAACAGCACTCCACCCAGACAAAAACAACATCCCCTGGTCTGACTCTAAGGAGTCTCCCGTGGGGTCTGGAGGCAGCCCTGCCTTGGCCATGCCTGAGGCTCCAACGTGGATTCAGTTTCTTCAAGGAACACATCGGGGCACGGCCGAGCTCACTCTGACCTTGGTCAAGCATCAAGAAAGGGGAGTTTGCTTTGCCCATGCTCATGTGTTCGGAGTAAACCATCTGAATCCCGTTGAAAGTTCTCAGAATTGATGGCAGAAGTGAGTTCTGCTGCCCAAGGTCCTGTGTCAAAAGGGAGGCTCTTGGGTCCTTGGCCAGCAGCTTGCTCATGCTCACATGTGCCCTGTGTGCACACTGGGCAAAGAGAAGAGACACTTGGGCTGTGTCATCTCTACCCCAGACTTCTCTGCTCTCAAAATATCAACTTGCAATGCATCTCCGGCCATGAGGAACCAACCTGGGTCTATCTTTGAGACTGAGATGAAAGAATGAGGAGAAACCCACTGGTTTGGGCTAATGTCATCCGTGCCCAAGAGAGGTCACTGTTTTCCATCGCCCCAAGTTCAAATTCTTCTCCACCTTGTGTTTCTGTGGACACAGGTTAGAATTTGCATGGTTCCAGGATGCCAAACTCAGTCGCTGGTAATCATTCCCCAAATCTTGGCTCCTTAAAAGGAAGAACTTTCTAGTGAATAGTGCTCTCTAAAGAGGAAATAAACAGCCCAGGGAGGGGGTGAGGTCCCTGTCATTGCAGGTGTGCAAGCTGTGGCATCCAGGCCTTAGGCAAAGGATCGCCTAGGTCAAGGTGAGGCCCATGGACCAGCAGCATCCGCAGCACCTAGGAGCTTGTCAGAAATGCAATTCTTACCCACCCGCCCACCGTGGAGTCACACTCTCAGGGAATCTGAGTTTTCACAAGCCCTCCGCGTGAGCCGGGGTTACCTCTGAGGTCTTCTCGATCACAGAGATGAGAAATGCCCACGCTTCATCCCTACATACTGCGTTAATTTAACCTCTCATAATTTAGAATCTATAATCCTCTGAACTGGGTGTTAGGGACATTTGCGCTAATAATAAACACATACTAAGATTTATGGAGTGAGGAGTATGCACCGGTGTTACTCAAGAAAACACTAAGCTGTAAATATTTTAGCCCATTCATTGCTTGTATGCAAATGTGCTATTCATTACACTGGGTCCAATCAAGTCACTAAAGCAAGCCAGGGACAACCCGTATGGACACCCTAGTGAGAAGACTTGGCTAGAATCACAACTTGAACTCAAAAGTAACAAAACGACCTTTCTGTTTAAATATTCTTGAACTCAGGTTTACTCTGAATTGGTCCATCTTTCTCTCTTCTCGACCCCACCACCTTTGCCAGAATTCAAGAGGTGTTCTGTCTTTTCTCGTCCCCTACATAGCCCAGAGCCTGGCAGTGAAGTAGATAGAGCTTGGTGTCTGACCCTGGCTAGTTCTGTTGTCTCGATTTATCTCCAGGCATAAAGGAGTCCAGCACCTCCAAAAGGTCAGTCCAACATGGAAACGGAGCAGGTGGGAGCCTGGGCCCGCACCTTCCTTCCAGCCCCACGGGAAGTAGGCAGAGTTTGAAAACCACTGAGGGGGGTGGGGAGCACTGGCAGGGGTGCCGAGGGAAGGGACAAAGACAGACGAGGATCTCTGACTGGCGATTTCCACCTGCCAGCCCTGCACGGAAGCCTCTCCCTCTACCCTCCCAACGGCCCCGGAAGCTGGCGTGACCGTTGCTTGCCCTCACTTTTCAGGTGAGGACACTGAAGTTTCGGGAGCATCATGAATCCTGAAGTCACCCAGGAGGACATGATGCCCGGGTGACCGGACAGGTGCCTGGACTCCAACCCAAGTTGTCTGACCACAAGGCCATGTGCTTACTCACTCACTCTTCTGCATATTTGAGACCCAGGTTCAAGCCCTAGCGAGCTAAAGATTGCTATGGGACCCCACCTCTCGCTGGGCCCCAGATTCCCCATTTGCACAAGCAGGTTGGAGTAGAGGGACCCTAAGTCCCTTCGGCACCTCATTTAGGTGCTGGCTTACTGAGTGTGCAAAGGCCAAGCGCCTGTTCAGCCAGGGACTTTGGGATGGGGGCGGGGCACAGGCAGGAAGGACTTCAGGATGGCGAGCAGAGGGTAGTGAGTGTGCAGGCACTTGCCCGGCTCCCTGGGGGCTGACTAACTCCTGACTCAGACCCCCGCCCTCTGCCTCGAGGCGGTCAATGTGCCAAGGTCACAGAGTGTGTGGTCTGGGGTAACCCCTTTCTCTCTGCTTCAGACCGCAACCCACCCCCCACCATCCCAGCTGCTGGCTGCGGAGTCACACATCTTCCCGAGCACAGAGCTTTCACTTGCCAAGACGGGAAGTGTGAACATTTGCAATTCATTTCCCGTCGCTCTGGCTGTGGCAGCCTGCTGAGAAAAGCTCCCGTCCCTTTCCAGATGCAATCTGGAAGAAATACGCAACGCTCTTGCTTTTCTCATGAGCCAGTTTATAAACACAATTAGAGACAGGGAACAGGAATGTTCTGGGTGAAGCCCCTCCCCGCAAACTGGGAGACTTACGCAAATGCGGGCTGCGGCTTAACATATTCCCACCTGGGGGCTTCTCCAGCGGGACACTCCCATCATGCCTCTCATTACAGGCCTCAGGGGACCGGGTAACTCTCCCGAAGATGTCTTTGCACAGAGGATCTCTTCAGCATCACTCTCCCAGCGAACATCTCAGGCTCCTCCCCAGCCAAGTGCTACACCGGGTGGGGCAGACTCTACCTCTCTGGTGATGGCTGCGGGGAACTTAGTCTCCGGTGCTATATTAGAAGCCTGTGCTGGTCCCACCCCCAGGCCAGTAGCAATCCATCTTCTTCAGTTCTGCCACCTGCAGAGGCCACCTTGCTTCCGATCCACAGGGGAGGCACAGAGAGGCTACACAGGGTGGCCTGGGGCTTCCGCACCGTTGTGGCTTTGCTGAGACAGTTCCTTCCACTGAAAATCTCTTCCCTCTACCTGGCCTTTCCCTGCATCTGTCCTTGGAAACCTGGCCCACATGCCACCTTCTCCAGGGTCTTTGTAGACCCTCTCAGTTGAAAGACCTTCTTCCTCTACCGATGCAGCAGCTCAGAGGTCCTTGACCATGAGGACTCATGGGAGGAAATACATTATACACTGAGACAAAATCCACATGAACCTATAGATGCTGTAACCGAAACACAAAGTCCACGAGATAGTTCTTACTTTTACTACGTGCGATGCACGGTTACTATCTAGCCTGCTTCATTTTTGAAAATTGTGGAGACCCACTCAACTGATTCAATGACAGTTTAAAAACCCCACAGTTTGTATTTCTATTAAATACCTAATGTGACCACCTGACTACCTAATGTGACATTATCTCCAAGGTAAGGTTAAGTTAAAAAACGAGATATATGACAGGGTCTATAGAAAAACTAATCATTAATGTTTATTTAAGGGGGGGACACACATGTATCTCTGGTTAGAGACTCAAGAAACTAGTGACATCGGTTGACTCACACGGGTCTGTAACATACACGACATCGGTTGACTCACATGGGTCTGTAACATACACGGACTGTCAAGCAACTGAAGAACGAACCTGGTTCCTGCATCACCGGGACCAGTATCAAGCCTGGTACACAGATGTGTCCATAAATGTTTAATAAGTTGAACTGAATTCAAAAGAACATGTAATGAAGGTCCCCAGACTTATTTACCCACCCACCCTTCTTCCTTTTCTCCCTCCTTCCCTCATTAATCCTTCAGTAAATGTTTGCTGAAGACCTACTATGTGCTAGATGCCGGGGCGGGGTTGGTGGTGGTCTCAGCCTGGTTTTGCTTCCTCCCAGACCCGGTCTGCACTTTGCTTGGGTTCTTCCTTGGGGCAGACACTATGTCTCCAACACAGGAAGTTCCACGTCAAGCTCTTCTTGAGAGATTTCATCCCCACTGGCTGCTGGTCTCCTGCCACTACCTTCGCTCTCAGTGGCAGGACCAAGGAGCACCAGAGAGAACCCCGATGCACCCCACTTTCCAAAATCATTGCCTAATGAAGAGTCTCACAAATTCACACATTCCCGGTTACGGTAGATTACGGACCGGTGCCCCCCGGTTACAGTAGATTACGGACCCGTGCCCCCCTACAGAACCAGAGCCTGCGTGGGGTCCCTGTCTGCACTGACGCTAGTCTTTACCACAAGACTTATCTCAGCCGCCGGGGCAATAACAGGCGCGATGCACGCAGAGACTGGAAGAGAGGCAGGTGCATCGGAGCTTGTCTGCTTGGAACACACTCCTGGGACTCAGCGCCACGCCGGAGAAGCTTAAGCCACATGGAGAGGTGATGCGGAAACAACCCAAAGTGTCCAGTTGACGGCGGCAGCTGAGCTCCCCACCAGCACCAACTGCCATCTGTGTGCGTTCCAGCCCGGTGGATACCCCAGGAATCGAGCCTACGCAATATCACACAGAGCAGATCGGCCACGCCGCTGACCACAGCCAACCCACGGAACGGGAGAGGTAATAAAACGGTTGGCATCTCACATCAGGACATCGTCAGGAGGCTTCTCACCCGGCAAGAGCTGAACAAACACTGGAAAGCACATCTCCCCGCTACCTCCCCGTCAATGCGGTCGACCCCCACAAGGACCTCACAGGGTCCCAATGGGGCAGCTGTGTCCTCCAGCTCAGAAACACCAGGGGCTGTGGCCTGAGTTTACTCCAGCCGGAGGGGCTGGCCACAGGGGGCAGTGTCACTTAGGTCCAGAATGCCAACTCTGGCCAGGCCCTCCTAGGTCATCTAACCTCTCTCTGGGACACTCAGACCCTTGGGGACACTCAGCACTGTGTCAAGGAAGCACGAAGCCCCTGGATGCATCTAAATATTTTCTAGAGCAGACTCTTTTACTCAAAAATTCAGAGGGCGGGGATGAGTAGTGAAGCAATGGTTATATTCCAAAGCAGGAGGCAACATCTGCATGAAGCCTTAGGTCAGAATTCGAGGTTTCCCCATCACACGTCAATAGGTTGCTTTTGGTTTTTTCCTGAGGCCCTTGGGTGTCCCATTCCCAGGTCCGTTAGGGAAGCTTTGGTAGAGAAGGGTGGGGAACCCGGATCCATTTGCAGCCCCCCTCAATGTTGGGGAGCCTGAGCTTTGGGAAGGGAAGGGATTCGTCCAAGGTCGCCCAGAGAGCCAGTGGCGGAGCCGGGCGCGAACCCAGGCTTCGTGTGTCCGGTTCCACCTTTTCCTTTCGTTAATTAACAATCACGGATAGAAAAAATTCACTTTTTGAGGCCAACCTCCCAACCGAAAGAGACACTAAGGTATTACCTTTCCTGACGTCTTCACGCCTTTCCAGAGGCTGAAAAACAGGATGACGACGACGGCGACCAGACAGAGCAGAAGCTGCCACTGCGGAAAGCCGATGTCGTGGATCCCGCTGCTCTCATGAAGGTGCAGGACGCCGCGCCTGCCAGGAGGAGAGGGGAGGGGCCCGGGAGGGCGCCGTCAGTCAGCGAGGATGACAAGGCCGTGAAGGCGTGGTGGAGACGGGCCCTGTGCTGCCCAGCACTGCCTCGTGTGCGCCCGCTCGGGCCCAGGACGGCCCGGTATGTGACAGCGAGTCATCTGAGGACACTCCCGCTCCAGGCTGCTTTTTAAACAGCAAGAAAAATCTCTTGAGTGTCACCTGCATGTCTGATCCTGGGGAGATGGTAGTAAGTGACGGGAAAGGTCTCTGCCCTCACAGGCTACAGCAGAGGGCAGAGGTTCTCGACGGGGGCGACGGGGCAGTTTTGCCCCCCAGGGGACACTGGAACATTTGGCCGTGTCTGGCGGTGTCTTCAATCGTCACGATTTGGGCAGGGGCGGTGCTACTGACATCTAGAGAGGAGACGCTAGGGACACGCTACAGTGCACAGACCAGCTTCTGACGACAGAAGGTTATCTAGTCCGACGCATCCACGTCGCTGAGGTTCTACGTGCCTGGTCCAGAGCCTAGGACAGGAGTAAACGTGTCTCCAATGGGGGACGTGTACCACAGCTGCAGGTATGTGCATACGCACCTGGGCATGCCAATCCTGGGTCTTCGCCCAGCAGAAGCCTGTGCCTAAGTTCATCGCAAGTCATATTCTAGAATGTTCATAACGGCATGACTCATAACAACCCCAAAGTGCAAAATACTCAAATATCCATCAACGGTAGAATGGATATAGAAATTATGATGTGTTCATGAAGTGGAATGTTGCACAGAAACATGCTCCGTGTGGATGAATCTCTCACATGTAACTCCGCTCGCGCATAATCCTATGCGGAAGCCCAGACCAAGAGTTCTTTTTTCTGCCTGACTTCCGTTCACATAAAGCACAACGGGCGGAACCACCCTGAAGAGGCAGAGGCCAGGACAGGTGTGCCTCTGTCTGGGGGTGGGGGTCTGACGGGCAGGGGACACAGTGGGGACTTCTGCGACACCAGCCAGCTGTCCAAACCTGTAGAACGTTTTTATGAGTTTATCTGAGCCAAGCTGACGACAGACAATTGCCAGGGAGCAAAAGCTCAACGGATTAAGAAAACCCTCAGGAGCATAAAAGGCAGTTTTGCAGCGTATTTCACACGTTAGAATCAAAGGAGACGAAAAGGGGTTACGCAGATGATGGGAGATGAAGGAGGCGGAAGAAAGCAAAGCGAGAAGGTGGCGGGGGGCGTCTCTGGGATTGAACAGAAGTGCCACAGAGGGACACATACTTCCTTTACGCCGTGGAGACAGGAGAGTTAATAACGAACATTTCCAGCACGTGGAGACGGTGTGTGGGAAACAAAGAACCACGAGGAGCTCCGTGGTCTCTGCTCCGGTGCCTATGGCGTCCAAAAAAGGACCCCACACCGATGGGCCAAAGGTGTGTTATCTTAGATGCAAAAAGACAACAGACAGGTTCACTTAAGGTGAAGACTGACCTTTGTCAAGGAAGCTACAGGCCTAGAATGTGACCTACCATGACCCGCCTTTGATTAGGGATTTTTATGTTCGGACCCTCCTATGTGGTTACTTTTGGTCTCTAGGTGCTGGTTACTTGGCTGTGTTCAGTGGGTGACATTCGTTGAGCTGTCGCCTCATGACACTCATTTCCCTGTAATACGTCATCCTTCAGAAAAAAACAAATAGAATAAATATTTGCGAGATTTAAGAATATCAGCTTCTTCAAACAATCTACAATGAAGGATGATAAATAGAATTCCAAACGAAGTGACCGATTGCTAATTAGACTCTAGACAAAGACTGTTAGGACCTAACCAAGGTCGAGTAAGACCAATTGATAACATAGGAGGCCAGGTCTCAAGGGAGGGAGGTTCTCCCGACCACAATTCCACACCCTTGCAAGATGAAGAAAGCAGAACTCTTCAGATGCAAGTGGGAACAGCTTGCTAGGTTCTTCCCATGCATTCAAATCACTTGCTCCTCACTGGTGCCTGCTGTGAGCAGACACATCCTGGGCTTCAGAGGCACAGTGGGGCTGCGGATACTCAGCCACAGTGCCTGCCTCGGGGTGAGGTGGGGGGCTTCTATTCCAGCACGGGAGGTACAGCATTAAACACCATGAAGACCCATACGTGTTGGGAGGGCAGAGGAGCTGAGGGAGTTCCACGGGCATTCAGAAGTGGCCTCTGTTCTGTCTCTGCACCTCACACTCGGAGGCTGAAGTCAGTGCAAACCTCCAGACACCCTTCCTGGCCCCTCTCCAATGTCACCTCCTCTGGGAGGCCTCCGTGATCATCTCTGATAGGGATCTTTCAGTCCTTTCTGTTCTGTGGTTCTTGGCTCATTTTCCAAGCAGAGCCTGGTCCTCCAGCTTTAGGGCTGACTGTGCGCAAGGCTCTGCTGGGGACGGAGAGATGGATTGACCACGTCTGGGTCCCCAGGGCTAAGCCAGGCCTGGCAGTGGGCCCGTTAGCTCAGAGCAGATGGCTGGGTCAGGAGCAAATGCTCACAACCTTCCTTGCTAAACCCAACAATCCACCTTCTAGAAAAATATGAGACCCGGGACCACCCGAAAAAAAGAGGCTCCATCTCCCCACGCTCACGCTCTAAGCAACGGCTCCCCCAACCTGTAAACTCCTAACCCCTCTGTCCAGTTCTCTCGCACCGCTCGGGGCGACCACTCATGTCCCACGTAGAAGCTTCGTTTCCCTGTGTCTGATCCTCCAGCGTTTGCTCTCAGAGTATGTTCGGAGAGCGGCTGGTTAATCAATTCATACCAGTGTGAAAGGCAAAAAGTAGCTTAATAGGTTGTCTTTCTTTGGAGAGGTGCCTGAATCCAAAATTTTTCACATAGTCATCTCTCTCTCCTCTCTCTCTCTCTCCTCTCTCTTCCACCCCCCTCCTCTCCTTCCTTTCTTCTTTATCCACCTCCCCAAGGAAAAATATGAGGTCCAAAGAACGTAATTTTGAGGCCTATCAACAAGAACAGAATTCTTGACCTGTAAATTCAAATCAACTGGAGATCTTTTTAAAATTACTGATATCTAGGCCTTGCTGTCAACTCATTAAATTAGAATCCTCGGGGAATGGGGCCTGGACATTGGTGTCTCTTAAATTCCTCAGGTGATTTTTTTCTGGTCCTCTAAAGCTGAGACCCACCAAAAAAGAGGGTTTTCTTTAGAGTAAACTTAAGCCTTCCAGAAACTGTCTTTACTTTCCTGGCAAAATAAAATTGGCTTTCCGCCTCTAATGAGGAAAAAAGGCTCAGCGAGGCTCATAAAAAGTGGGCTCGAAATATTTTGGAAGCCTGGGTGTCCAATGAGTCCGCGGGACTGGAGGCAGATGGGCACCCCGGCTGGGAGCAGTGCATCCGACACCGGAAGACGCCAGACCCGTGAGGAAAGATGGTCTGGGAACTTGGTCAGCTTATCCTTGGCCAGGAGTTCAAGTTTGTTCCCAGGCAGATGAAGGACTGGAGCCCGCCACTGATGCCGCGTGTGTTTCCCTCACTTATCCATTCATCCCTTCGGCCATTCAAAATCAGTGTCTGCTGTTTGCAGGAATAGAAGAATGTGGCGGAGATTCTCCAGGCTCTGGGGTCAGATGGACCCTCCTGGCCTGGCCGCCAGCTACAGTGTGGCCTGAATTCTTTCACTGTTTCCAAAACTCTTTCTACACATCTGCTGTGAGCCAGGCAGTATGCTGCAGAGCTGGTGACAGGGCTGTTGACAAGTGGGTGGTGGCTCTAGCCCCAGGCGAGAAGACAATCACCACGCAAACATCCCCTGTCTTGAGCCTTTTTGCTCTTCAGTAAAATGGCTCTTTCTTGAGAATGAAATCACAGAATGTGAGACAACGCCTAGAACCAGGAAAAAGGCTCAGCAAATGGCAACTGTAACTATCGCGATTGGGCCCCAGCCTCCGGGAGCAGCTGGCACCTGCCGGGGAGCTGGGAGCACCTGGCAAACACCGAGGGCGTCAGTGGGCGGTTCCGCTGACTTCTCCGCCTGCCCGTGGGGGGCCTGGAGAGATGAGAGGTACCCAGGTGCGGTAGGGAGGGAGATGGGAAGAGGGGCATGCGGACAGGCAGGCTTGAGTCTGCAAGCGAGCGTGCGTGAACGAGTGAGCAGAACCGTGTGCGTGATCGAGACCCTTGTCCTGCCACCCCACAGCCCAGGCTGGACGCTGTGGCTTTCGACCACTCACCCTGCCTCAGCTTCCCTGTGCACCGCCCCCCTCACGGCCTGTCACCGTCTCCACATCCTCATCCTCCTGCTCACTGTAAGAGCCCCTCCCCACTCCCCCCACCCCGTCTCCCCACTACCCTGGTCTCTCTGCTCCAGCCGGTGCCCTTGAATCCACTGACCGTGCTGCTGTAGAAACATCAGATCCTTCTGAAACTTCGTTGTGATCTTGTCTGTCTCCTGCCCCCAAATCACCTAAAACAGTGATTCCTGTTGGGGGCCATTTTGGCCCTGCCTTCCAGGGACATTCAACATCTGGAGACATATCTAGCTGTCATATCTGGAGGGGACAGGGTGCTGTTGGTGTCTACTGGGCAGAGGCCAGAGATGCTGCTAAAATGCAGAGGACAATCCCCGCTCCCCCAACATAAAACTATCTAGCCCCAAATGTCAAAAGTCTTGAGCCCGTGAAACTCTGGTCTAAAGGATAAAAAATATAAGCCTTTCAGAATCTCAGGCTTTTCACAGCCGTCCTGTGCCAAGTGCATCCTCTGCCTCACCACACCCTGCTTGGGGCTCCTGGCAACGGCCAGCCCAGCCGCTTGTAATTCCCTAACCATCCGAGGCTCTCATCGCTCTCAGCCTTGGAACTCTCTGTTCTTTTTTGCTTAGAACACACTTTCCGACCCAATTTGTCTGCCTTGCAAACTTCTTCTCATCCCGCTGGTCTCAACTCAAAAATGATGTCCCACCTTCGGCCCCTTTCCTGTGCCCTAAGAGAGTAAGAAAGAGAAATTGGAAGGGGAGGGGCGAGAAGGGGAGGAGAGGGAAGGGAGGGTGGCAGGGGCCAAGCACGTCTGAAAACATAGAGAACCAGAATCGGGCACTGAAGCCACCTGACTGTTAATTGTGCTTCTTCTCGAAGCTTTATGGGCCAAGTGTCGAATGGCATCAATCATCTTTTGTTCGATTTGACTATTAAAATCATGAATGAAAGGCACTGAACCAACCGATGATGGAAATACCCCCTAATGGGCCCGGGGCATCCCACGTGCAAGCGAAGTCCACTCTCAGGGCTGAGGTGGTTGTCAAGATTATCACGTCGGTGGAAAGGCCAGGCTCCCGAGATGATTTCCAAGCAAAGAAAGGCAAAGCCAGCCTCCTCCCCTCAGCAGACCAAGCCTCGGGGGTGAGCGCACGGAGCTTGGGTTTGCTGGCATTTTCTAGCGGCTTAATGAAAATGAATCATCAGGACGATAGGGTCCAGGCTTTCCAAGGTCTACGGGCCAAATGGGCTTAGTCCCTCACTTGACATTTAAGCGCAGGATGTTGTGGTGGGGCAGAGTCTCTTCCCCACCGGGAACCGGCAGTGGGGGGAGCTTCTCTGTTGCTGGCGCAAGTCCATCAAGGGTGCCCTGGGACAGATGAAGCTACAGGGCATTGGAGTTTTTCTGAGCCACTGGGCGGTTTAGCTTCAGGCCCGGAGCCGGGAGAGAATAGCAGTTTTGTTCCCTCGAATGATATGTTCAATCCATCAGCTTAAATGAATACAAGATGGCAACAGAATTGGCCAACAGGCTCTGATTACAGAGAAACAGCTAACCTCCTCAGGGTTGGCACTGGGAGTCCTCCTTGATGGGTCTCCAGACTGAGAGAGGATAATGATTTTAAAGCAGAAACATTTGGATAAAAGGGCCATGTGCCATTTAAAGAAAAATCCAGAGGCCGCTCATGACTTAGTGACTGAGAAGCTCACAGAAGTCGGCTCCAGGTGAGAAAGAGATGCCACGGATGGATTCCTGTCTGCTAGCAGAGACGCCCGCAGGCCCGTCCCGGACACGCCCCATCGCGGACGAGCAGACAGGCAGGAGAGAGGCCTGCGTGTGGGGCGAGGGCCTTGACCCCGTCCTGGCTCTGCCACTTACCTAAAACCCGAGCCTCCACGTTCTTCTTTGTAAAATGGGAATAAGTTTCACCAACGTGAATTCCGAAGACTAAATGGGACTTGGGTGTGAAGGGATGCGTGGTGTCCGGCCCGGCCCGTGGTAGCTACGAAGCCCAGGGGAGGAGGAGGGCTTGAGAGGAGAGAGAAGGGCAGGAGGAGACAGAGGGGAGCTCTGCAGGACAGAAGTCAGCCTCCATGCTCTCCCCACCGTGTCCCCAAGCCCCTTCGGCCATCTTTGTTCACCACATTCTGCTCGTAGCTAAGCCTGGAGGGAGTGTAGGGATAACCTGGGTCTCAACAGCCCAGCTCGCTTCCCTGCCTGCGGGGTGTCTGGGGCGGTTAAGACGTCAGAGGAGGGACCCAGTGATAACCGGATCGGAGGTGAGGCTCTCGTCTTCCATTACAGTTTGCAAGGACAAGGGTTTGAGCAAGATGGAAAATCGGGCTTTTTCTTTTCCCATGAGGTGAGAAAGGGGGAAGCTGGAACCTACTACGCGTTTGAGCAGCACCCTCGGCCTCACTTTGCTTCACGTGTCTGGTCCAAACCTCACTCCTAAACCAGGAAATCCCAAAACCTCCACCCACAAGCGCTCCAGTGGTTCTGTGCTTTTCTGAGGCGATGCTGCTCTAGGAGAATGAAGAAGGCTCTAGATTTTATTTTCCATGACACTGTAGGGGTGCCAGCCTGACCCCAGCAAGAGTCTCATTCTGACTGAGACGGGACAGTACAGTGGCTGAGACAGGAGCCCTCGACCTTGGCTGGCTGTGAGAATCTGGGAGGAGCTATGAATAAAAGTCCCTGTGCCCTGGCTGCACGCTGACCTACGAAATCAGAATCTCTGTGCGCAGGGGCTGGGCGTCAACGTGTCTTGTCTGACAGCTCTCCGGGTGGTACCAAGGTGCAGTCAAGGTTTAGCATCGCTGGGCTAAGAGCACGGGCTTTGGAGCCAGGCTGCCTGAGTTCAAACCACCCTCAAATGCTACTTTTGCACTGTGTGACCTCAGACGAGTCACTTACTGCTTGTGCCTGCTTCCTCATTCATAAAGTAAGAATAATTTTAGACCGCAGTGGTCAAGATTAAAGAACAGTACAGAAAAGACACTTTGCACAATGGCTGGGACCTCATCTAAACTGGATAAATGTTAGTCGTGACTGACAGTATTTCTGAATAATAACAACCATTAAGGTTCGAATCCAATGGAACACAGAGGTTAAGACTGCGGGCTTTGGGGTCTCGCTGCCAGGCAAGGATGCGTGTAGGGTAAGGAGACAGCTTCTCGGGCACACAGTGTAGAGAGGCGCTCACTTTCGGGTCCCTAAAAGAGCAAGCTGCCCTGGTCCAAGTCTCGGCTCTGCACTGTACTAGCTGTGTGGCCAAGGGCCGGTGATTTATGGTCTCGTCTGCAAAAGGAAGCTCATATTCACAGCCTCCCGGCATGTGCCACAAGGATAAGGGCTACAGAAACCTCATCGGCTTGGTGGGAGGCTTAAATGGAAGCAATGCGTACAAGGAAGTTAGCAGAAAGCCTGGAGTGCATGGCGAGTGATCAGCTGTTCGTGCGATAGCGAAGAACACAGGAAGGATGCTGTGACTTAAAAAGACGCTCACTTTAAGCGACAGCATTGTCTCCGATCCTTTGGGGGCTGGAGACACATTTAGAATTCAATGATAACCATGGACCCTCTCCCTTAAAATTCTGAAACGCACATGCCTGCTAAAATCTATAGGAAATATAGATGGACACGGAAGGACACACAGGTCCAGGGTCCTGAGAACCTCAAATTTCTTTGAGCCCCAGGAGGCGGCTGACTTTCCAGAGGCCACTTTTAACCAAACCGAATCTCCTTGACCCCACTGCTCTGAGCTAGCGGGGATGGAAACGACCCGAAGTCACCTATCTCTGGGTAACCGGGCCTCATTCCCAGGTCCTCAGCTTACGCAAGACTGAAGGATACTGACCCCAAAGGTTTGTTCTTTGTGAATTTTTCTTCTCATACTCTAGATTTGCACTGTCCAATATGGTAGCCACTGGCCATGAGTGGCTATTTAAAAGGTAAGTTAATGAAATCAAATAAAATTAGAAGTTCAGCTCCTCGGTCATACTGGCCACGTTTCAACCGCCCGATGATCACATGTATTGAGTGGCTACTGGACTGGACTAGGCAGATACAGAGCGCTTCCATCAACGCAGAAAGTTTTACTGGGCAGCCTTGCTCTGGACCAGGGATCAGCAAACCACAGCTCTCCCAGCCAAATCTGGGATAACTAGATGCCACATGGGGACTCCACGCTGGACCCTGGACCAGAAAAGCATGGTACTGGAAAAACAGGTGAATTCAGAAAAGGTCTTTAATGGGTTAGTTAATAGTATATCAGTAATAGTTTTCTGATCCAGTCGTGGCGCTATTGTTATCTACGGTGTCACAGTAGGGGAGGCTGGGCGGAGGGTATCCGGGAGCTTTATGTACAACTTGTGCAACTTTTCTGTGTCCAAAATTACTTCAGCATAAAGAATGACTTTTTTTAATGATGTTCTGTCTTCCACCACCAGCCAGTGCCTCTCATGCATACAGGGTCCAAGAAATCTCCCTGAGCTCGCTTACAAACTCCAGCAACTGAACCCCGTGGAAGCCCCAGAGAGAGAAAGCAGCTTCTGGGGTGGGCCAGACGACAGCTTCAAGATCAGACTGACTGCCGGCAGAGCCCCAAATGTCCCCCTGGCTGACTTCATCAGTTCTTGAGACACCTCCTCACAGAGGCCCTCCCTGATCACCTTTTCCCCCCACGATCACTTTCTACCACATTCTTGGTTTAAGAGCAATTATGCCCCCTAAAATGTGTTTTATGTCCACTCTTTTGTCCTGGGTCAGGCCCCTGGTGGCAGCTCAGTCTACAGTGGCATGTCCCCTCGTCTCCTGTGGCTTCCTGAGCTTTGGGCTCAGGGCCGACGCAGCACAGGTCTCGGTGTGCCCCTGCGAACAGGATGAGTGCGGGATGACTTACTCGTAAAACTCTGCCGCCGGTGTGAACTTGTACTTGGAGTACTTGGTGTGGTTGCCCAGCACGGAGGCGTTGAGGAGCTTGGGGTCGGTGCAGTTGGGGCTGTTCCAGGCGTGGCCACAGTCAGTCCAAGGCAGGTTGAAGGTGAAGGAGGAGAAGAGGTAGTAGAGTGACCAGGCGATGATGACATTGTAGTAGAAGCCGACGTACAGGGCGATGAGGATCACGGCATAGCCAACTCCTGGGTGCGGGCGGGGGGGTAGGTCAGGCAGGGGCTTCCAGGCTCACACCAGGGCCAGCTCTCCCGGGGAGCTGGCTCCAGCCACCCGACTCCAGTAGCAGATTGTCAGAGCCACAGCTGTACTCCCTAGGCGCCTGCCACCGCTTTACCTGAATGCGGTCTCTTGCCACTGGAGCACACCAGGCAGGCCAGGTGTGCCCGGACTTTAGTGCCCCCACAGAGCAGGTGCATTGGGCAGTGGAGCAAAAGTATCCCCGCTCCCTTGCCCCCTGGGGGGAGGAGAACACTGAGGCATCTTAACACTCTCCCCCAGTGGGATTGAGCTCCTGGCCCGTGGTGGATCTGGCTTATTGGCTGTGTCCCTGTTCCTCTCCCCTACTGGTGCTCTCTGGGATCACCTACCAAAATAACTCCTTACACTGAACTCCTTGTCTCAGGATCTGCTTCTGGGGAACCCCAAACAAGCACTACCCATCAGGAATTCGGCCCTGTGTGAAGTTCTCTGGGTCCTATTTTCAACTACCTGCTTTATGTGCCAATCTCATCTTCCCGAATGTATCAGAAAAATGCTCCTTCAGGGCCAGTTCGATGGCTTTTGCCTACAGGAGACAGAGTTTTTGCCTGTATAGCATTGTTCTAAGGGAGTAGCCTTAATCATTCTTAACATGTAAGGTTTGGATGAGGCTAATCCCTCACTCTGTTGAGCTAGCTGTAGGCATGTGACTCAAGCCTAGCCAATCAGAGTTCGGCTTCTCCGTAGCTACAGTGATTGGTTGCTAGATGAGCATGTGACTCAAGTGAAACCAATGAGGGTCCTTTCTGGGACATTTAATAAAGCTATATAGGGCGGTTTTTAAAATTTTGTCATTGTTAAACTTGGTAAGATTTAATCTCGTTGCTGATGGCCAGCTCTGCTAGCACCTGAGAAGAATGCCTGAGACCGATGCTGACACTGATGAAAACAAACTTGAGAGAAATCAAGAGAGATTCCAGAAAACATTATTCAAGGACCTGGATCAAGCTATACCTGAAGCCAATAAGAAACCCCTGGACTTTACTGTCTCATAAACCAATAAATTCTCTTTTATATTCAAGCCATTTTCAATGGGATTTCTGGAAATTAAACAAAAAGTTCCTAACTAATACACGTGTTTTAGAAGCCTCCAGCCTGTATCTACTACAGGACTAAATAATAGAAGGGACTCAGAGACTCACGCCAGCTGAGAAGAGGCTCGCAGGAGTCACACTGGTGCTCAGTGCCATCTGGACCCAGTTCCCTAACAGTGCTTGAGAGACACTAATTCTTACTCCACACCCTCTGACAGCTGTATAGGGGCCAATAAATGGCAGTCACTATGGCCACTTTCTCCAGATGCATCCTACGTCCCAAATGCAAGCTTCATCTTATATCCCAGCTGTGATCAATTAGTTGTGGCTGTTGCATTATGGACTGTGAGGCAGCTTTCTGGCTGAGCCCACAAAGGTTTATAATGACTTTATCACCTCTGCCGTGGGAGCAAGAGGGGAGAGCAGTGGCCTGTGAGCTGGGTACTTCTAACACGTCTGTATTTTCCATATAAGAAACAGACACCCACTGATCACTCGGCTACAGAGCCTGGATTGGACCCCAGGTTTCCATACTTTCTAGGCTGAAGCTATTCCTGAAACATTGAATGCTCTCCAAGTAACTTTAAATGGTGGACATGCTTGACCTTGCCAATAGCTGGTCGACCTCAGATCCCACCCGTGGAGCAGATTCTCCAGGGGCACCAAGGAAGTCTCTCTGGACAACTTTTGACTCTCCCAGACCCATTTCTTTACCTTTGAAGAACGGGCAGATCTTCCACACTGTGGCCGCCCCTTCTCGGTTGTACTGGCCCAGAGCCAGTTCCATGTAGAACAGAGGCATCCCAGCGATGATGAGAAAGAGTGTGTACGGGATCAGAAAGGCACCTGGAGGACAGAGAGGCAGGGCGTGAGCCCCTAGACCCCGTGCAGCCCAGATCTGGCCCATGGGGTGCCTGGGTCAATGTTGGCCAGAGCCTCGGGGGGTCCTCATTTATCTGCTCACTTCCCAAGGGCTACTGTGCAGTAGGTACCTAGAGTTACACGGGACAATTAGTAAAAATCATCTTAACAGTAATAATAGTTGTAGTAGTAGTAATAATTATAATTTTGAGGTTCTGTAATCAATTTAGTAAAATCTAGGTTAATCCGAGCTAAATAGGCGTGTTCTTGCACGATTCACCTGGCCTTCAACACGCCAGCACACACTGCGAAGTGCCACGGTGAGGTTGGCAGGTGCGGTCTGTACCAAATTTCTTTCTTTCATGAATCATCGCTTTGGAGAATGCCAACTGCCCCAAACCTTTCCTTTAATAGGTAAGAAAATTGAGACCAGAGAGGGAGAGACAGTGCCCAAAGTGACATGGGATCGAGTTTCCCATTTTGCTCACACCTATGTCATTTTAAGGTCACACAGGGCTTTCCCAAACTTCATCTCACTGGACTCTTCTTAGCCTCACAATAGCTCACAGACATAACCAGATGGTCATTCCATCCCCCCGCCCTGGGAAATTGAGGGCAGAGAAGGAAGTTGACTAGGTCCTGTTTGCACTGCTGGTAAGTGACAGAAGCAGGATTCGAAATCAGGCAGTTGAAGGTAAATAGACACTGGAGCAAAGAGGTCACAGGCACACGTCTCTGGCCAGGGAGGGTGCCGCCCTGGAGCATCGCAGGAAGTAGAGGGGTCCCTTGGCAATGGGCAGCTCTTGATCCCTGGGAGAATTCCTGGGGGCATTAGACACAGCTGAGTTCTAGAAACAATTCTCCGTGTGCCTGGAAGTCTAGGGTGAGCTTAGCGGGCTCTGACGCTGTGAGGTGACTCACTGGGACACATGCCCGTCAGCCCAGGTGGCAAAGCTCGACCGAAGCGAAACGCCAGCCCCTTTTCCTGACATGGCTGGTGGTGGCCAGGCCAGAGGCACACTCCTCTGGCCACTGGCCTTTGGCTGAGATGCTGTAACCTTGGAAACCAAACACTCTCTGTCCCACCCACACCAGGAAAGCGCAGAAATTGGAAAATATTTAAGGATAATAACATCAGAAATATAATATCCCCTACGGAGTTTCTGGCAATTTCCACACAATGCCTCATTCAGTCTTCTCAACAACCCTAAAACTCAAAGATTATTACTACCTCCATTTTCCAGATGGGAAAACTCAGGCTCCAAGCTAGCAGAGAACTGTGGCTGTCACATGACACCCAGGGTCAAACTCACCCAGCCCCTCAGAGGATCAGTCCTCCACTTTCTTCCCAGCAAGCCCAGGGCTGTTAGGGACAAAGTATGAAAGGCTGGCTCCAGTGCTCTTAGACCCAGCGCCTTCTGTAGCGGGAGATGGACCAGCAGGGTGAACAGTAGGGAAGAAGCTCCTGGGACGTGAGCACCTCCTGGTATCAAGCAAGGCACTGGGCACTGGGCATCTGCGACTCCATTTACTCTTCCCAGAGACCATCTGAGGCAGCAACTGCTATACCCATTTTTCAGAGAAGAAAACTGAGACTTGGAAAAATTAAGTGGCTTCGCCAAGCTCACCCAATTGGTAAGTGATGGGTCTGGGATTTGGACCCAGGTCTGCCTGGCTCCAGAGCTTCAGAACCATTCTCAATATATTCTACAGATTCCAGAACATTCCAGCCTAGATTAAGGACAGTCTCGGCGGAGGAGGTGTTCTGAAACTGGGGGTCTGGGGCCACCTGAGCCACCTAGTCTTTGGTCACAGGCTGGTCTAATGCTCCGGCCCCTGCTCCAGGCTGGACTTCTTTGAAACAGCCACACGCCTACCTATCTCTTCCTCGCCACATTTCTGGCTTTCGATCTGCACCCTGGTCCCTCCACACAGAGAAGGCGGGTCTGGCCCGTGAACCCACGTCTGTCCACACTGTCGACAATAATGCAATGCTGGCGATGCTGACGGAGAGAGGCGGTGGCGGTGAAAGTAACAAGACCATTTACTGAGCTTCTGTCACATACCAAGCCACACACTAAGGTTCCACATAACTGTTCATTTAAAACTATCCCCGAGAGATAATTATGACGAATCCATTTAATAGACGAGGAAACTGATACTTAAAAAGGCCAAGTTGCTTGTCCAAACTAGTAAGGATGCAGCCTGGTTTCAAAGCTGGATTTGTCTGAGCTTCACTTTGCCTCATGGCCACCTGTCACTCCCCTTGGGGGCCTGGAGCCAGAAACTAGGGGAAATAGACACACTAAACTGTTTAATAGGCCTGGAGACAGAAGTCAGTGGCCTCAGGGACTATGGGGAAGGAAAAAGCCAGGAGTCACAGTTCAGGTCTTGGCACCAGTTTGCCACTGGTGACTCCACGTCGTTTTCCACAAGGAAGGAAAAAGCAACAGCAGCCAACTAACCGGGCATCTCACGTTGGCCAGTTTTCTTAACTCTGAAACTCTGGGTGGCACTGCCCACAGGTAGGTGAAATGCCCCGTCTGAAATTCATCTCCCCTCGTGCTGGCTGGGAGTCCCAGCCAAGGGTGTGTGATGTACACATGAACTTCCGCACGCAGACACACTCACACATTCACACACACACGAGGAAAACCACTGCCAACTGTGAAAGCAGTTCCGACTAGTGGCCTTCAGGTAGATTTAGTAAAAAAAAGCATCTGTCCATCACCTCTAGCCCAACACACACTGCCTGACACCCTCCCATGAGGGAGGAACCCTACTGGTCTCAGAGTGGTTCTGGAACCCTCTGGGCCAATGCTGAGTTCTCAGGAAGGGAAGCCCAGTGGTCGCCAAGTTCTGAGCTGGAGCAGAGCTTGTTTGGGTAAGGAGGACCCCAGGAAAGGGAAGGGGAGCGCCTGCAGGAGGGGGCTCAGCAGGAGGCGGTAGGGACCAGGTCTGGTGGAGAATCGAGGGGAGGAAGAGGGAGTGTGACCAGGGAGGGGCTGCAGGACAGAGAGGAGGGTCCCCTGAGACCTAGCTGGACCCGCGTCCCAGACTGTTGAGGGCTCGAATCCACAAACTGAATCCTGGCCACACCCTGACATGTTAAGAAGCAAAAACCCACTGAAATGTCCCTTTGGTACCCGCAGCTCAGCTTATGGGTTATCACTGCGGCCAGCTTTCGCCAGAGTCCCAAGAAAACCTTGGCCAATGCCTAGGGCAGCCAGGTTTGGCCCTCCTCTCTAAACATCCCAAGGGCAGAGTAAACACCAGGTGCAAGAGAGGATGAGATTTCAACAGGAGATAGCGCTGCTCCCAGCGGGCTGACCCGGACATGTGCTGGGCTGGGGACACAGGCACACATCGAGATCTGCGCTGCACATGTCTGCAGATTTAGAGGTGACACATTAGGCTACAGCTGCTCACTAAACCACGTTCTCCCCTCCTACTTGGTAACTAGACCTCTGTAACGGTCCCGTATAAAGTTCGAGTTTGGAAACCTCAGCTTTTGGTGCTGGGCACTGGCATATGTCGGCCTGGTGAGCCCGTGTGCCCCTCGCCCCTCCCGCCCCACCCGGGCTCCGTCCAGACCTGTGTAAGGGCTTTTGCGCATGCGTGTGGCTCTCACGCCCATCTGTCCAAGCTCCGTCCACAGCCTCTGCGGATAATGGGCCTCTGGCCTCCCCCTCGGGCCTGGGGCTGGGCCAAGTCATAGCACGGTTCACGTTCCAGAAGAAGGAGCCAGGCGGAAGGCCCACACAGACCCAGAGGGGGTTGGGGCGCTTGGGCGGGGAACTCCAGTTATCTGGAGCGTGGTGGGGGGTGGGAGGCCCTCTTGGCCTTGACCAGGTGAGAAGATTTGGAGGGCAGAGCGGGGGGCTCTCTAAAGCACAGGGTCCGGGACAGACCCCTGTGGCATCATAAGAAAATAATATATATATATATATATAGCCTCTGCTCTGGGTTCCTGACACAGAGCCCTTAAAACTCTTGTAACCTCTGAGGAATGGGGCTGATAGAGAAGTGCCTGACACTGAGCCCCTAAGTCCTTTGGAATTTTCTGGGTGATAGGAGTGTCTTTTGTTCTCGTAAAGAGACTCTTGGTGGGCTCCTGCATGGGGCCCGGTCCCCAGAAAGACACAGCTGTGATGACAGGTTTGGAACTTTCAGCCGCAACCCCTACCCTCCGGGGCTACCCGAACGGGCAGCCATGTCTACGTGGGGACGCTGCCGTGAGGTCCGGGAGCGACGGCGTTGGGAGGAGTTTAAGGTTGGTGAATGCGCCCACCAGGAGTGGGGTGCACCCTGACTCCATGGGCACAGAGTCTCCCGCACTTTGGACCTTTCCAGATTTGGCCCTAACCACCTCTTCATCCTCTTCAAACTGTATCCTTTATCGTGTTCTTCGTAATGAACTGGTAAATGCAGGTAAGTGTCTCCGAGCTATTACAGCAAATTATCAAATGTAAAGAGGGGGACTTATGAACTCCAGATTTATAGCTGGTTGGTCAGGAGCATGGGTGACAACTTGGGGCTCGTGACCGGCGTCTGAAGTGGGGACAGTCTTGTGGGACTGAGCCCTTAACCCGTGGAGTCTGTGCTCGCTCCAGGTAGATAGTGTCAGAATTGAGTTGTAGGACACAAGGCCGGTGTCCTTAGTGCTGGAGAATGGGCCAGCGTGGGGAAAAGCCCCACACATTTGCTGCCAGAAGAATGCAGTGTTTAAATAAAAATGATGCTTCTCTTACCGCCTTGCCTGGATCTAGGGACAGTTCTGCCCCTCCCCCGCATCCTGCTATTTCTGGCTATGTGACCCCGAGTGAATGCAACTTCTCAGAGCCTTAGCTCCCTCTTCGTAAGTGGGGTGGGGAACACCTGTGTTGCTGGTTTGCCGTGATAATCAGCGATCACGGAGGAGCACCTGGCACTGAGTAGGTGCTCTGTAAATGGGAGCCACGTGCCGCCATCCCTCTCGGAAACAGATGGGACACACGTCTAAACTGGAAACCACAAGCCGAGGGGCGTCAGTGGTTGAAGGTGGCCGGGGCCTTTGCAGAGCACAGCCAGGCACGCCTGCTGGAAGCTGGCCGGCACAGAGGACTTTGAGGCAGCTCCTTGGATGCCTCATGTCACTGTCCCAAGTGAGGCTTGTATCCAAACGTACTGCTGACCACGGGCAAGTGTAACACCCCCACCACCTCCAGCCCCATGCTTAAAAGGGCCCCCACAGTGCTACCCAGGTCCTCTTCAGGAATGAGGACCTGTGCCCTGCAGAGGGCACTGCTCGGGCCTCAGCTGTCAGTTTTCGGGAACTGCCTAACTGAAGAGGGCCACCTTGCTCAAGGCCACAACCCTTTCCCAGAGCATGTGGCATCATCCAATAACTGATCAATACCAGGGCATACAGTCCCCGTCCCTGCACCCCAACTCAGGACAAGTCTGGAGGGCCCTCGTGGCTTCCGAGTTCCCGTGACCAGCTGAGGCTTTGCTGGGAGCCCAACCCCTCTGGTTGGCACTGCCTCCTCCCCTTCTCTCCAGCCCTCCTGCTGCAGCCTCCACCTACGCCCTCTCCCCCCACCCCCAACCCCGCACTCTCCTTCAGAGCCATGGAGAACAAAACAAAGCAATTCTTTGTGCCCCGGGTGTCAGGCGTAGGGTCCCCTTCTGAGTCTTTGCCAGTTCGACAGCCAGTGTCCCGTGGTCGTTTGTGTAGGGAACACGCCAGTTCCTATAATAAACCCAGCCCTGATCCTTCCAGTTGGCCAACCCTGAGCCATGTGGTGTCATCTTGTGTCTCTTCCTCCCCAAGACTGATCTTCCCTTTGGGGTCCTCAGCAGCCACTGTGGGCCCTGCCCGCTGGCCTCAGGGTTTCTGTCACCTCAGTGCAAGTGGGGCCTTACACCCCTCCGCTCCTGCCCCTACATTTTACTGAGACCAGCCAGGAGCATCTGTACAGGTAGGTCCCGGCTGCTCCAGGAGGGACTGCCACACAAAGTGATGGCAGCTGGCTTTTTTTGGCCCCACACGGGGTCACTCCCTCCCCTTCACGCTGGGTCCTCCCACCTGACTTCTGGGCCTTAGCGCTGAGACCTGGGAACAGCCCCAGTGAGGGAACAGAGCCACTCCCCTGATAGATGGACCCCTCTCCTCTAAGGAGGGCAGTGGGCGTGGAACTCAGGGAAATGGGTGTTGGGATCACCCATCTTCCTGGGACATCTCCCTTTGCTGTCACTTTGCAAATGTTCTGGCTTCCCATCTCCTCCATCTTGGTTTCTTTGAAAGGAACAAATTAGAGGGAAATATAACCTACAAAGAACAGAGCAGGACCTCACCTTCCTCACTTGGGATATAATACCTCCAGTAATAGAATCAAAACTGACATGAATTTTTAGGATAGCTACAATAGACTATGAGCTCCCTAAAGGCAGGGATTGCCTTTTGCTCATCTTGACATTCCTGGCATATGATGGGCATTTAGTAAAAAAAAAAAAAAAATTTTTTTTTTTTTTTTTTTTTTGGTTAAATAAATGGATCCCAGCAGTGAGTCACACAGAGAATGAAGCTAATGAACTCCCCGGGGCCTTTCTCCACTCAAGCTGTGACCTAATCCTCATTTAGGCAGTTAGGTTTGGGACCTCAGGGCAAGATGTAATATTTATCCCCGTAAAATCCCATCTTGCTGGAAACAGCCCCTCTAGATCTTTCTGGCCAGCTCAGAGCAATGGGCCAAATCATGCTGGTGACCTCAGATCAAGGTCTCAGCTCCAGCCCCCGACGAGTACCTCATTCCTGCAAACTCGTCATCCGAAGGGCCTCAACAGCTGGCTGCCTCATGTGCATCTGAGCTGAACTCGGTTTGGCAAGCTTGGGGGTATAGATGGCCCTCTCGCAGCCAGGCCAGATGTGAGGGCACCGAGTTTGCAAATTCCTGCCCTCTGTACCACGCACCACCTCAACAACCCCAACTCTTTTGGCCAAGATGGCTCTAAAGGGCAATGAGAATCTGAGCTGACTTGGGGAAGGAGGAGAGCCCCATTGGGGACCGAGCACCACATAGGGCCTCATGAAAACAGGAAAAATGTTAATCCCCATTCTCCAGATGACGCAACTACAGAGAGACAAGGTTAGGCTCTCGGAATATGGAGTGATGCCCCGTCTTGGCTCTTACGTCCACCAGACTCGAGCATGACTACTTCCAGCCCTATTTCCCTTCATCAATTTCCTCCTAGAATCAGTTCTGCTCCCCCCAAAGTCAGGACCTTACCCCACTCTTAGGTCTAACCCATGGTCAAAAGTCACTGAACGAAAAATAATAGTAACGACTCCACTCACTGAGCCGCTACTATGTGCCAGGCACTGTTTTGAGTCCTTTGCCTATATCCTCTGTGATGCCAGAACACCCTGCGAGATGATGCGTTGATTCCCCTTTTCTGCACAAGGAAACAGAGGCCCAGAGAGGACAAGTAGCCTGTCAGGCCCGGGTTCAAACCCAGGTCTGTCTGAACTTAAATCTCAGAGCGGGTTGGCAAGACATGTCTCAAATGGCAGAAGCCATTTGCAAAGGCTAATTCACAGTGGCCTGTTCCCTGGCTGGTAGGAAGACATGGGGACCCACCCACCTCCACCCCCACCCCCAGAGACCAGGACAAGCCAGGTCCAAGGCCACAGGTACAGAGGGAGAATCTAGAACCCTGGAATCGGCCCCACTGCCTGGCACTGCCTCCACATTTGAGAGGGTTTTGAATGAAGCCCTGGAATTTCTAAGGAAGCCTCTTGCACCCACGCACCCCAGCAGCTGGCCTACAGGAAGATAACCAGACAGGATGATGTCTTCCAGGAATTCATTTGGAAAATTAGCCGGCGGCCTAAACCATTAGCACCTTTACAAATTCAAAACACCCTCGAGTCTGGACCAGCGTGAACGACTGGATTTTGAAGCTATCGTGTTAAGACTGGCACCAGAAGAGCACACGGGCTGTCAACAAACAGAGTCTTCCGGCTCGAGTGCAGTGTGGGGCCAGGAGAGGGCTGGGTCTTGGGGCTCATCTAAGTTCACCTCCAGCTATAGCGGGGAACTTGGGCTCAGAGAGGGGCTGTGCCGTGCCCAGCGTAACAGAGCTGAGATTCGAACTTTTGGCCTCTTCCACAATTACACGATCCCCATGCACTAGCCTGCTTGCCCATCTCTAGGGCTGACTACGGAATTACCGGATGAGAACTTATCCACAAAGAGCAGCCTGGAGGTCTCAGCAGAGATAAAGCCCAGAAGGGGCCCGCTGAGCATCCCCCAGAGGGGCGGGGACCGCACTGCTCTGCTGTGCCGACCGTGGACTTCGTAGCCAGAAACGGAAACTCGCTGGTAGCGCTTCCCCACCCCTTAGCCTGGCATTCAAGGTCTCCGCCGCCCGGCCCCAACTCGCCTCTCCACCCCAAGCTCCCCCAGCTTGCCCTGCAGCCTGTGCTCGCAGGCTCTGAGCTGATCCTGCGTGCACAGTTGAATATTGCCTTTCTTCCCGAGGCTTGTCCATACTTCTTCCATCCCGAGGAGCTGAGCTCCAACCACAGCCCACCTCCTCCGAGTCTCACCCAAGCAGCCCCTCTTTAGCTCTTTAGAGTGCTTGCCACCTCCCCCACCCACTTCACACATCACCATCATGATGCTGAGAGGCAGCGGCAGCTTCCTTCACTAAGGCCGTCCTCCATGCCAGGCTCTCTGCAGGCATTTGGTCCTCACGACAAGCCTCTGAGTGGAACGCCACTGTTTCCATTCGATAAATGAGGAAACTGAGGCTTGGAAAGTCACCCAAAACCACAGAGCTAGAAGTTGGAACCCAGGACTCCATGGCTAAGGCCCCCCATCTCCAGGCTGCCGGCCCCACCCCCACAGCGCATGCGCCTCACTGTTAGTTACCGCCAGGGATTCCGCCGTGTTTGGAACGGCTAGATCCTCGAGGGCTTGGGCCATTTCATGAATGCACTCGCTCAAGAAGTCTGCTGGGTATCTTCTACCACATTCCCAAGACCTAGGCCTTATTTGAGCACTAGAAATACAGGGGTGAAAAAGCTACTTCTCTGCTGTCTAGGTGCCCCAGCCTGTTGTGGAGACAGACCCACAAAAAGACAGATGACCCAACAATTCAGAATGAGCTACGCGCAGAGCTAGTAAGCCCAGGAGACAGGGCTTCCAGCCAACTTCACTTAAAAATTGGAACCTGTGGCAAAGTGGCTCTGTTTTGTGCCCTAGGCACCTGATATGTCACCTTGCATATAGCAGGCACTCTCTGTGTTAGCGGCAATGGCCTAGTGAGCACACAGTGTCAGTAAAAGGCCCAGGCTATCCATCTAGCTGATCTGTCCAACTGGCCATCTGGGGTGCTTTTAGTTTCAACAAACACTTATAACAATAAAAATGACTTGTAGCAGCATGACAATGAAGCCCCTGGGTGACTGAAGCTCCTGGCAGGCGGACAGGGTAGTTCATACATCTAGGTGACCCCTGCAGAGCCAGCACTGGGCCTCACTTCGAGAGGAACCCAGTAAATATTGTTGATTAATGATGGAGTCTTCCACTCCATAGGGACAAGCAGTCTAAGATGGTCACCGAGGACAAGCTGGATGGCACATCCCAGGGTGTCTCTGTCTGTCTTTCATTCGTTATCTCCCTGCCTGCTAAAATGGCATAGAATCTTCATTTCCTCCCTTCTTGGGTGCAAATGGCCAGAGTGCTTAAACCTGACCAGAAACCCTTGAGAAGCTGCAGGAGCAAAATATGAAAGTTTCACTTCTGGTTCCCATTTCTCTCCCACAGTGAGAAGCATGTGTCTAGAGTACACGCTGAAGCAAACTGCTGGGTCCCAGGCCCTATGGGACAAGGGCATGAGCTTGCCCTTCACCCAGCTCCAAACTGTCATCCTGCCTCCCTCTGAGGCCCTGCCAGGCAGGATGGTCTAGTGGATAGAGAGAGAATTCCAGAGCTGAGCCCCTTTCACCACCTTCTTCCTGTAGGTCAGCTCTCTGCAGGGCACCTCTGAGTTCATCACAGCCAATGGGCAGGACTAGGGGGTTCAGGTGCCCAGGAGCAAAGGCCCTCAGGAAGGAGCTAGCTAGAGCCATAGCACCCCACATCCTGTCCCCTAGGCTGCTCCCCACAGGGCTCTGCCACCTGGCTGGGCTGTAGTTGATCTCTAGGCTCTCATCCCAGGACAGGTGGGTAAACTGTCACTCAGCAGGGGGAGAGGAAAAGGAAGAGAGTCTGGCTGCTACGCCCATTTTCTAGGCCCCTGATGCAATCCGCCCTGCCTGCCGTGAGGCCAGGACCCCAGGAGGTGGAGCCTCGGTTCCATCATCCAGGCCAGCTCCTGAGACCTACTGAACCAAACCCACCCAGGCTGGGCGCTCTGGCCCCTGCAGCCGACCAGCACCAACTGCCAGCGGAGTCCCTCTGACTCTAGTTTCTCTTCGAGTGACTCTGTTCCAGAATCTCTGTCCCCAAGAGCACAGGGCTTCCCAAGTGGCTTCAGAGAGCCCAAGTCCTCCATCAAGCTCAGAGTGCTGGATTTAGGGACACCGCGTGCCTGGTTGTCACCGCCTGCGCCCCTTCCAGAGCTCTCCAAATCGCCTCCCTTCTCGCGGACCATCAAAGTCAGGGTTCCTCACCCAGCCTGGTGCCCCAGTCCGTCCTGGTGCCCCACGCGCCTATCAGTCCGTGTTCGCGCCTCGATTTCCCTCTTCCATGCGGGACGCCAATGCTTCGTGCGTGAGCCCTGTCCAGTCCCTTCCTACGCCCCAGACTTGCCCACGTGCTTCCTCCTCTCCTCCCGTGCGTATCCCAGCTCCTCTCCCTGACACCGCTACGGACAGGTAGCCTCCCGAGTCCCACACCCCCAGCCCATCAGGGGGCTCACCGCCGCCGTTCTTGTAGCAGAGGTAGGGGAATCGCCACACGTTGGCCAGGTCCACCGCGAAGCCGACCACGGAGAGCAGGAAGTCGATCTTCTTGCCCCAGGTCTCCCGGGGCTGCTCGTCGCTGCCGCGGGACGCCAGGAGGCACTGGACCCCGTTGCGCTCTTTCAAGACCAGCAGCTCCGCGGCTTTGCGCGCCCTCAGGGGCTGCTCGGACTCCAGGTCCGTCCCGCTGTTCTGCGGCTGCACCTGCGGGTTCAACCGCGCCAGAATCATGGGTGCGGCTGGCGGGAGGGACGTCCGCGGTCCTGGGAGCGCACCGAGGCTCTGCTTGGATAAAAGGAAAAGATGTAAGTCCCTGAGCCGTTCCGCCCGCCTTGTGTCCCCGAAACCTCCTGCCAGCGCCGGGGGTACCTCGGTCAGCGTGCGCTGAGCGGACGCGGAATTCCCAGAAAAAAAGGCGCGCGTCTGTTGGCACAATTTGGAAACAGAGGTAGCGGCGCGCGGGACGGAGACGGAACTTGGAGGCGGAGACCGCCCCGGCCCTCCCTGTAGGTCCGGCCTGGGACCTGGCAGCACTTCCCTGGTGTGGCCGCTGCCGCTCGGGTCCGAACGACCGGGTTTGGACACGCAGCGGTAGAGGTTTCCCAGGGCGGTGACCCGGGGCGGTGACCCAGAGCGTTGACCCGGCCCGGTGCAGCTGGCTGCCTGTCGCCCCAGCCCGGGTCTGCGCCACCTCCAACAGCCCCAGGAGCCTCCCCGGACACGGACGCCTCTGCACTTCAAACTCGCTGGCACTCCAGCTGTGCGCGTCCCAGCCTGGGCCGCCCCGGCCCACCTAGCCGGGTCCCGCGCGCAGGGCGCACTCACGTGTCGGCAGCGATGGGATCCCGGATGCCGTGCGCCCTACCCGCCGGGACCCGCCTCGCCGTGCCAGGCTGTGCGGCGCGATCTGGAGCCGGGCTCCTCCGCGTGGCCGGAGGCTCGGGGCGGCCGGCGGGGCGCGGGCTCGTCGGTTATGGCCGCGCCAAGAGGGGGCCGGGCTGGTAATGTAGCCTGAGCCCCAGGTAACGCGCCGATTGCATTAACCCAGCGCCGGGCCGCTCCGTCTGGAGCCTGTTAGCACTAATGGAGAGTGACAGCACGGCCGGGGATGGGCAGGGGCGGGGGCGGGGGCGCGGCGCGGGCTCCGGGGTGGCGGGAGCTCCGCTCGTGGCGACTCAGGGGCCCCCGGCGCGTATTCCCCTTCCAGGACGCACGGAGGCACCAGACGCCGCTGTTTTGGCACCAGCCTCTGCCATCCACCAGGAGAAGAGAGCGGGACTCTCAGAACTAGGCGCTGAGGGCGAGGAGGGCGGGAAAAGGCTGGGGAGAGCAAACGACCCGGCTCAGCACCCTCTCTGTCATCCGCGGCAGGCCTCTTAAACTACCCTTCTAGAGTTTATCCTTCAGCTAAATGGGAACATTCTGCTCAGTGCCTAGGACGGCACACTATGCTGACAGGCCTTGGGGTGGGTTTTGTTCAGCTGACTTGGGTTGAGAGGCCACAGCCCAGCACTGACTCCTACATCTCTGTTATGGGCAAGCTAGCAAGGTCCGTGCCCCCTGTTCTGTGAGGTCGAGAACTCTTATTCATTCATCTACTCACTCATTCATTCACCCCTTCTCTAGAGCAGAGGGCACTGTTCTAGGCTCCGGGGATGCATGAGTGGACGACTCACTCAAAAATCCCTTAGGTGATGGAGTTCACATTCTATCCGGGAGAGCCGGGAAAACAGGAAACATGATAAGTAGATGCATTATCCGGTAAGACAGAAGGCTGCCTGTTTCCCAGAGGTGACAACACTGAAGCAGGATGGGTGGGAGTTTTGACAAGCTCAGGTGTGCTGATCTTTCTGTTCTTTAAGCTCAAACCCACCCCAGGACCTGTACACTCTTTCCTCTGCCTTAGTCGTTCAGATCTCAGTGGTCCCTTCCTGACCACTTAAATCTCAGGCACACCCTGCTCTCTATCACACCGCCCTATTTTATTACGTTGTTACATCACTGTCCAAGTTTATTTATTTGTTTAGTACCTGTCTCCTCTTCAGTGGCATATGAGCTCCGTGAGGGTAGGGACCTTAACCGTCCTATGCTCCACTGTATTCCCAGCCCCTCAAACATACTAGGGCATCGACCAGCGTGTGAAGTGAATGAATTAATGGGGGCGCCAGGGGATGTTTAGAGCATTTTTCACTAGAGGGACCAGGATGACAAAATGTCCTCTGGGAAGGAGGCAGAGAGAAGAGGAAGGGGTAACTAGTGAGGCAGTCCGGTCTGTCCTGGCTGTCGGGGCGCGGGTGACCGGAAGCAGAAAGAAGGAGAGCCTGGAACCACAGGTTCCCACCCGCCAAGGACACCGATGTCCTTTAACCCACGGACCACCTGGACAAACCTGTGAGGAAAGCGCCAAAGGAATCGTCTTTCCATTTTTCAGATCAGGAAACTGTGGCTCTGAGGATTCAAGAGACCTGGGTGAAGTTCCACAGGTTGGAAGTGACAAAGTCGAGAGGAGAATCCAGGTCTCCTGGCTCCCAGCCCCTGTCCCCTCCACCAATTAGTGGACGGAAACACTCAGAGTCTCTCTATTCATCATGCTCAGCTCCTCTCCTCTATGCCATGCTCCTTCCAGCCAGTCCTGAAACTGCCACCCTAAACACCCTGCAAAGCCCCAGCAGCCTCACGGGAGACCCCCATTACCTTTTACTGCAGCAGCCTCCTAGCTGGTCACCACACAGCCAGTATCTTTCCAGCCACGTGATGTTCAGCAGCTGCCAGAGCTCTTTTAAAATTCAAGTTTGATCACCTCACTCTTCTACCTAAAACTCCTCTAAGAGACGGCAACATGTCAACGTGATTTAATGAACTCTGGATTTGAGATATTTTTATTTTCTTCTATATAATTCTCTATCTGCCAACTTTTTTTTTTTACAATGAGCATGATACTTATGCAATCAGAAAAAGATAACCCACAATTTCTTAAAATCTTCCAATCTTTCCAAGATAATATCTAAACACCTTCAGCCGTAGACAAGATTCTGTCTATTTAACCATATCTCTTGCTATCCTAATTCAATCCTCTCCCCATTCTTCCTACAAACCATTTACCACCTCCAAAATATGCTTTATTCTCTAGCAACATGGGAGATAGTTAACTACGAGTAGTTCCCTGGGCACTTTATGCCTTTTTATACCTCTGGATTTTTGAATATGCTGTTTTCATTTTTCTCTCATCTACCTGAAGAACTCCTATTCATCCTTCAAAACTTCAGATGTCGCCTCCACTGTGAAGCCTTCCCTGATAACCCACATCTCACAAGAGAGTAAACTCTTCTATACTGCTTTGTATATTCATCCAGTACAGTTATCTGTGTGACTTCCCTACCAGGGCAAGGACAGTGCCTGGCGTATCCTGTCACATTGTACGTGGAGAGCATTAGAAGAGATCTAAGTCGTCGTTTGGGTTCAGTGTCTTTGGTTGGGGTGTTTTATGCTAGATTCCTTCAGAAGCAGAAAAAATCGAATTCGCATAGTTTATTTTGGAGGTGCCCCCGGAAGTACTGGTGGAGGAGTGGGGGAGGTGGGCAGGAAAGGGAAGGAAACCAGTACAGGAGACATTAATGAGCCCTTCCAGCGGTGGGCAGCTGATGTTCCGTCCCGCTGGGGACTTCTGGGAAACTGCACAGACCATGCTTCAGTCATTCCGGGCAAGGAAGCTGCAGTATTTATCTATTAAGGCTGCTCCCAGGGTGCTAACCTGCCAGCCTTTCCAGCTTGCCCGGTGCGTGGGCTGAGCACACTCCTGTCACGGGAGAAAGGCTTCCAACAGAGCCCCAGGTCCTGACAGTAGGAAGCTGATGGGTCAGGTCTGTGCTGGCGGGAACTCTGAATGATGAGGGGAGTGGGCAGGGCACTGGAAGTGTTTGCTATAGGGACAGAGGGAAGCAACCCCCACCCCCACAACACACACACACCCTCAAAGGGCAAATCAGCAAGTCCTGAGAGTTTCACTTTGTGGTTTCAGAGACTTCTGAGGGATGGCAGTGAGGACCCCAGGCTGGGGCTGGGCTGAGGGGAAGGCGTCTCTCTCCATCTCTGGTCCAGATACCCTGCCCACAGCTCCACGAGCCATGGGGCCATGTGGCTTCTCTCTGTGCCCCGCATCCTGCCCCTCCAAGTGGCCTGAGGGCAAGTGGGTGGGCAGGCGGCTGGAGCATTATCAGAGCTAACGTGATCTCTGGGAGGCGTCACTTCCACTTACCATGGCACTTGGTGACACAGGCCAAGGGCACAAGGCGATGATGGCTGGTGCTCTCAGTCCAGCTCTGGCCATCTCCCCACAGATGCCAAGACCCTGACACACAAAGGCTGGACTGGAGGATGTTTGGGATCCAAAGGACTGGGTTCTGGAAGGGTCCTGCGGGCACGCTCAGAACCTGACCTCCATCACACTGGTGGGAGGACGAGGCCAGAGGGAGGAGCGGTTTGCTCATATGTTTGCTTCTTCCCTCTTATTCCTTCCTTTCTTTATTCTGATTTTTATTATTTTTTATTTGTTTGTTTTGGGATCAGGGGCCAATAGACCTGAATGTCTGTGCAGCTGACCTGCTCAGGGGTAATTAATTACAAATTTTGCTGCATTTACAAATAGCATAAGAGTCTCCTCAGTAAAAGACCCTGTGAGCTGAAGTCACTCTCCTCCAGGACATCTCCCACGAAAGCACCCAGGGGGTCCTCAAGGCTCCCAACCCATTCGCGTGTGGCTCAGTCCTTAGCTTCTCCTCTACTGAGACCCTACCCCAACTGACCGCCATCCCGGGGGGCCACGAGGCTTGGCTGGGCTCGTGCCATCAAGTCCTCAAAAGGATGCGTCTAGTCACTCACCTATATCTGCCGTGGAAGGACTTTGCATTTTATTCTGAATGAGATAGGTAGGAGCCACTGGAGGAAGGAATAGAATCTGAACTCCTTTCCCAAAGGTCCGGCCCTGACCGGCTTTAAAAAGCGTCTGTCCACGTGACACTCGCGTTGACATTCCCCGTCTAGATCCAGCTACAGACTGGACATCTCGGCCTGGGTCATAAAAGGCACCTGGGACTCATGATGTCCCGAGTCACATTGTTGACCACCCTTTCTGACCATCCACCTCACCCCCCCACACGTACCTGCTTCTCCTTGAGTCCCTCATCCCAGGTGATGGCATCTTCCTTCTGCTTTCTCAGGGCAAACACCTTGGAGTTGGCCTTGACTCTTTCTCACAAAAGAAATAAATGTGTTCTTTTGTGGACTTGCCAATGCAATCCTAGTCGGGCCTGGGACCCCATGGGACGGTGGATCAGGCGGGGGCAGAGGCACCAAGGTGGTCACTGTGATGACAGGGGATGAGTACATGGTTCGCATCCTCTCCAGGGCAGAGGCGGTTATCATCAGCTGACCATCAGGATGGGCCATATCAGGCTGGTCCAAGGGCTCTGTCCATTCGGGGACTATCAGGACAGGGTGGACGCCTCACGCTTCTGTGAGCTCCATTGGAAGACCAAGCATTCCTTAAATAATCTGATGGAACGTGGACTCTCTCAGAAACATGCACATACACACAGCATTTTAAAATTCAGTGTAAAAAATACCATACATAAGGAAAAGTATATAAGACATGTATGAACGGTTTACAGTTTAAATAATACTAATGACATGAACATACAAGAACACTCCCCCAGCCCAGAACAAGAAAAAGAGCATTTCCATCCCCTACGAGACTTTGCCCCTCCCGAGCATATTCCTTTACTCCTTCCTCCCTAGGTAACCACTATCTCGAATTTAGTAAATAACCATTTTTTTTTAACAGTATTACCATCTATGAATATATTCCTAACAATACATTGTTTAGTTTTGTCCTTTGAACTTCATATAAAAAGAAGCACACCATTGATACTGTTCTGTGACTTTGGCTGAATGTAATATTTTTGAGGCTCATCCACGAGGATGGATTTACCTGTAGTTCACTCACTACTCGTTGTTATATATATATATTCATTTCATTGTACGAATAGTCACAGTTTTGTTCACTCAACTGTTTAAGGATATATGGACGGTTTCCTTACTTTCTTTTTTTTTTATATTTCAAGCAGTGCTGCCTACAAACTTTTTTTTAATAGGTGTCTCCTACGCACATGCATTTCTGGAGGCTTTACACTTAAGAGTGAATTCCTGGTTTGTAGGGTATGTGTTTATTAAGGTTTATCAAGTAAGGCCAAATTATTTTCTAAGTGGTTGTGGCAACCGACAATCCCTATAGCGGTTATTTCTTCACTCCCAATTTCTTCACTCCCAATTTCTTCACATCTTCACCAACCAACCCTTAGCATTATCTCGGCTTTTAACTTTCGCCAGTCTTTTGAGTGTAGTTTTAACGTGCATCTTCCCAACTTCTGAAGATGCTGAGCATCTTTTCACAGGCGTATAAGCCATTTGTACTTCTTTCCTTCTGTGAAATGATAACATGTAATTCGTGTAATTTTCTATAGGTTCGTTTATCCTTTTCTTATTGATTCACAGTGGTTCTTAATTTATTCTGCGTACAAATCTGTCAGTTATATTGCAAACACCTTTTTTGGGTTGTATTATAAGTCTTCTCTCTGGTGATTTCGATAACCAGAGCTTATTCATTTTAATGTGATTTAATGTAGCAGTCTTTTCTTTCAGTTTATGTATTTGTGTTTAATAAATCCTTCTTTACCCGATATTTTCTTAAGTTATATTTTAAAATTTGACAGTCTTTCCCTCTTTATTTATATCATTAATCCATATAAAGTTGATTGTGGGGTGTGAGATAGGGATTCTACTTTATTATTCTTCATAAGAATAACTGATAACAGGTTGTCCTGGCCCATTCATTAAATAGTTACATCTTTTCTGTTTTGATTGGCAGAGAATGTTCTGTCACAAACCAAGTTGCCTTGTACAGTGAGTTTATTTCTGGGCTTTTCGTTTTGCTCCATTGGTCTATTTGTCTGCGCCTGAGCAATATCACGTTGTCTTATTAATATCACTTTCTAGGTAAAAACTTTCAGTTATGAGATGAATACATTCTGGGATCAAAGGTTTAGCATGGTGACTACAGTTAAAAATACTTTTTGTCTATTTGAAATTTGCTAAGGGAGTAGATGTTAAATGGTCTCGCCACATACACACACACACACACACACACACACACACACAATAGACACACACAATAATGCAATCATGATGATAGATGGGTTAATTAACTCAGCTATGGTAATCACATCACAGTGTATATGTGTATCCTATCACACGGTACACTTTAAATATATACAATTTTATTTCTTAATTGTACCTCAATAAAGCTGGGGAAACAAACAAAACAAACAAACAAACATTGTTTTCTGTTAAGTTTTCCAATCTTATAGGACAAGATGCTACGGCTCTTTTTCTCTGGAAATGTCTTAGCAATGTCGTTCCCTACACATTTCAGAATCAGCTTGCTGAGTTTCACGAAAAATCCCTTTAGAATTTCAACTATGACTGCATTGCATCTCTAGATCAATTTAGGGAGAATCGACATTTTTATAGTATTTGGTCTTCCATTCAAGAACACAGTACATATCTCTACATAGTTGTCTTCTTAAACATTTACTGCATTTTAAATATAATTTTAGGGGATTTGCAGATTCCTGTATGAAATCCATTTCAGAATTTCTTAAAACGATCACCTCCTAATCTCTGTGCTCTCTTTTTTGCCCCCTCAAGAAACCTTTCCTGGTGGTTTTGCCAGTTATATGGACCCAAGTGATTCTTACAGCTACTTTCCCATCCCCTTCCTGCTTGTCTCACTGGGCCGTTGACATCTATTCCTAGGAAACTTACCAAGTTCAGCTGTTTCTGCAGCCTGGAGAGGCAGAATGGGGTCAGGGCTAAACGCATAGACTTAGGGGCCACATTGCCTGAATTTTTATCCCGGCTCCACCATTTACTAGCTGTGAAATCTTGGCCAACGTCTCCTACGTCTCTGTGTCTCAGTTTCCTCATCTATAAAAAGGGGGAGACGGCAATGATAACAGTACCTGCTTCATAGAATTGTTGAGAGGATCCAACGAATGACAACACATAAAGCACCTAGAACAGCGCCTAGTATACCATATGCGCTACTTCTTGTTTCAAAAAGTTCAGTTTCTCTCGTGGGAGGTGGGATCTTCTCCGGATTTTAAGTTAGGTTTATCTGACTTTCAAATTCTAAGACTTGGTTGGAATAGCACATATGGGCTGGTATAACAATTACG
>NW_024349224.1:7070314-7192665 GCF_902729225.1 Pteropus medius | reverse complement strand
AAGAGGAAGGAAGAGGAAGAGGAAGAGGAAAGAAGAAGAGGAAAGAAGAAGAAAGAAGAAGAAGAAAGAAGAAGAAGAAAGAAGAAGAAGAAAGAAGAAGAAAAAACCTGGATTTGGAGCCTGGCTTGACCGTTCACCTGCTGGGCGGCCTTCGGCTTCTGAGCCTCAGTTTTCTCAACTGTGAAAGGGGGATCACATACCAGTTAAGGTAGTTCGTGGGAAAGACTTTGATGATGCAAGAGGAAGGGACCTATGTATCGAAACTCCCTGCCGCCAGTTGCAGCCCCGTCCCCAAAGGTCACTGCTTCTTCCTCGGAGCCTTTTGTCTCTTCGCTGGTCTTTCAGTTCACACCCGTCTACCAGATTCCTGAGCCCCAGCCCAGAAGTTTGGATTCTGTGGATCTGCAGTGAGAGCCAGGAATCTGCATGTTTGTGGCGCGTTTAATTCCTGCCCAAGGAAAAGAATCCCGGTATCAGCGACTTGTGTTTCGTAACCACGGTTCAGGTGGAGAGTGGCCGCGGCGGTCTGCCCGGCTTTTTGCCCAACCCGAGGGCTTTCTTTCCCTGCACTGGTGCCCCCCGCCTTTGCTCTCAGACCGCACTTAGCAGAAAGCACACAGCCACTCCGGCGGAGCTGTCTTTTCCCTGGGACGTGTGAACGGCTGCCCTCTAGGGCATGGAAGGGAGAAAAGCTGCTTCATGCTCACTGCCAAAGGGACAGTCCTGGATGTACCAGGAGCAGCCATAACCTCCCCAGAACAGCTGTGTGGGGTGGGCGAGAAGGGATGGAGGTGGGAGCTGTACCCTGATCAGGGCGGTCATCATCCGGCCTCAGGACAGGCTCATCTGCAATGAGGCCGAGGGCTGGGAGATGCTGCCTGCAGCCTGGGCTGGTCCTGCTCTGCTCTCATGCCCAGGAACCCGAATCCAACAAGCCGCTTAATGATGCTGGTGCAGGCAGCAGTCCACACTCTGGAGACCACACACATGCCTGAGGCATGTCCTTGCGAAGCCCGCCTCCTCCCCGTCCTGTACTCTAAGCTGAGTGGTCTTAGGGCCGAGGCAGGGAGCTGGGGAGCAGGGCCCAGGGCAGCGTTTGCTGCACCTCCTTATGGTAAACACCATCACCCTCTTTCCAATTCCTTAGGAGGCCCCTGAACCCCGGCCTCTTTGATGCCATGGGCAGGCATGATGGCACTCGACTTTCGAGCTAACTACTTGGGCTTTCGAATCCTGGCTCTGTCGCTTCCCAGCTGTGTCATCTTGGGCTGATGCGTGCCTCAGTTTCTCTTCTGTACGATGGGGCTCATCATAGTATCAATCTCCTGGGGTAGCTGGGAAGCTCAAACGCACCGTGACTGTGAAGTGCTTCGGCTGTGTTTGGCACACACTGAACACACCACAGTTGTTTGCTATGTATCTGGCAGCCTTTCCTTTCACCGAGCCTTTATTTACTGGTTCCAGGCACCATGCTGAGTATTATGTCACATAGTACTATCATTATCCTCATTTTACAGATTAAAGAATTAATGCTGAACGTCATTAAATCTTTCACCCAGGGTCACATGGCTAAGATGGGTCAGAGGGCGGGCTTTGAACCCAGATCGAGGCAGGTTGCAGGGCACGGGCTCTTCACCACAGCTCCATCCTGCTGGTTCGGGGCTCCCTGTTTGGTCCCCACCCTCTTCATCTTCCTTACCCGCTCACTGCTCCCCGCACACTCTAGCTCCCCGTTTTCATCAGGGCCCCTCGCCCTCTGGGACTGAGGCCTGGGGGGCTGTGGCTGATGCATTTCCAAACCCCAGCATTGACTGTTTGTAGCCACCACCTTCTCTGGCCCGTCTTCCTCCCACCACCGCTGTGGAGCGGCCCCAACATCATCCTGTTTCTCCTCTGTTTTTTCTCCTCTCCTCTCCTTCCCTCTCCTTCCCTCTGTCCTGCCCACCCCGTCCAGGTGTTCTCCGTCCGATGGCCTCCCCGCTCCTTTCTGCTGCATCACGCTGCTTTCCTCACCCCCAGGGAGCTCCCCTGACCGCCTTGGGCCTCACTCCAGCTCCCAAGGTCACCCAGCTTAGCGGCAGACCCAGAACTCAGACCCTGGCTCCTGACACCGTCCGGGCCTCTTCCCACACCCCGCATCCTCTCCGTGGAGTGTTTACGAGACTGGCGCTCTGAGCACTCCCAGAAGGAAGGGGACGTGGGACGGGGAGGCTGAGATGAGGAGGCTGGGAGGACGTCGAGGACGTCGAGGTCCCGTGGAAAAGGGCAGGCCGGGCAGGATTCTGGATGATGACAGTTGAAGAGAGGGCATCATTAGGCCATCCCTGCTGGCTCCAAGGGACACAGAGGTGCACATGCTGACCCTCCAATGCGCAGCCTTCTCTGTGGGGAGGCGGGAGCCCGTTCACACTGCCCGTGGATGGATGGGGACTGCTGAGTCGAAGTCGGTCCAGACACTCAGACACTCAGTCCCGCCCTGCACAACGTAGCTCACATTTCTGTGTGCACTTCTGTGTGCACCTGTGCTGGGGAGTGTGAACAGAGGCAGTGGTGAAGGGACTCGTGGCTTCAGGGGCAGACCGAGGGGCAGACATGCAGAGAGGGGAGGCTGCACCCGTATTCTGTGTGGCCGAGAGTGGCAGCAGAGCCCGTGAGCACACACTGCAGGGACCCAGGCCCCAGCTGACCGGAGTGCGGCAGGGCGGTGTCAGGGATGGGACCGGCCACCCTCCCCGGCATGAGTGCCCCTTTCCCAGAAGCTTCCAGGTTGAGCCTCAGCGTGAGGACAGATTACACACTAGGGACTGTGTGCCTGACAGTTTCCCAGGCAGTCATGAGTCTGGGGGCACAGGAGAGAAGGGGTCTCTTCCTCAAGGCTTTCTAAATTATGCTAATCATTGCTATTGATTTCGCTCATAATTCTACTTCTTCCTTTCCCCCTGCCACCCACCCTACTTCTAATAAGATCTGTCCCCACCCCCAAACCACCTAGCAGCCAGAATGGCCAGAGCTTAGAGGGACCTCGCCACCTTTTCCTGAAACAGAGCAGCACAGCAGGTCGACGGGGTGGCCAGTGGTTCAGGGTCACACAGGCCCTGCTTTAAATGACTCCGACCCATAGAGGGAGAAAGTTTGACCCCGTTTCCATGTCCTTTTAACCCCCAATATTGGAAGAGCAGGTCTCAGTCTGGTGGAACTTGTCTGGAGTGCCCCTCTCAGTTACTGATCCCCATTTCGACAGAGGGGAACTGGTTTTGGGGCAGAATCGTCAGCCCAAACAGTGTCAAAGGACAATTGAATAACTGTTCTCTTCCCATTGTGTTTATTTCTATACTCACCGTCTGTCTATGGCATGTGATTCTGGTTTTCGATTTATGACACTGGTATGAAGGTGTTTTTCATTATCGATTACTTTTAACTTTATGATTGAACGATGATGAAATATTTCAGACTTACCTAAAAACATAGACAATCCTGTAACAAACAACTAAGAAATGACCAGCCCCCCAGAAATGCCCCTCGTACTCCTTCCCAATCAACATCTCCTGCTTCCTCCTCAGAGCTAACCACTGTCCTGACCTCGGTGGCATTGATCGATTTTGCTGTAAACAGTAGAAAGTATCATTTTGCGCATGTTTAAAGTGTATACAAATGGTATCATTCTGCATGAATCCTTCCATGCTCTTGAGATTTTTTTTCGTGTCCATACTTGAGCTTCCTTTTTAAAACACATGTGTTTAATTAAGAAGAGCGAGTTGATTTAAAGGAAAGGTCCAGTGCATAGTGAGACGAATTGAACATAAAGTGCCAGAATTTAGCAAACAGCGGATCCATCTCCGCTACCCTCCCCTTTTACAGGTGTGAAAACTGAGGCCAGAGAGAGTAAGAGCCCTACCTCCTGGTCACTCTGCAAGTTCTTGGGACCAGGGCCCCAGCCTCAAATGCCTGAAACCAGAGATCTTTCCCATTATGTGATATTGGCGAGAAACCGACCCCTCTACGCCTCCCCACAGCCACAGATATCAACTCTGTTTCCTAGCCAGGAACTTAACCTTGGACTACAAAAAAGTCAACTGTTCGTGTTGAAATGATTGTTTTAGAATTAAGCCTGGGATTGAGGTGACGTGCTGTCAGGGGCACAAGACAGCCGTCCAGCCTTCAAAGTTATGACAAGTCTTCTACTTGGCAGCCCACCTCGGTGACCTATATTTTAATACGTGCTATTAGATTATTGCTAATGAGACATCTTAGGGATAAAAGAATTATGTTTGCTGCCCGGGCTGTGGTAAAAGTACAATTAAATTAAGGGCTGAAATCGTTTAGGACTCTGCTAGACAACCTGGCCCCCAGGCTGGGCCCGAATGGAGATATTAAGCTTTGGAAATTACCCAGGAAAAATAAGTATAATTGATCTAAGGTAACTTCACTCGTCTAAATTAAATAATGTGATTGTTACAGGCAGAAAGGATCAGGATGAGGAGCCGGGCAGAAAAGGCTCGCTATCTGCAAACAAAGTTATAAGTAAAAGCCCCAGGGAACTGACTTTCCTCGGACGACATGAGCACCCCGCACCTCGCCCCCATAGCGCTGAGGCCACTTGAGCGTTAGCAGCAAATGGACACCGTCTAAGTATCATAGAACCAGAGGTTTGGCAGGGACCCCCGACCCCCGTTCTCGCCATCCCCTACCCAGTCCGCAAGCCCTTGTTACTTGACTCAGCCCCCGAGTGTGGGGCGACCCCCCGCCCCACCCCCAGGCAGGCTGTCCAGTGTCTGCGGGCGGCCGCCAGCGGCTGCGGCGTAGCCGTGTCCACTCGCCAGAGCCAGCCCCGCACCCCGACCCCGCCTCGCCGCCATCTGTCACTGCTCAGCTGCGGGCCGCGCGCCAGCCGAGGCCGGTTCTTGGGCAGACGCGCTGCGTTTGCAAAACCACCGAAGACCCGGGCCCTGTCTCCAGGGAGCTCGTGGCCTGAAAGAGAGAAATTATATCCCCCCTCTCGAGCGTAAAGGTTTGCATTCCACGAACTCTTTCACTGAGTCTGAGTTATCTGGGGGCAGCGCCAGTCCTGGTACTGTTTATAAGATGGCAGAGTCTGCTGGTGAGGGTCTCCCGGGCAGGGCAGGTCCCCATCTCATCCGTCATGCCCCACTGGCAGCTTCCTTCCCCCACCGCAGCTCGTGTCTGACGTAGCTGGCTGCCTGGGGGCTCCCCAACCCTCCCAACCTGCCCCCTAATATTGCTGTTTCTGATACCTTAAAGTTAACTCTATTATTTTAACTATTACCCTATTTAGGCTAAAAACCCACTAGAATATGTAGAAACGAGAAATTTCCTCCCCTATCCTTTCTGTTTTTCCTTCTTTCCTCCCACCCTTTCTTTTCCTTCCTTCCTTCCTTCTTCCTTCTCCTCCTCCCTTCCTCCCTCCTCCTCCCTCCTCCTCTCTCTCCCTCCCCCTCCTCAGTATTCTCTGAGCAACGGCTTTGTGTCAGGAACAGTTCTGTGAGCTAGGACTATGGCGCTAAAGGAGACAGATAAGGTCCCTGCTTAAACCCTCATAGAGGGAAAGTCTAGATGCAAGAAGCAAATCAACAAGATACCAATAGACATTGCCAGGTGCTCGCATACAATACCAGAGAGATGGGTTGACTCAGAAAGCCTTGAGGGGGCCCTTGGCGGTGCTCAGAGAAGCCCTCAAGATGAGAGACCAGAACATGAGCAGGACTCGGCCCTGAGAGAGCAGGGCAGGGTGGCTCAGGCAGAGGGAGGGACCGGTGGAAGAAGAAGGGACGGGTGGGCAGGGGACCGATTTTAAGGTGCCTTCTGCGCTTACTCTCAACGCAGTGAGACAGGCTTTGCGGGCTTTGCGGGCTTTATGCGGTGAGCAGACTATCAAAGTTGTACTGAAGGGTCTTCCTCGCCTCCGTGTGCAGAGTGGTGGGCAGGGGCGGAGCAGAGGGCGGGTCAGGGGGCTCTGGAGCCACTGGGAGTGATGAGGGGGCAGCGAGGAAGAAGGGTCAATCGAGGCTTCTCTCTCAGGAGGGAAGAGGCATGTGTGGGCGAGGAAGCCAAGGCTGGTTGTCACGATGACTCTAAAGCACCCCCCGTCCCCCAAAGAACAGTCTGGGGACGACTTCTGATTCTGACAAACTGTAGCTACTTGCAGAGGAGTTGGACATGCTCCCTCGAGCTCCTCACAGATGGGACCGCTCTGGCTCAGACGCCGCGTGACCTGCCCGGTCGTTCCGGGCACCATCACAGGGCCTGTCTCTGTCCCTCAAAGTCAGAAATATTGGATCACCTTCGAAGGCTGCCGGGGCCCTGAACCTCCCGGGACCGGGCCCGCCCTCTGGGTGGGTCTGTGAACAGGGCCCAGTGCAGATTTTAACGGCGTTTATGTACATCCCCACACCTCACCCTGTCAACGAAAAAGGTTGACTTTTAGCACGTGGGACAGGAGAAATCTCCATCCCCGAAAAGCCCGTTAGTTATTGAGTTGTAGAGACCCCAGGGCGCATTCCCGGAGAAGGTGCATCGACGGCTGCGGTCTGCTCTGTTAGCTCAGGGGAGAAGGTGAACCGACGCTTGCACAGCTGGACCTTCCCCTTCACACTCAGCACAGCAACCCCGCTTCGGGCTTCAGCCCGTCCGTGTGCGGGGCGAGCTGGTTCCCCACGTCTGTTCTGACCTTCCGCGTCCTTGCTGAGAGGAGTGATGAAGGGTGGCCTGAGCGGCACCGTGGGCGTGAAGGAGACCGCTTTGAACAAATGGGGAGCCCTCCGCCTGACTGTGTCCGGAGGCTGGGGACTGCCATTGACCGGATGAGACTCATAAGAGACAGATGGGCCGGTGCGGGAGGGTTCGGATGCTGCAAAGGACTCACATGTCAGTGTGTGATTACATTTTCCCGACTTTGCTTGTTGCTTTGGTCAGCTGGGGTCTTTGCAAAGCCTTCATTACCATCGAATGGTCTGATTTTTTTTTTCGTTTTTTTTTCTCCTCTTTTTCCTCCTACCTTCAGACTTTGAAATCAGCCCAGTGACTCAGCCATTTGACTTCTTATTAATTCCAGGCGCCCAGGTCCTATCTGCCCATTCTTCTTCCTGTTTCTCAGAAGCCAGGCCTGTGCTTTAATTCTTCCAGGCAGCCGCAAATTAAGCCAAGGTCCAGGACTCCCTGCTACCTTGGCCTCTAAAGTACCAGGATTCTGGGTGACCTTGCACTCGTCAAATTTTCTCTGCTGAGAGCGCCAAGTCTCATTTCTAGAATGGAAAGAGAATTCTGAATGGGAAGAGAATTATGCATATTTTCTTAAAACAAACACAAACAAACACAAAAACAAGACCTCCCACTTAAAGCCAGGCCATTGGACATCGCGAGCAGTGGCTAATAAGATAAAACAGAAAATTTCTAGGACAGAGGAGATGCCAGAGTTCATCCAGAGCAGCGCTTCCTTCCGCCCCATCATCCCCAAATGGTAGCCATTTAACGTGGGCTCGAACGCCTCCACCTTCAGACCTGCCTCTCTCACGGGTAGGGAGGCTTTCGGTCAAGCTGTTTCCCCATAGCTTCTACCTCCTGGCCCTGGCTTTAGCGCTGGGATCCACACTAAGAAGCCGGCCCCCTCCTTCTACAAAATGACCCTGCACACAGTCGACTTGCCCGGCGACTTGGGAATAAGAAGTCCCTTTCCCACCACTCGGCACCCCACTCACGCTGGCTTTTCTCTTCTCCGGGCCAAGCATCGGGCCCCAGTGCCTTGCACTGCATCGTAGGAGACCGATTCTGAGTCGGAGCCCCGGGAATTGCCTTTGGCATTCAGCAGCTGCCAGGGAATCAAAGCTAACTGCTTGGGAGGCCACTGAGGACACGTTTCTTTCTCCTCCTCGGCCATTGACTTTCTCAGGTTTTGTCGATCCGGTTTGTGTCAACGGCATCCTGGTGCAGTGCAAACATTTGCGCATCCTTGCCACTCCCCAGAGACCTGACCCTTCTCTTGTGGCCGGGACAGGCCACAACCATTCGTGATCACCCAGGAAGGGCCTGAGGGTCCCCAGAGCAGCGGTGACATCGCGCAGCCAGATGTCAGGGTGGCTGGTGGGAGGAGTTGCCTCTGTCACAAAAGTCGCCAACCAGCACCTTGTGGGCCAACTCGAGGTCTCAGCGTTTTATTTGATGCACCCAGTGCTTTATAAATCAGGATGTTTCACATAAAAATCTGAGTCTCAGGCTTCTCATGAAGCACCGAGCGCTTTCTCTGGCCACCCGAGGTTCGGAGGTGGCAGGAACTTTCCACTTGACCCCGAACACCTTACTTCTCATTGGCCTTGCTTACCTTTCTGCTGACCTCTGTGATGTTGGGGCTGGCGACCCCTGCCCTCCTTGGCACTAGCACTACCCCCGTGGGGGAGGGGGAGAAGTATTATTGCGTTCCATGCACAGCCCGCTTGCTGGCCATCACTGGCCCTCTGTCTGAACTGCTGCTACCTGTGTGAGTGTTGCCAGGTGTTTCCTGACCAGTCGCGAGCCTTTGTCGCTCCTGGTCTTTGCACACGCCATGCCTTCTGCCGAAGGCACCCTCCCCACCCCCACCCGCCCCATGACTGCTAAGGAAGCATCCAGCCTGCAGTCAGCTCTGACTGCTGCCCCTTTCTCTGAGTGCTGGGTGCCCTGCGAACCTGGCCCCCGCCCCCACCGGGCTCCCGCAGCCACTGACATGGGAAGCAAGAAAAGCACAGCCCCTGCCCTCAGCGGAATCTACCGTCTGCTTAGTGATCTCAGGTCTACGTGGGCGAACGAGGAGAAAATAGGATCTGATAAAGTCATCGCCACTGCCCCTTAAACGACCCGAGAACTCTAACGTGTGTTCACATCCATGGTGGCCTTTAAGAGCATCCAAATGTAAACTAGAGAGTGAAGGATAAAAAGTGAGAAGGGCTGGGCGAAGCGGAACGAGATTTCGGTGGGACGTTCCTTGGGGAGGGACATCGCCGACGTGACGGGTGGGCCCGGTATTTGGAGATTGTGAAGCCAGACGGAGGCCGACCCAGCTCAGCACCCCCTGGCACCTGAAAAGCCTGGCCCCGAGGGGCCCAGCACACAGGGCACATTCTCTCAGGGACCCGCCCAGGATCTGGGGGTGCCACACTTTGGGCCCTAGAGTGACCTGGGAAACATAGCCAACCCCGGGGTGCCCAGACCAAACCCCGTGAGTACCTGGCAATAGCCAGTTTCTCCATGTTATGCCCAAGACATAAGCCTAGAGACTGGGGGCCAGCTCAGATCTGTGGGTGCTTTCCTGTGCTGCCAAGAGGAAGGTATGTCACCCAGGCGTGGCCTGCACCATTCGGGGCCAGAGGCTACAGTCACCATTCCTCTCTGAGCCAGACACACTCTTTGCCCTAAGAGGAAGCGCTGGGCTGCCCTTAATCTCACAACTGTAAAGCCAATCTCCAGCCATAGTTCTTGGGGTGAACCAGTGAAGACACCCAAACACTCAGCTCAAGGCCGAGAGGTGTTAACACGAGTGGGTGTTTCTTCATAAGGCCTCGCCCTGGCGGACTGATTGCTTCACCCCTAAATACGGAACAAGAGAAGTTGCCGGCTCTTCTGCTCTGAGGTATCTGCTGACGTCAGGAGGCTCCCCCGCCCAGCAACCCCTTCCCCAGCACACACGTGGGGGACAGGCAGGCCTTCCTCCCTCCCTCACACCCAAGGGAGGGGCGAGAGAAGGAACTGAACCTGGCTCTCGGCCTTATTCAGAGTGGAAGGCCAGGTGTGGGGGCGCCTGTGGGGACTCGCAGGACGGTCGTGACAAAGGACACAGTCACGATGGAGACGGCCACTTCGGCGGCCTCAGCTGGGTTGGGGTGCCCCCCACTCCATCCCTAGGCTCCTAACAGGAGTGGGGGGAGTCGCGGAGCCGCCCCTCTGGGGAGAGGCCGCCCTGCTGCGGTGAGGTGGCTGCCAGCACCTGCGCCGAGACAGGCGGGCAGCAAGGGCAGGTCTGGGGGCCAGTTCTGGTTGTACGTTTTCTGCCATCTGGTCCCCACCCCCTGAGTCTCTAGGGGCCGAAGCCTTTTGTTAAGTACTGCATCTGGGCATGGGCCATGTTTCACTGGAGTGGGGGTCTCCATTCCAGGACAAAGAGGCCAGCAGGATAGATCTGTTGGCTGTGAGGAGCATATCGGGATTTACCAGGAAGAATGTGGCTCCAAGCCTGATGCCAGACGTGAGTTTTTAATAGTTCCAGAAGATAAAGTCTTCAACTGATATCGTAGTTAGTTTGCTAGCCTGTGATGAGCGTGTGGACGCAGGTGGTTTTACTGGGGAGGTGACGCCAGGAAGCAGGAGTGGAGAAACAGGATGAGTGACCCAAGGATGGAGGAAAGGCCATCATAAGGGGTGTTTTCAGGGTGCTGCTCAATTTTGCTAGTTCTTCTGAGAAGCTTCTTGCACAGTGCCTCCCGACATTGTCCTCTGATGGATGGAAGGCAGGGAATTTGTCCAGCAGTCCTTCCCCCGGTTGGTTGGGGGCTACCTCTAAGGCCATCATCCACTTCCTAGCATTTCCAGGCTGCACCCAGGCCAGGAGGCTGGATCAGAAAGCAGAAAGGTGCACTGCGCCCTCTTGAGGTTGTGCACCGCCTGCAAAATGTAAGTGTGAGCCCACCAAGAGACTGTCTGTTGCGGCAGATGCTGAAATGAGAGGTGGTTGTGATGCTCAGCTCCAAAGGTATCCGTATAATTGGGCACAATATATAATGGGCGGCCTGTGAAGGTCTAGTCTCTCTATGTCATTGTCTCTCTGTCTCTCTCTGTCTCTCACACGTTTGTTTTGATCTCAGAAAATCTCAGTGACAGTATGTAGATGAAGTAATACTCCCTTTTTGCAGATGAGGAAGCTGAGTCCTGAAGAGGGTAAGAGATGTGACAATATGTCAGTGGACGAACACAGGGACTGGAACCGCAGTATCCTGACTCTGGCGTTTTTTCTCAGCATGACGGGACCCCTTCGAAGAAGGTGAGCTGAGGCAAATATGGAGGGCGGGACCGTGAAGTCTTGAGCTCTGGAATGGGCGCCTCCTGGATTCTTTCCCGCGTTGCCGCCCTCTGCAGCCTCTTCTGCAACGTGCTGGGGATCCTCCCCGCACCCACCCTGCACCCCCGTCAAATGCACGCAGAAGCCCTGGCCCCAGCCTGGCCCCAAGCCTGGCGATCATCCTCTCCAGAAATAAACAAGGCTTTTCCTCCCATCCCCAGAACATTCCATCTCCCCTCTCTGTGCTGACCCCACCCTGGGGACCCATGCGTCATTGCTGTCTTTGCCCTGGGGCTGGGCGACCTCCGCAGGAACAAATCCATAAACGCATAGACAATGGCTGAGGAAGTGTGGGCCTTTGATGTGGCTCATGGGCTGCAATGTGAGGGATCAGAGCAAATGGGATCTCCATCCGAGGTCATATCGCCCCGGCTGCCCTTATGTGTGTCCTGAGCCCTCTCCCATCTCTTACCAGCTCTCTCCAAAACTTTCTTATCCGTTGCTGATGGAGACGTAAATTGGTACGGGGAGTTGGGGAAAACGTTTTTCAGTTTCTTATAAAATGAAACCTAGAGCCACTCAATGACCTAGTAATTCCCCTCCTAGGTATTTGCTCGAGAGAAGTGAAAACACATGACACATGTCGCCTTGCATGGCAAAGGAGAATTAAGATTGCAGATGAAATTAAAGTTGCCAGTCAACTGATCTTAAAATAAATAGGTTATCCCTGATTATCCACAGCAACCTTTAACGTAGAGGGGGAGGCAGAAGGGAAGGTCAGAATAATGTGATGGGAGAAAATTCTGGCTTTGCTAGCTTCGATGATGGATATAAGGAGCCACGAACCAAAGAACGTTGGTAGCTGCAAAAAAGCAAGAAAACAGATTCTCCCCTAAAGCTTCTAGAAGGAACAAATGCAGCCTTGCTGACACCTTGATTTTAGTCCAGTGAGACCTAATGACCTCCAGAATAAGATGCCACATTTGAATTGTTTAAGCCACAAAGTCTGTGGTAATTTGTTATAGATGCAATAGGAAGCAAATATAGTATGAATTTAATTACACACAAAAAACTATTTTCTAATATTAAACCATCCTTGCTTTCCTGGAATAAATACACTTGATCATGAATTAATTTTTTAATTCATTCTTGGATTGGATTTGGTAATTGAATCTATATTTATAGATGAAACAGAATAATTACTGACCATTCTCATATTGCCTTTATTGGATTTTGGTATCAAGGTTATTTTTCTCTGTCAAGTATGCATAATTTGGGATTATCTGTTTCTTAAAACTTGTCTGTGACACCACCTGAGGTTATTTGCTCGGGGAGGGGAGTGACTTTAAACTACTAATTATATTTTTATAATAAGTATAGAGTTTTTCAGGATTTTTCTTTTTAAATTAGATTTTTCTTTACAATGCTCACTTGATTTCAATTTTCATATATATTTACATATGTTTCATAGTATTTTCTTGTGGTTTTTAAATTCTTTGTCTACATGTAGTTGTGCCCACTTTTAGATTTCTAAAGTTTTCCTTTTCCTAGAGGTTTCTTAGAGGTTGCAAAACCATTATACAACACCACAACCGGGATGCTAACACTGATGCAGTTAAGATACAGAACATTTCCGTTACCACAAAGACTGCTCATTGTGCTCTTAGCCACTCCCACTTTTCTTCCATTCTCATGTTCCCCTTAACCTCTGACAATCACTAATCTTTTCTCCATGTCTACGATTTGTCACCTCAAGAATTTCATATAAATGAAATGATACATTAGGTAACTTTTTAGAGATTGATTCTTTTCACTCAGCATGTTTCTCTGGAGATTCATCCAGGTAGTTGATTGTGTCGAGTTTGTCCCTTTCCTTCCCATGATGTGGACATACCACAGTGTGTTTCACCATTCACTCATTGACGGACATCTGGGTTATCTTCAGATTTTTGATGTTATCAGTAAAGCTGCTATAATCATTTATGTACAGGCCTTTGTGTGCACATAGGCTTTTATTTTTCTGGGATACATGCCCAGATGTGCAATTGCTGGGTCACAGAGTATTGCGTGTTTCTTTTTAAAAGAAACTGCCAAACTTTTTCCCACAGCAGCTGTATCATTTTACATTCACAATGTGTGCATGGTCTAGCTCTTCCACATCCTGGCCGGTATAAAGTGTCGTCGCTAATTTTTATTCTAGCCATTCTGATAGGCGTGGTAGCTCATTGTGGTCGTAAATTGCATTTCTCTAATAACTAATAATATTGAACATCTTTTCATGTGCTTGTTTACCATCTGTATATCCTCTGTGGTGAAATATCTATTCATGCCTTTTGCCCATATTCTAATTGGACTGTTTTATTTTGCTTTTACTGTTGTGTTTTGGGAGTTCTTTACATATTCTAGGTTCTTCTTTGTTGGATATGTAATTTGCAAGTATTTTCTCCCAATGTATAGCTTGTCTTTCCACCTTCTTAACAAGGCCTTTCACAGAGGAAAAGAGTTTAATTTTGATGACATCTAACTGATCGATTTTTGCTTAATGAAATTATGCTTTTGGTGTCAAGTCTAAAACTTCTTTGTCTACTTATAGAACTCAAAGATTTTCTTATATGTTTTTATTTTCTGAAATCTTTATAGTTTTACATTTTACATTTAAATCTCTGACCATTTTGAGTTAATTTTTGTACAGGGCATGAGGTTTAGGTCAAAGTTCATGTGATGATCTGCAAACAAATTAACTACCTGGCAGAACAAAACCCAACACTTTATTAAGAATCATAGACAAATCTAGACACTCAATAAAATGGCATCTACAATGTCCAGAATATAATACAAAATATTTAGATAAATAATTTGTACAGATTTGTATACAAAATAATTCGTATAAAGACATGTGAAGAAGGAGGAAAATACAACCCATTACTAGGTCAGTCAATACAAATAGTCAATACAAATTGACTAGAATCAGTCAATACAAATAGAGCAGAATGACAGAGATGATGAGATATGAAACAAGGACTTTAAAACTATTATAAATATATTCCAGAATGTTAAAGAAAAATCTGCGAACATACTGAGAGAACAAATAGAGATTTCTCATTAGCCAAACATAAATTATTAAAAGAACTAAATGAAAATTCTAGAAGCAAAATATGCAGTATCTGAAATGAAACAATTAGTTTGGATTAGACATTGCAGAAGAAACAATCAGTGAACTTAAAGAAAGAGCAACAGATGATCAAACTGAAGCCCACAGAGAAAGGAAGATTGAGAAAAAATCAGCAGAGACTCAGTGGCCTGTGGAATAATCCAAGTGGTCTAATTTATGTGTAAATGCAGGAGAGAAAAAAGAAAAATTAGGGGCAGAACAATTATTTAAAGAAATAATGACTGAAAAGCTTCCAAATTTGATAAAAACTCTAAATCTACAGATCTAAGACGTTTCTGAACCCCAAAAGGATAAACATAAAGAAAAATTACACCAAGGCAAATCTTAATAACATTTCTCAGCACTAGTAATAAAGAAAAAATGTTAAAAGTAGCCAGATGATAAAAATACATTATACACAAAAGAACTATGACGAGAATTACTTTTAACTTCTCATCAAAGACAATAAAAGTATTGACAGAAAAAAGTCAACCTAGAATTCTGTATCCAGCAAAAATATTCCTCAAAAATTAAGGCAAAATAAGACATATTTAGATAATAGAAAGCTGAGAGAATTTATTAAGGAGACTTGCACTGTAAGAATTGTTCAAAGACATTCTTCATGCTGAAGAAAAAATGTTGGAAAGGTGGAATTACATGAAGAAATAAAGAGAGACAGAAGCAATAAACATGTAAATAAATAGACCTTCTTTCCCCCTCAAATTTAACAAAAATGATAAAAATATCTGTGGAGTTTACAACACATAGAAGATATATGAAAGCAGCATATATGATGGAATGGGGTAAGATGGAAGTATGTTATTGTAAGGTTCCTATGTTACAGGTGAAAAAGTATACTATTATTTGAAAGTAGACTATATTAATTGAAAGATATAGACTATAAGCTCTGGAGCGACCACTAAAAGTAAATAAGTATAGCTAATAAGAAAATATAGAATGATAAAATAGTAAAAACTTTTGAATAATCCAAAATAAATCAGGAAGAGAGGAGAAAAGATCAATAACAGATGGAACATTCAGAAAATAAAAAGCAAGATGGTAGACTCAAGACAGATCATAATAATTATATTAAATGGGAGTGGATTACATGCTCCAATTAAAAGACAGAAATTGTTCAGACACGATAAAAAAAAAGCAAGACCCAAATGGCCCATAAAATACTCATTTAAGAGGTAGATGTTAAAAAAAAAAAAGACACAGATAGGTTAAAAGAAAAAGGGTGAAAAAGATAAACCATGCAAACACTAATCGTAAGAAAGTTGACCTGGTTATAGTAGCTAATAACAGGACAAGGAGTATTACTGGAATTAAAGAGGAATCTTCATAAGGATAAAAGGGTCAATTCATCATGATGACATAAGAATCAAAACTGATTATGAACCTAGTGATAGAGCTTCAGAGAAACTGACAGGTGATAAAAGCACAGTTATAGTTGGAGGTTTCAACATTCTTCTTTCAATAATTAATAGAACAAGTAAATAAAATATCAGTAAGAATACAGATACGGCACAAGTAAGACTTAATACGGCACAATCTAATAACTGGACTAATTACGCACAGAACATCACACCCAACAACTGCAGGGTACATGCCCTTTCCAAGTACACATGCGACATTCGCCAAGAAATACCATAGGCTGGGCCTTGAAATAGTCTTAAAACATTTAAAAGAATTGAAATTTTAAAAAATGACCGAAGGAAGATTTTTTCCCCCTGAACCTAGAACTCAGGCCAAGACAGAAAAATTTCTTCCTTGTCTTCCTTTTCCAAAAGATGGATTTTTCTAGTTTATTATTTTTTTTCACTGAGAACATAGCCCTTTGAATGTCTGTTTTTTCTCCTTTGAGATCTCAGTTCCAAATCCTCACCTCATATAAAAACCTCGTCTTTTGTCTCCCATAGCCACAAAATACTAAGCCTCTTTGTTACAGAGACTGATGAATACCCACAAGTCGACTGTGACTTTTACGCCTACGGTTCTGGTTTTCAGGTCCCTTTTCATTTTTGGCCTTTGAGGATTTCCTTTAGTGTCTTACACACTCGGCTATGCATTTCAAGTATGTTTGTGATGTTTTGTTCAGCATTCTAGGGGTTTTGTGGCCAGAGGGTTCTCAGATTATCTAGTTTCCATGTTTCTGGAATTTGAGGCCTGTCATGTAATTCTTTAGTTATTTTATGGGTTTGAGTTGCTTTGGCTTAATCAACAGTTCCCCACATTTAGAGCCAGACAGCCTTGGGTTTGAATTCCAGTCCTGGTGCTCACTGTTATGTAACTCTGAGCAAGTGAGGAAAGCTCTCTGAGTCTTAATTTCTATGTTTGTTTTAGGGATCCTAACCTCAGGTTTTCAAGTTTGTCATAAAGATGATCTCTATTCTAATACAATGCTAGGCACAGAAAGTGAAAGATAACATTATCGTCATTCATTCATTCATCAAATATCAAGTGTTTACTATATGTCAGGCATACCTTCTCAGCGCCAGGAAGAACAGACAATCAATGTATAAACGAACAGTTTCACAGAAGTTTAAACGCAATAACAAAGGGTAATGGGATTGTCTGTAGAAACAGAGTGGACTTTTCTGATTAGGTGATTAGATGATGAGGGCTTCTTATCTGGTGGTATGACATTTGATTTAAAATTTGAGTGAAGTCAACAATGAAAAAAATTAGATGACTCTGTGAATATGCTAGAAAAGCAGTGACTTGTACACTTTAAATGAGTGAACTGTATGGCATGTGAATCAGATCTCGATGAAGCTTTTTTGTTTTTGTTTTTGTTTTTTAAGTCTGAATGAAGACGAGAAAGCCAGGTGAAAATCTTTGGGAAAGAATATTCTAGCCAGAGGGAACAGCACTGCAAGAAGGGGCTAGAAGAGGCATTAGTGGGTTTGAGGTAAACAAAGATTGGGCTGTAGGAGTTGAGTGAGGGAGGAGATTGGAGACGGTTGAAATTTAGACTGCAGGTCAGGGCCAGACCACATAGGGCCTTGTAGAATATCTGGAATTTTATCCAAATTGCACTGGATAGCCTTTGAAAAAAATTAAACTGGAGAAGTGATATCCGGTTTATGCTTTGAAGCAATCACTGTGCTTTCTGTATGGCAAGAGAATTTATAAGAGGCGGGGAGAACAGCAGAGGGGACGCTCCACAGCAGGTAGAAATTTGATGTCTAGACCCACGAGGAGGAAAACACATGCCTGATGCTAAATCTATCAGTTCTACAGATCAGGTAGCTGCGTTGCTTTATATAAACGATTAGAAGCACGGACTTTGGAATCAGACAAAATTAGGTTTAATTCCAAGCTCTGCCACTTAATGAGTGACTTAGGGCTAGTTCTAAATTTTGTTTACTAAGCTAGAGGCAACGATACCTATGCTTGACTGTTTAAATAAGTCGATGCCTGTAAATCACTTAACAATGCTGATACATAATAAGCCCACCAAATTGGCAGCTATTATTATTGCTATTATTATTATTGCTCGTTGTAATTAGTAAGTCTGTTACTTTTACAAAGGGAGAACATTTTTAAAACCATGAAGTCTACTTTTAAGAGACATGAACCTGCTGGACCACTACCTTAAGTTAAAATTACTAGGCTGTATGTACTCTAAGATAATATCAATTTTTTCCTGTAATAGGTTTGAAACAAATTTTAATAATTATAAAATGTTCAGTGAATTTTTCATTTTGGAATTCAGAAAGTATAAATAAGTCCCTTAGCAAACTATTTGTAATTATGAATATTACGGAGTATTGAGTCGGATATTTTTAATTGTCCCAAAATGAAAATCGAACACATGTTTGCTATGAGAAGACTGATTACACATATTGTTATAGCTATCCGAAGGAATATTAAGCACACGTTTTAAAATTTACATTTACAGAGAATTTTCACGACATTGGAAAATGTTATATTGCAAGTGAAAAGAGCAGGAATATGAAATACCATGTACCTTGTAAAGTTCAGAATGTAAGAATATCAAGGAAAAATGTCAAAATAAGTCAAAAGATTAGTAATCGTTGATTTGGGATAGCGGAAGTAAACATGACTTTTTCTGTTTATTCTTTTCTCTACTTTTATCTTTTGTAATGTACAAAGATTATTTCATAAGAATGATAAGAAAATGATGTGGTTAACATGTTAGAAAAAATATAACAAGCTGGGTGTCAAAATGTAGTGGAGACAATTTGTGAGAACATGCTGGTCCTTATGTAGACACCTGAGAATTTTGTCGGGAAAGTATAATTAATTATCTACAGAGAACAGTTTCATCAAATGGGGCAACAAGAGCAAATGCACTGATTCAATACTCTGGTCTAACAATTTCACAAGAAAACTGAAAAGTTTATCCAAGTGAACAGAAAAAAAGTCTGCAAACATGTCTGCTTTCCTAGGAAGGGTTTCTTCCTGTATCTTTTTATCCTCTTTAGTGATTGCTGTATAAAAACGAATACACAAGGCCCACGTGTTCCAGTACAGTCGATGCCCCTCTCCTGGAGTGTCAATCAACTGTAAGCAGTTAAACACCTCGCATTTGCAACAGTCTGCAGGGGAGAGCTCCCGGGCCTGGGACTCAGATGCCTGCACTGCTGTGCCTCATGCAGAGAGAGCAGACCTCGTGTCTTCTAAAAGGGAGGTGGTCTCTTTTAAATGCCCGTTATAGGTATACCCCCAGCTATCCCACTCAGCCTTCCAGAACTTTAAAAGCATGGCAGAGGAGAAATATCTTACATAATGTAAGCAACTCGGTCTATAGGCATGTCATTATCCCTCAAAACAACTGTTCAGATTGAAACTTTTATGGTTAACAGGTCTTAGGATCTAGTATTTCTCATTTCAAAGAGTAAGCTCTTTTTTTTCCCCCAAACTATGATATAAAACCACAGGGCATTTAACTGATTTAATGAAATTCAACTCCTTACTTGAAATCCTAAGAGGAGAAAAGCCTCTTGGAGGGACATCTTTATTAAATGGCATGAGAGCAGAGGCCTCATCCGCAGCATGGAGGGTCGTGACTTGCGTCACTATGCGCACCCCACCAGTCAGAGTCAACTTCTTTATCGATACTAAGTATATAGCACCTTTGGCTAAAATCTGAGTTTTTCATTAGAGTAAAATCATGTCTGACATTTTGTAAAGCTTACATGCAAACAAAAATGATTAATCATATTCCTAAATATGCAAACAAATTCAAAACATGATATTTGTTTGCATATTTAGGAATATGATTAATCAAAAATGATTAATCATATTCCTAAATATGCAAACAAATTCAAAACATGATATTAAGAAGGTATACTACATTCGATACAAAATGGCAAAACCGGAATTTTTTAATTGCTAACAATTTTATGTAGCAATTCTTTTTATTCAGTAACATGAAAAAATACGAATATTACATTGGCAGAAGTGGAATTAAGGAGCATAAAATATTATTTTAAAAGAGAGAAACAATGGGATCCCTTCGAGAGGCTCATAGAAAGTTTTTAGTTATCAATGCTACTTTTTCATGCCTAACAGGATTAATATGTGGCTCTTCTGTGAAAAAAAAAAAATGGTCATGGTTCCTGAGTATTCCATACATTCAACTTCATGTGACAGACACTAGCATAAATATGTACTTTCCTAACCACTTAAGCAATTGTTTTAACTCATTCAATGCTTCGTCTAAATAGCTATAAGACACATAGAAAGCAAATAATTATATATACTTATCTAAAGTTTTTAGTAAGCAATTATCCAAATACATATTTACTCATTAAATTAGAATGCTAAGTGCTTAATATGTAGAATTAGTTAGAAATCATGACTCTTGATTAGATATAAACTCTAACACCTCTCATGAGACTTTCAACTTCAAAACTGACCTTCAAAAACTAGCTTGGGGCTGGAATACCATTATGTTCAGAAACAGAACCGAAGCAAAGAATTTAAATGCAAAGACTGAATTCAGAATTTGAACCAACTATTTTTGCACATTACATTAAAAAATTGGTTCTTTGTTCAAAATTTCAAACATAAACGATATTGACAATATGCAAACATGCATGACACTCAATAAAAAAGGCACTAGAGGGAAATCATTGCTTAACCTAGAGAATAAATGTCACTGTTAGGTTCCTGCCTGGGGTTAAATTGTGGGATTGCATTAATTAAGTAGGTTTTGGGATTCCCTAGCTTTTGGTGATACTTTGGGACCTTTTGTGATTTCCCTGTAGATATTTCAGACAAGCTCTAAAATTTGAGAAGACAGTTAACAAAATAAAACTCCCACTTGGATGGTAAAATATATTAATTCTAATATTACACCAGCAGAGCAAATCTGATTCCTTTACTGGCCAAGAGCTACATTCTGAACTCTCCAGCTCAAATTAAACTAAGCATGGGGTGAACAATTCATTTTCTCATTAGGCAATCAATGGTACCTTCAATAAGGCAATTCCCACTTAACCTTTGTCTGTAAAACAAAGTTCTACATCGGTGGATCATGCAAAAGGATTTGATTTCCTTACCAGGTGGTTGAGAAAATCTACAATAGGGATGCATGCTAAAGAGAATGTGAGTGTTTAAGAAGCCTCATCTAATTAGTGGAACTCTTTCTTCCGATCCACCCACAGTTACTGAGCCGAGGCTGAAACGGAAAAAAATGAATCTGTGAAGGTAAAGGTATGAAATTCTGCCGCGTTCCTCAGATGCTTCATTCTTATTTCCAGAATGGAAAGGGACTAGAGATAACAGAATATTAGTTTATTTCCTTAGAGGAAAGTAGATTAAAGTATTTAAACCTTTGAAACCCTACAGTGTTGATTAACGCTCATTAGTAAATAAGCGAGACCATTTTATTCATTTGAGTATCAAATTAAACTGGAAAATCCATAAAAACGTCTATTTACCAGTAAACCAATCAGTATAGCACAATATAACAGAAGAGATTACTTGATATCCACATGTGAATAAAAGCATCTTAATAAAATCTACCATCGTTTTATAAAAAAGCTTTCCATTTCAAACATCATCGTTACTCAATAATCATATTTACACTATCGATAAATGCCTTTACAATTTCAAGTAAAGGCCAGTGCATTTCCTTACTGGGAATACAGGCTTTCAGTCATCTTTTTTGCCTGAGGCACTTTCTTCGTGACTTTCAGGACTGACTTTGTTACTTGCGACCGCAGGAGCTGTCTGGCCTTCCTCTGGCAATGAAAACACGTGGCTCGCTTGAAGGTCCAAATACGCTGTAAATATCTTCGCATATTCTGGATGCTTTAGGGCAAAACTTTTAAATTCCTCTAGAAGAAGAGAGGGAACAAAATCCAATAAGTCGAGATGATCTTCTTTCGGCATGATAAAGATTGACATATGACTTTAATAATATAATGATTGCAAAATTCTATTACTCGAGCCTCATAAAAGTGTACCACTTTTTGGAAGATAGTTTTTCCAAGATCTAGTCAAGTTGAAGACATGCGTACACTGTGACTCATTAATTCTATTCCAGAGAAATTTGTGCATATCGTGTTCTGGAAGACATGGGTGAGAATGTTCATGGCAACATTATTCGTAATAGGTAAAAAATGCAAACAGCTCACGTTTGTCAACAGTAGAAATGGAGAAATAAATCGTGGCATATTTGTGGAACACAATGCTATACGGCAATGAAAATGAACAATTGGCTGTGTTCTCACAATGTGGATGAATCTTAAAGCCTCATTTTATCTCAGATGTTTTAGATTTAGGGACTGAGGGAGAGATATAAAAGGCTTACTAAGTTAACCATCAGAGTTTGAACCTCAAGCCTCCTAATCCCTGGAGTTTCTGAAAGATGATGCTACCCTCGATTTTGAAAATTTCTTTATCCTCTTCTGTTTGGGTGGAGAAAACGTTCTTCAGCTTATAGAGCCTGTATAGGGAGCCTGGGCTTTGAATCAGCTTGTTATCTGGATCTATAATAAAATGATTCGAACCCAATGTCCTATTTCTTTCCATTTATTTTTTTAAATCCTCCGATCACCAAGAATTATGACACATCAGACTACCTAACAGCTCTTAAAGATAAAAACAGGTTTTGGTGATGAGAAAGCCACCAGACTGAGCTGGAATCATTCTTTGCAACTGCGACATTATTTCGCATTAATAGATCACTTTGTATTTCCAAATCAGGCAAGCTATGAATTGTTCTTCCTTAACACCCCAAATAAAGCCCCATCTGCATGAGTCTGTTTCAGTGATGGGGAGACACAGAGGACTTAAGTGACTCCTAAGTGGCATGAGAATTCATCTACTGAAACCAAAAACTTTAAGATCCGTGCTCTGTTCAGAAGACTAAGGTCTCTCTGTCCTCTTTGGGGATGTCGGTGGCATTAAAGAGTAACTCATTTAGAGATGAAGTGCTGAGAGCATTTAAAACAATTTAAATCATTACATTTAAACAATTAAACCGGTCAACATTCATGATATATTTCTGTATCTATTCTTTTATAAAATCATACTAAATACCTCAAACATTCCTGCCAAAAAAAAAAAAAAAAGTAGACTTGTATAATAGTGGGAAAACGGAGATATTCTGTGTATTCTAAAAAGAAAAAGGTTGAATTCTAAAAAACAGCAGATTTCCCTAAAAAATTATTAAAATCAACTGGCAAAAATATTACTACCTACAAATAATTTTTAGTATTAGCTTCCATTTATATAGTTATTCCAAATAGTTTTTTTTTTTAATTTGGTAGTTCAGAGTAATAGAGAGCCTTACTTATAAAAGAAAAATGGTCAGAAAATTAGAACACATGGGAATTATGAGTCATAAGTTTTATCTCAGTATATACTTTCTCCTTCTTTTCCTCCTTCTCTTCCTCCCTTCCTCTCTTCCTGTTTGTTTCTCTCTCTCTCTTTCTTAAACAAACTCAATAGAGTAAGTGCCCTAGGAACTTAATTACCTAAAATAGAAAAAAGGGCAGTCCGAATGGCAGTAATTCAAAATAGAGAGTAAGAGAAGTCAGGGATGTAATTCCCCCATCCCATGAAAGTGAACAAGCTGAAACTCTGAACACCAGAAGGAAAAAGACATTCAGCGGGACCCTCTTCCAGCCCCAGGGAAAGGCTGGGGCAGGCAGGGTGACCTGCCATCCGGGACCAGTCAAAGCTAGGGCGGGGCAACATCACCCAGGTCTCTCTGTTGCGGGGTGCTTCTCAACAGCTGCACCATGAAACACGTGGACCCCGAGGCATCGGCCTTCGGCACTACATGATGTGCTCTGACGCGTGGACTCATGCTGCTGGGGAGAAGGCCCGCCACCGATGGACGAACCTGCCACTTGGCCATAAGGTCGTCCTCTCGAGAGTCCCTCCCTCACAGGGGTGCCATTCACATGACAGGAGATACTGACCACGAAAGCTCACTTAAGTTGCTAACAGTAAACGTCAACAGCTGGGTTAGCTACACCTGTTCTTGTCGGTGCCTCTGCCTGTATCCCTCTACTGCGCTTACGACCCGGGTGGGTTAACTTGCTCGGTTTTACATGGCCACGGTGGCAGAAGTAGGGGCAGAAGACCTGCGAGATCTCAGGCGCTGATGGTGCGCGAACCCTGGCTCTGACATCTTCTGGCTGGATGATCTCAGGTAAGTTACTTAAATTCTTTGCATCTCAGTAAAATAAGGATAACGCTGAGTACTGATTAAACAGGCTGGCTGTAAAGAATAAATGAATTACTATATAAAAAATGTTTAGAAGAGCACTTAGCATATGGTAAGTCCTGGATAATTAGCCGCTACCATCACACCACTACGACTATGATTACCATCATCACCATTCTTACTGTTCGTTCTATTGTTAATATAATGAGTGGAGGGCAAAGACACCTCTGTATGACGATCCATCTGTAGTCTGCCCCTCTCCTTGGAAACTGAATCAGGAGCCAAAGTGCCTACTCACCATAGGACACAGAATCCCCCTGGGCTATTTCCTTGAAGAGGCCGGAAACATCGAGGTCAGGCACTCCAAGGGACGCCTGCATAATGGTGGAAAACTCGTCCTCTGAGATGTAGCCATCCTCGTCCACGTCGAACAGCTGCAGGGAAAAGAAGATCAAACGTAAGGACCAGCTCCCCAGAGCGACGGTGGCATGGAAGAGTCTCGGAAAATCAACGCTTTAATAATTCAAACGTCCACTGTGCCAGGGCGAGGGACGTGTACGTGAAGAACGTATGGTCTCTGCTGCCCTCACGACACTTAGAGTTCAGTTGTCTAAAGAGACAGAATTAAAATAGGGGCTATGACAGCTGTGTCAGCACGAAAGGACACGGGAGTCCTGTGAGGAGCACAAGATGAGCCCCACCTGAGAAGTCAGGGAAGGCTGGACGGAGGAGCCAGCATTCGGGTTGAGTCTTAGAGCCTGAAGAGATATTCCCGGAACATACAAAGACTGGCAGATGGCTGCCTGGGGCTCCGGTCGGGAGACTGAAGGACAAGCAGGAATAAGACCGTGATGGACACACAATGCCTCACGTAACCCTGGAGGGTTCTGATGGGAGGGATGCGGTGTGACCGTATGTGAACCGACTGAGCTGTCTGAGGCCGAGTGTGGAGGATGGACTCGGGGCAGAAGGTTGATAAGACTGGAGGCAGGAAGACCAGTGAAGAGTCTGGGGTGGAGGAACGGGAAGGACAAGAGGGGCCGGCAAGTGAAGACGGGACCTGCATATCAATTAGAGGTCGGCAGTGACAGAATGGAAAGACTTTAAAGTGGCAGAACAGGGTAACGGATGGATAATCAGTATCCCATATTCGAGATCCTTTCCTGGGTATTAACATTTTTTAATGATACAAGCACTCACTCTGTGCAGGCACTGATTAAAAGTATTCAAATCACTGCACTTGAATTATGTCATTTAACCCTCACAATCGCCTTATGTAAGGTAGGTGCCATCATCGGCCCGATCATACAGGTGAGAAAGCCAAGGCACAAAGAAGTCAGGTAACTTTCCCAAGGTCACACAACTGGTAAGTGGCAGAGCCGGGGTCCAGATCCAGGCAGACAATATCTAGAGTTCCCGCTGTTAAGGTATCTACTTCTGATCAAGTACGTGATCAAAAACAAACAAAAAAGCAGATACGAGATAAGGCATGAAAATCATGAAATGAACAATCGAGTACTGAACAGTGTTGTAAAAATATAATATAAGGAGAAAAGTCTATGAAGTCGTGACCTGCTGCCTCAGGTGAGGAAGCACTGGCCTAGATCCAGTTTCTACCTCTAAGCCCCTCGACAGGCCCAAGACAGTTGGAAAGTGAAAAGTCAATTAGCGCTTGTTTCCCAAACTGTAGCCCAGGGCTCTCTGTGGGCCTGGGACTCTGAACGCCGACTGCCGGGATTGGGTCCCGCACCCTCCTCTCAAGCTCCAAGCTTTTCCCAAAGGCTTTCCACTCCCAGGGGATTCTCGCCCACTCATCTCACGGTCTAAATTCTTGCCTTGGTGCTTTGGTGGCTCTCACTTCTGTATAAATTCCCTTCACTTGTGCATACTGGGGACTTTTATTTCCTGTCTGTCTGTCCTTTGTCACAAGTATACCAGATCGCTCCCTTTACGAAAACCCTCACCCTCCCTCGATTACTCATCACTCCCAGTAGTCTGCCTGCTACGAAATTCCCAGGTCTAAGGTAGATCTCAGGCTCTGGTAGAAAATGGAGCACCCCAGTTTCCACTGAGGGAGTGAATGCCCTGCCATTGCATAGAAAGCTGTGGGACACTTAATCGAAACACCCTGTTTTCTGAGCAAGCGTGCGGCCCCAAACCATTTGGACCTTCCCTGGCATGTGAATGATGGAGAGTTGACTTTGCTCATTCCCACTAAAGTGACCAAGGAGGAGAGTACAGGCGTTCCTGTAGCTGGGAACTCTGAAGCCACCTGGTCTGTCTTAACCCTGAGCCCAACCCCCCAAATCCGCATCCTTACGACTGGTTCCTCAGCCAGAGACCACGCCTGTTGCTGCAACTCGGAGTGATATTCTACCTCTAAAAGTCACAGTGATGATGAAATGAGATGAAACATGGAAAGTTAACTGTGACATGCTTCCCAAACAAAAGGATGTGAATGGACCCTACATATAAAGTCTGCCAACATGTTTTCAAACATAGCCGAGAAGGTTAAAAAATAACCAATATAAAGCATGACTCTTGTCTTACTGAAAAAAAAAAGAGCTAATTATAGTTTTAGGTCCTCCTTCCCTCCCCCCGTCCCCCAAACCAAGGTCTAGGCTAGATAAAAATCTCAAGACTTCTTTAATAACAGTAATTACTGTGATGAAGGGCCAAATTTTTCTATCAGGTCTTTCATTGGTAAACCAAAAGCGAACATTTGCCCAACTAAACTTATAATTACACATACAATCCCAAAACAGAAACAGAAATATCTGGATCGGAATAAGTTAGCTACGGGTATAATTTTAGGTTTTGTGATGAATAAGTCTGTAAAAGCCAAAAGTTTCAAACTTTTGGGGAAGATGTTCTGGCCCCCGCCTTCTGGTCATCTGCAGGGCACCATCACTTAGGTTCTTTCCAGGCCGCGCAGTTAACTTGGTCTAAACGAATCTGAAATTAAAAGTAAACGTGGGGACTGCTCTGTCAGTGACAGAACACGTGAACGTTCCCGAGACGATGCCTGGGGGACTCTGAGACGCGAGGAAGGACTCTGGGAGAAAGACGATCTTTCCAGATAACAGAGGGGGGCAAAAAGAACTTGTGGGGGGTCACGGTGGCATATTCTTCTCAGAGGAAGCCAAGAAGAAATGAGAGTGGGTAACAGAAATAGAGAAAGACCCCAGCTGTCATGGGGAACAGAAGCCAGGGGACCCCCACGTGGCTGAATGATAAGATCAATATCCACAGCTCGGTAAGACACGTAGGGAGATGGAGCTTTTGCTTCACTGCAGAGCAGATCATACGAGATAAAAATTCGGAAGGGAGCATCCCATGGAAATGCATTTCCTCTCAGAAGAACCGAGGCACTTTGGGCGTGTATTCTTCCCTCTCTGTTGGCTCACAGGAGTGATACATGGGGTCGGAGTTCATAATTCAAATCTCCATCAAGTTCTGCTACGGACCGGGGCCATGGATTTTATTCATGTCTCCCAACAAAACTGTGACAATACATGTGATACTACAGGAAAACACAAAGGGTAGAAACTTGGGACTATTTTTTTGACGTAGTTCACCTGATCCTACCGCAACCAAATCAACTCCATCAAGAAAACACCACTAAAACATCTCGGACATATAGTGAGAAAACAAGGACAGATCAGAACTCGAATGAGGATGACTAGTGACAGGTGGTGTTTATTTATAAACCGCACTTTGGGGCTCCAAAATAGGGAGGCTGAAAAGAGATAATTTTTAAAGCTAATTTGTTAAATCATCTGTTCTTTGGCCTTGATGCTGTTAACTGGGTCGCTTTCATAGACTTTTTTTTTTTTGCTTAAACTGATGTTTGTGTTTTCTTTCTTCTCAGTGGCCATTGTCATAATCACATTACCCTTGTGTACCTGCCACGGCAGATCTATAAACTCATGTAATGGATTCGCTGATGTCCGAATAATACACTTAGAGTCAACACTTGTTTTAGAGGCACACCAAGATGCTTTCAGTGGGGCTGACAGTACCTTAAATGCCACCTGGATGATCTCCTCTGTGTTGGCAGGGTTGCACAAGACGGCCAGGCCAATCACATACTCTCGGAAGTCGATGCTGCCATCGTGATTCTGTGAAGGGATGAGAGAAATCAATTAGCAGGGCCGCTACTTGAACTGCTATTAATCATTGCCCGCCAGGTGACATTCGTGTGTGCCACGCAGCTCAGCATCACTGGGAGCTGAGCCTATTTGGAAAAACATTTGCACTGACATAAAACAGCAAGCAGATGGCCCATCCATTCCCAGTGCAGAAGGAAGAAAACTATATTTCTGTTGAGCAACAAACATAAACATTTTATCACTGAGGCTCGATTAGAGTGGCTACGGTACCCAGCGTGGGTTCTTGAGCTCAGCCTTGATGAGAGCCCCTCTGGGAGGCAGGACTTAGGACTTTCATCCTCGGTGGCACTGAAGCATTCACTCCACCACTGATGGTGGCCCTGCCATGATGACCAGCGCCAATGGGTCGTTAAGCAAGCCTCTACACGTAGAGAATGGAAGGGAAAAGCAAAGAGCAAATCGAGGCAATAATCACAGCTACATTCTTTCTTCCTTCTAGGCTTAATGTGCAATAATAAAGCAGCAGCAAGTGAGCAAACTCAAGAACTTTGGTGGCTCCTTGGGGATATCAGACCCCAGAAGACCCTCTGTAAACTAAACCTTCGAAGCCTCTGTAAACTAAACCTAACCTGTATGATAGTATCTTGGGAGGTATTCCACGATGGCAATGGAAGAGAAAGGGTTAATGATTCTAACCCTGACTGAATGCCGTTTTTCTCTACACATCAATCAACTACTTATCTAGATAGGAATACTGAGAGGATGAAACGGGGGAGAGAGGAGAGAGAGTTTGAGGAAGAGAGGAAGAAAGGAGAGGCAAGGCAGAGAGGGAGGAAGGATGGAAAAGATAGGAGAGAGTATTAAAGAGAAGGAAAGGAAGAGAAGAGGAGAAAGGAAAAATGAAATGGGGAGTGGAAGAGAGAGATGGAGAGGGGAAAGACAGAAGGGATGACGATAATCCCAGGTGTGAGAATCACGCTGGCAGCAAAACCTTCAAGTGATGAATTTCCAGACAAAGCATGAACTAGCAGCAGCGGAGCTAGTGCAGTGCTCGGTAGATTAATAAATGCTTGGCATCAATAAGAATGTAATCTCTGACGAAGTGTGTACAATTCCACCGTCGAGGGCTCCTTCAGGGCGGGGGTTTCTTTCTCCGCGTGGCAGTGTATTTTCACTGCCTTGCACACACAGGTAAATGCTAAAATGGACTTTTTTCTCATTAATCCTTACCTACTTCTTTGTGTTCACTTAAGACACTAAGGTGAGTATTCTTCACTGGGGTTCCGGGAATGGGGTCCATTTTTTATATGCATGTTTCTCTACGGAAATTTTTATAGCTTTTATCAGTGTCTCGGAGCAACCAAGTTCAAAGGTCAAGCACCACTTTTGTCATCCTATTTATCTCACCGCAGGGCGAGAACTTAAAACGGCAATCAATTAACTTCATTTTCCCAACAAGATGGTAGAAACGAAGAGGTTCCAAGATTTCCCTGAAGTAACGTGGGGCAGGGTGGGGCAGGGGTAGAGGGGGTGTTTGTTGCTGAGACAAAAACTCAGGTCATCTGACTTCCATTTTTGTCTGGTTACCTATAAGAGAGCCGTTTTCTTCCTTTTCTCGAGTCATTTACATTCAACAAAAACCATCCGTTTTATGTGTACAGTTTGATGTGTTTGGGCAAATGTATATGCCAGGGTGACAACCACCACAATCAATATCTACAACACTTTCATCACCCCAGAAGTTTCGGAGGAGGTAGCGTTGTAAGACACATAATTTCCTTGTGACACCACCATTTAATTTTCGTAAGCACTCTGGAGGGCTGTTATTCCTTAGTCTTAGAGGCTGAGCAGCTTACTGAATCACGAATATGTTACTCAATTTAGGGAAATTTCTCAGGCAATTGGCTTTCTCCACGAAGCAACATGGAACTTTTGGACAGAAATTCTGAAAAACAGATACAAGAATGATGTCTGGGCACTGACAATCATAGACTGTACGATTGGAAACACTCCTTTGAATTTCTGTTGTATCTTTTTTGTGAGGCATCGATTTTTTATCTATACTACCGAACCCTATGGATAACACAGGTCAAGCATGATAACTCATTTTTCAGATGGAATAATAGAAATGTAAGGGACCGTTAGTATTATCACTATTTAGAAAACAACGTAACCTTCTGGACCCCTGATTTTCATGAACAGTCTTATATATGAATGGTTTTGACTGACAATCTCGCAGCAGACCCTCAACAATCAAGCACACGAAAATCATGAGTCTGCATCACAGTAATGTGAGGGGGAATAAACCAGCATGGAATTATTCTGTGATGGTTGATTATTGAATTAATAAAATAATGCACTGTTAAGTTTCCAAATTCAGAAAAATTAAACTTAGAAGTGGAAAGAATATTAGAAATCATCAACTTCTTCATTTTTACTAATTAAAAAACAGAAGTTTTTACCTATGGTTATAAAACATGATATTATAATTTAGGTAATCCGACTCTCAATCATTCCAATTAAAGCAAGTAGCTTAATAAAATATATTCAAAAATAGATAAGCAAAGAGTATACAGCAAAATACACTCTTTTAATTTTTCAATTTCAAATCAGTTCCTTGATAAAAATTATTCCTCTAATCTGTGATTCTTTCTTTTAAAGACCTATCAAAGTCCTCAGAAAGAATTATGAATCTTAAAATATCTAGACTTGAAGGTATTTCAGGGCCACGTTATTAAGGAGGAGACCGTCTTTCTGGAAGGAGGCCTAATCCCTCCACAATCTGCCCTAATCTGGACCAGGACGGCCGAGCTGGAACCAAGGAGCTGCCTTGAGTCACTGCCAAAAAAAAAAAAAAAAAAGAAAAAAAGGATGACTAAGCCTCGCTGAAACTCTAGACAGTGGGTCCCATCCCTTCCCTGGCAGGATCAGAAAAGCTAGATGAACCGAATGGGAGATAAATTCACAACCCTGGCTTCCCTAATAAACACCAGAGCTGAGAATGAATGAAATCAGAGAAAATAAACATACAAGAAGCCAGAGAAGAGGGCCGAGGTCACTGTGAGCTCATGGCACCCCAGTGCCTTTCTGTCTCTACAGTCACACTACGCTGGCTTCTAGGACCAGCGGGAAGTTCCAGGCCACTTGTTCACACCCGGCCCGTTTTAAATTCCAGAAAGAATCCATGGTGATTTTCACATGTCTGATTCTGAGGTGTCAGATCCACAAGGTTTTTTCATGGCTGGATTTATTCAAGATTTTTATTCCTATAGAATCAGATGCTTTTTACAACTTTTTAAGTCTGGCGACACTTAAGGAAATGGTTTTGAATACATTTTGAAATGGTAAACTCCCAAGGTAGGGACCATTTTCTCTTTGTTGTGTTTTCATTGATACAGTGTCATCCCTACAAATGAGAGGTAGTCAATGCCATCAAAATAATTTAAAAACGCTGACATAAAACAGAACCTACTACGCAGCAGCCAACAGAAAAAGGTTTTGAGTCTCTGAAGAACTCCACAAATCCAAAGGAGTATTATTCTTCAAGTGCATTGAAATCTCAGTTATCCAGGAGAGCTGGGGAAGAGGTATTCTGCTTAGCTGAATAGTCCTATTAAGAGCATATTTCTACCCATGTACATAATTGTATTACCAAGTTTTTAGGAATTAAATAGTTTTGATCCACTTAGCATTAGAAGGAAACATTTGTAAAAAGTAATTCTAAAAGCATTTCAAGGTCAACAGGCACATCTGAAAATATTTTTAAGGCCCCACTGTGAGTTGTAGAATTCTATTGATGAGATTTCTGAATGAGGTGGCCATATAAATCAACTTTTAAAAACATATGCACTACTACTTAAAAAATATTCTAAAAGTGGCATTTAAAATAATATATTAATGTTGAACACACAGTACTGTTTCCTGCTGTTACAGGTTATAGAATCCAGTGAATTATATCAAGATAATGGTGTTTTACAAAATGATATGGGCTGTTTTGAACTTTAAAAATGTAGAGGATACAATTTAAATATTTTATCAATGCATATCATTTTCAACTGACTACATTTACTACATTGCTTAATGTTAGAAGTTGAAAAATGATGGCATGGAAAACAATAAAAATAAAAAAATAAAATAATGGCATGGAGTTATATGAATCAAAGACCATCATCTTAGGCTAGAGGGAGGTAGTCCTCCATGTAGAAACGATAAAATTAAAAAAAATATGTATCAAGTAAATACTCCCTCTTATTTTGAAAATGCGCCTTTAAAATATCAACTATTGGATGAAAACTAGGAAATTAAATTACTTCTTTTATATGATGCCAAAGATTTGGTTACTTAGAAAAATTCAGAGTTTGGACTAAATTTTCTTTCATATACTCTAGTGTCTGAGATTTTTCTTTGTACAGATTTTATACAAAATTCGTTCATATAAAATTCGTATAAATATACAAATTTTTCTGTTCTCTAAAGAGAACAGAAGAAAAACGGTAGGTAATTTCTGAATGTTTTACCTGTACATGCAGAAAGAGAATCATAGAAGCAGGTAATCTCTTAACTCGAAGAGCAAGAAAAATACTTCATACCACCTGTGGCATAAGACAATTATCTTCACTTTCATAAAACATTTAAAATGAAGCAAGAGAAAAAAAAATGTGGCTACATTGCCCTTTCCACAATCATCACGTGCTAAGGTGAAATTATAACTTAATATTCTGAGACCTTAAAAGGCATCTTGGCAGCTTCCCCCTTTCCAGGCTGTGTTCCTACACCCATGCCTGACGTATTAGTAAGCTTATTCTAAAATAGGGACCTTGATATTAATGTGCGGTTGCTGGCAGCAGCCTGGTTCTTCTAGAACCACACCTGGTCTGAGCAGCCACATCAGACCAAGCTTAAATTACAAGTCCCTTGAGGAAAGGGGATGTGCTCTCTGCGCCTGGCTCAGTGCAGAATTATATACATGTGGTTTCATAAATATTATAGGATGGTGACGAGGCCACCCTCCCCTAATGCCACTGAGGATCTCGCCTGTCCTCCAGGCAGCGGAGGACTGTTAACAGTCCAGTCACATCATTTCCACAGTTCGAACTTTCCTCTAAATAAGTCAAAGGAGGAAGGAAGAATTTATCTTCCAACTCAGGAGGATTCTCCAAAATGTCTGGGTAGAGAGAGAGAGAAAGCGTTAAAAACCAGAGAAGGAGGTGCACCGAGCCCTTGTAAACGTGGCCTCTCTAGCTGAATCTACGCACACTGGATTCTGGATCCAGCTGGCCCCACTGTAACCACCTGAATCAAAATGATAAAACCAAACCAAAGGCCAAACACAGAAAGGCATGACCACCCACGTCTGCAGCCAGGGCTGAGAACCACTGCAATAAAGAGCCAGTAATATTTACATATATTTATGTATCCCTATATTGCTTTAAACACAACATAACCAGTTAGGATTTGTGTAAGTTTTTCTATATTTTTTTCCTGCCTGCAGTTTTCAGAGAGGGAGGACAAAAAAAATATTCCCTGCTCCAAGGCAGGGCAAGATCTGACAAGCCCTGGCTGACATAGCTGGGCATGTCTGATTTTGTATGAAGTACATGTAAGATTGACCATTTTGATCATTAAGGCAGCGAGAGGCATTCTGGACTATGGGTACACCCTTTAATTCCCCAACGCCCTTAACCCTCACAAACATATCAAAGGAAAATTGCTACATGCTTATTTTACAACAAAGAATTCTAGAATTTAAGACAGCTGTTCCACCATAAAAAAAAAAAATACAACCGTTATATAAAATCGCTTAATTCCACATTTCTGAATCCGTTTCTATACAGTTAAATGTTTCCAGGAAAATGCTTTTCATTTTTTTTTTTCCTATAATAGAAAGACCAGATGTAAAGTTAAGAGAAAAACAGATTTTGAACATCCCTCCTCCTCATCTTTGTAATGGGAAAAATGTATCTCCTGGGTGCTTGCTTATTTTTTTTCAAAATTTCACTCATAACAACAACAAATTTCCTGCTCATTAACCGAATAAGCGACAACCTTTCAAATCTACCCTATTAGCCCTCACTCTGTGCCCCCATCATGTATATAAGTCCACATAAATCCGGTATCTCAAAAAAGCGGATACACAAACCACTCAGAACATTTTTCATGAAAAATACGTTTTAATTAGGCAGTAAAAAGCAGCGCAAGTCCAGACACACGCAGGGTAGGGAGGGCTCGCCAGGAAATGCCGGCTGTTGAACGGGGCGGCAGCTGCTGTGCAGACAGAGTGGCTTGGCTTGCAACGGTGCTGCCCTCCAGAGAGGGTCTCCCAGAGAGGGTCCCGCCTCCTCGGTGTCCCCTTCAGGAATACATGGTCAGCTGCAGCCACTCTTGGATAGACACTTGAATGAGGCCGTCTGCATCTCTATCCAGAGATTTGAAGGCACGAAACATGGCATCTAGGCGGACCAGGCAGCTGATGAAGTTGTTGAAATCCATACTTCCATCCTCATCGGCATATCGGCGGACGATCATTTGGTGAAGCTGTTCATTGAGCTGGAATCCTGCTGTCTGCAGGGCCCCCCGCAGCTGAGAACTTTTTAGAGACCCGGAACGCTCCCGGTCGTATTGTCTGTAAACGCACTGCCATTTCTTGAGGTTGTTCCACAGATACTTAAATTCTTCGAAGCCCAGTTTCCCATTCGTGTCATTGTCCATGACAGAGACAATGCTCCGGCAGGTGTCAAGGCTAAAGCCGTCGGTCTTCAGATCCTTGTGCTTAGAAAGGACTCTGTTGAGAATGTTCATTAGCACAGTGGCACCCACCTCCATGTCCGGTCCAGCCAGCTGTGCAAATTGTTGCCGAAAACGCCTAACTTCCTCACTTTCACTGGCCTCCACGTTGGTGAAATGCTGCTGAGTGGGAGGCGGTTCTGGGGTATACTGAGCTGCTGCAGCCTCGCTGATAAGATTCACGAGTCCTCCAACTATCCCTCCAATATTTCCCCCTCCACCTCCTCCTCTCCTCTGACCACCTCCTCCAAGAAGGCCTCCAAGAGCTTCCCCTAGACCTCGATCAGCTCCTTCCAAAAGAGCCTTTGCGAGAAACATGCTTTCGGTTTAACAAGCGGCCAAAGTCTTGGAGACAGATGAAGAGAGCCGAAATGGAGTCTGAGGAGCTGACATGTGGAAGAACTGGCTTTTCTGTACCTGCTTATACTGCACCACGCCCCACGGCGTGATGTTCCACCTCGACTGAAGAGGCCTGAATTCCATTGGGTCCTAGCACCTGCCATTTTTAAGGCAGCCTCCCTAAAATATTGAGCCCTTCTAATAAATATTTCTCCTATATCTAATAACTTATCATGTATGTAGGACAAATGAGAATAAGATGTGTAAATGAATATGTTAAATGATACATTTCTACATCAGTGATCTTAGTGCTCTCTCAGTACCTGAAAAATGATGCTCATTCCCCTAACAGCAGGTAAATAACTCAAGGAAAGCAAGAATTTTATTTCTAAAAACTATTTATGTCTAGGGTAGAACTGAAGAATTCTTGGGCAATAGAAGCATATTTACCAAATTCCCTTCCTTTAGCAAAGACTTCCAAAATCCGATGGTTTTAAGAAAAACCTGGAAGGAGGATGTTTTAAATGCAGGGGCCCCAGGCCCCACCTGCAGCGATTCTGGTTCTTAGTCTGCTGTGGAAATCAGGAGTTACATTTTGGGGATGTTTTCTGAAGTGTAACATTCATATAGAAAACTGTACAAATCACAAAGGAACAGCTCAAAGACTTCCACAGACTGTACACATCCACATCAAGAAACAGAATATCACCAGCACCCCCAAAGTCTCTCCATGCCCCTTTGCTGTCCCAAGGGTAACCACTATCCTGACATATGTCACCAGAGATTCATTTCTGTACCTTAAATAAATGGAATCATACAGTATATACTTTTTTGTCTCATTTTTTTAATTAAAAAAATTTTTTAAATTGTGGTCAAATATATGTAACATAAAATTTACCATCTTAACCATTTTCAAGTGTACAGTTTAAGTAGCATTAAGTACGTTCGCAATGTGCGACCATCGCCACCATCCATTTCTGGAAATTTGTTCATCTTGCTAAACTGAACCTCTGCACCCATTCAATAATAACTCCCATTCCTGCCTCCCACTAGGCCCTGGCGATTACCACTCTACCTCATGTCTACATGAATTAAATTGCTCTAGGTACCTCATGTGAGTGGAATCATATGATATTTGTCCTTTTGTGACTAGCTTATTTCACTTGGTATAATGTTCATCAATGTTGTAGCATGTGTCAGGATTCATTTCCTTTTTAACGCTACGTAATAGTCCACTGTATGTATATAACACATTTGCTTTACCCATTCACCTGTTGGTAGACGCTTGAGGTGCTTCCATCTTTTGGCTATTGTGAATAATGCTACTTATGAAAATGGGTGTACAAATATTTCTTCAAGTCCCGCTTTCAATTCTTTTGGATATATACCCAGAAGTGGGATTGCTTGATAATATGGTAATTCTGATCTGAATTTTTTGAGGAACCATCATACTGTTTTTTACAGTGGCTATACGGTTTTTCATTCCCACCAACAGTGCATAAAGTTTTCAATTTCTCCACATCCTTGGCGACATTTGTTATTTTTTTTATACCTATCCTAATAGATGTGAGGTGGTATCTCACTGTGGTTTTAATGCACATTTCCCTAACGATTAGTGATATCAAGCACTTTTTCATATACTTTTTGGTCATTTGCATATCTTCTTTGGAGAAATGTTAACTTAAGTCCTTGGCCCATCTTTTAATTGGGTTGCATTTTGTTGTTGTTGAGTTGTAGTTCTTTACCTATTCTGGTTATTAACCCCTTATCGGGTATATGATTTGTAGATATTTTCTTCCATTCATAGGTGGCCTTTCCACTCTGTTGATAATGTCTTTTAATGGACCAATATTTTTATTTGGATATAGTTTAATTTTTCTAATTTTTATTTTGTTGCTTGTGTTTTTGGTGTCATATCCAAGAAATGATTGAGAAATCTAATGTCACAAAGCTTTTCCCCTATGTTTTTGTCTAAGACAAAACAACAGTTTTAGCTCTTTTTAATTATAATTCTAGCTCTTGTGTTTGGGTCTTTGATCCATTTTTAGTTCATTTTTATATATGGTGTAAGGAAGAGTCCAACTTCATTCTTTTGCATGTGGTTATCCAGTTATCCCAGTACCATTTATTGAAAAGATTACTCTTTACCTACTGAATGGTCTTGGCAACCTTGTCTAAAATCATCGGGTTTATTTCTGGGCTTTCTATTCTATGCCATAGGTTTACACGTCTGTTTTTATGCCAGTACCACACTGTTTTGATTACTGTAGCTTTGTAGTAAGTTTTGAAATCAGAAAGTATGAGACTTCCAACTTTGTTCTTTTTTTTTTTTCCCCCCCAAGATTGTTTCGGCTATTTAGGGTCCCTTGAAATACCATATGAATTTTAGGATGGATTTTCCTATTTCTGAAAAAAAAAACAAAAACCATTGTTGGGATTTTTATAGGGATTGCATTGAACCTGGAGATAATTTGGATAGTACTGACATCTTAACAACATTGTCTTCCAATCCATGAACGTAGGATGAATTTCCATTTATTCGTGTCTTCTTTAATTTCTTTCAGCAATGCTTTGTAGTTTTCAGTGTACAAGTCTTTCATTCCTTGGTTATGTTTATTCCTAAGTATTTTATGCTTTTTACTGCTATTGTAAATAAAATTGTTTTCTTTTCATTGTTCATTGTCAGTGTACTAAAACACAGCTAAATTTTGTGTTGATTTCATATCCTGCAGCTTTGCCAAATTTATTAGTTCTAATAGTTGTGTATGTGTGTTATCATGATCTATATATGATCATGCCATGTGCAAGCAGAGATAATTTTAATTTTTCCTTTCCAACTCGCACATCCTGCATAATCCAGTACTATGTTGAACAGAAGTAGTGAAACCAGGTATATTTTTCATGTTCCTGATCTTAAAGAAAAGGAATTCAGTTTTTACCATTGAGTATGATGCTGGCTGTGGGCTTTTCACATAAGACCTTTATTATGTTGACCTTTTCACATAAGACTTTTATTATTTTTCCTTCTATTCATAGTTTGTTGAGTGTTTTTATCCAAAAGGGTGTTGAATTTTGTCAAATGCTCTTTCTGCATCAGTGGAGATGAAATGTTTTTCCCCTTTACTCTGTCAATGTGGCCTATTACACTGATTGATTTTCATACATTGAACCATCCTTGCATTCCAGGAATAAATCCTACTTTGTCATGATGTAAAATCCTCTTACTGAGCTGTTGAATTCTGTTCACTAGTATTTTGCTCAGGAATTTTATATCAATATCCATAAGGGATACTGGTATATAGTTTTCTTTTCATGCAATATTTCTTCCTGACTTTGGTATCAAATGCTGGCCTCATAGAGTGAGTTAGGAAGTGTTCCCTCCTCTTCAAATTTTGGGAAGAGTTTTGAGAACAACTGGTATTAATTTCTCTTTAAATGTTTGGTAGAATTCACTAGTGAAGCCATCTGGTCTGTGCTTTTCTTTAGTTTTTTTTTTTTAAATTATTGATTCAATCCTCTACTTCTTCATGATTTGATATTGGTAGGTTGTGTGTTTCTAGAAATTTGTTCATTTCATTTAGGTTATCCAATTAGTTGGAATCAGTTGCTCACAGTATTCTCTTATAATAGTTTTTATTTCAGTAAAATTAGTAGTACTATCCTCTCTTTCACTTCTGATTTTATGTGTCTGGTCTTTTTTTTTTTTTTGTGTAGTTTTGATTTTATATATTTAACAGTTATCTTCGGAAGTCAGTCTAAGCCAGGTAGTCCCAGATAATACTGTGAGAAACCCTACCTTTCATACTAGGTAGAGTCAGAGTACAAGTCCTTAGAGGTCTCCAGAAGTTCTATTGGTAAACTTGGGGAAAGGCAGATAGGATGTAATAACTAAGTCATTATATCACTTAGCATTTTGAGCCTCGATTTCAAAACTGCAAAGTGATGATAAGAGTATCTCACCTGCCTATTTCATAATGATTCAATCTTACATATTACATATCAGGACGTAGGCTCAGTGTTTAGGACACAAAGATGAATATATCAGGACAACTGTGCTCAAGGATTAAGTACACTCACAGAAAACTAACTGTAACTCAATCTGAAGTCTGTGTTCATATTTCTACTATTAATACCAAGTTATCACATTTGTATATAATCTTTGTCAATTAGGTTTCATGCAATTCCTCTGAAAGATACAAAAGTATTTGAGATGAAGAAAGAAAAACTCAGAGAAACTACTTTTGAAAGGTCATACCATGAATACATTGTACTGTATTATCCAACCATTATGGGTACCCGAAAGGGGAGCATTTGCTGAGGCAAAGGAGAGAGTTTACCGACAGAAGAGATAATGTGTAGGCCTCGCTATCGGCTGAGTCAGAGTTCTCAAGTAGACATGGCATACAAAGAGACGGTATAGTACAGAATTGGACTGGAAAAAGCTTTGAACTGTCATGTGACAATCTATCTCATAGGTTACTATGGGAACCACTGATAGCTCAAATGTGAAGTCAAAAGAAGACTAGATGTGAAATCACTTTGTGAATTATACAATTCTAGAACTGAATGATGATTATTCTAACAATTACTATGGAGAGACTAGTAGCTAAGGAACACGGCTCCATTTAGGACATGGGAGCGATTCTCCTTCTGCCACCCAGTGGTTTGTGTAAAATTTCCTACCACTGGTTTTATGGTACAATGACTTCAATAACTGGTCTCATGGGTATGATGAAATGGCCTCTGGGAAGTCCAAAGGCCAAATGTCTTCCTTAACCACAAAGAAGTAGCACCACAAAAGGACTGTCTTCCTTTTAGGGGGGTCACAAGGGGGCCATCTGGCCTCAGACAGATCTAAACCCATTCATAAAAGCTTCTCTCAGAGGAAATTACATGGACTTTGTTTTTATAATATCGGAAATTGACCTGATAGCATCCACTGCCTTATAAAAGGTGTCTCCTTATGCCCATCTGAAGTGTTCTTCAATGAGGTTTAAATCCAGTTCGTCTCATTTCTTTTCTGGGAAGATGGAGGGCATTTAGCAAACAGTTTCTTACAGCCATCACAGAATGAAAGACAGTTATTAGATTAACACGTCTTTTCTTCTCTGGTCCTTTTAATGCCCTAAGGCCATTTATTAGAACACTAACGGGAACTTTGGTTGGTGCCTGGGGAGCTCTACTGTCTAATCTGGAGAAAAAGGGGGAGGGGAAGAGGTCGCTTCTTATGGAAAATCTAACCTCAATTTGAGGGGGAAGAGTTATTGAGCTTAAAAAATAAACAGTGACACATGAATGCCACTGGCAACATTATTTGGAATTGCCCCAAAGTGGAACAACCTAAATGTCCACCAACTGGTGGATGGACAAACAAAATGTGATATATCCATATAACGGAGCACTATTTGGCCATAAAAATGAATGAATTACTTCCTTTACATGGAATTACTTCCTATGACATGGAGGAACCTCAAAAACAGTGAAAGAAGCGAAAGAAGCCAGACACAAGAGGCCATATATTGTATCATTCCATTTATATAGCATGTCTAGAAAAGGCAAATCTATAGAGATAGAAGGTCTTTATTCTAGACCAGGTCTAGAAAAACATGGAAGGACTTACAACTTTATAGTGGTCGCCTAGGACTAGGGGGTAGGTAGGTGACAGTAATTAAGAGTGAAAGATACAAAGAATCATATTGGAGTGATAGCAATATTCTAAAACTGATTTACGCTGATGATTGCACAACTTGGTAAATTTATTAAAAGTAATCATTGAAGTGTATGCTTGAAATGGGTGAATTATATATGTAAAACATACCTCAAGAAATTATTTTTAAAAAGTCAAGTGACAGTTTTTCGTAAAAAAGAATACTGAACTAGGAGTTCTAGTCCTAGTCTGCAATTAATTGTGCAGCCTTGGGCATGTAACATTTTCTCTACGGCCGGCAGCCTTCCGCAAAATGAGGATGATGGGCAATTTGGCACCAAAGGTCCTTTTAGCTCTAAAATTCTGTGAGTTTAGATTTTCACGTGCCATGTGACAGCAGCATCATTCTTACCTGGCATTTTGTTTCCTTCTGCTGCCCAAGTCTTTTTATGCTACATATTAATTTAATTCAACCTTCTCTTATCTTCAATCTAGTTCCACAGCTTTTAAAGACTTACTTGCTTACTTACCCTTATCCCCACTTGGACATATTGTCTGGTTGTCAAAAGTATTCCTTAAGGCCAACTATCAAGTTTGTGGTGCCTCCAAACAAAGTTCCAAGGTGGGGGGACTAAACCAGGCTTAGAATAACACAGAAGGAGACATGACTCCCACTTTGAGTGAAGCCTTTTTTTTTTTTTCAAGTGTGTCTCTTACCTAACTGTGATCGAGACCAGACTTTCCTAATTTATTGATGAGACTGTCATGTTGGATGAAATCCAAAGCCTTTCTAGAGTCCATACAGATAATATCTATTTCTTTTTCTCTACCATCTTGGGCCGTCGCCCTGACATTACGAGGAAATTGAATTGGTCTGACACAATTTGCTCTTTGCAACGCCCTACTCTTTACTTCCTTCTGCTCTTGGAAGACGACAGTAATCGCTCACTTGCTCTGGTTAAAAAGCGAAGCTTTAATTGCTGCCATCTCCTTTCCATTTCCTTTAAGCATCTCCTAGGTATACCTGCACTGAAGAACCAGAACTAAAGCGCATAATTCTCACGTTTAAGTGGATATTTCTAATGTCACAGCACTCAGTGAGAGAAAATACTGCGATGGACTCAGTGGGGGTGCTAAGTTAACCTGAGACTCGAAGAGGGAAATGCTCAGACATACAAGACCACCAAACCTTTAGGACGACTTACACGACCGAATAGGAAATTTCATCTATCCCACTCAGGAAGTTGTAGCCTTTTTCTGTTTATTATATCATATAAGTTACAGCATAGATTTCATAGAACAAATCCTGATTAACTGACATGGAATCAAGGTGAGTTCTTTTCACATGAGCTATGAAAGACTATATCGCATATTAAACCTGAACTGGAAATGGAAAGGATAGAAGACTTCATTGTTTGTTGCAATTAGTCATCTCTGTCACTGTAACAATAAAGCAGCCACAGACAATTCATAGATGAATGGGCGTGGCCATGTCCCAATAAAACTTTATTAACAAAACAGGTGTCAGATTGGATTTGGTCCATCAGCTGCTGACTCCTGTTAAGCCGATGAAAAGAAAGCATGAGGTAAGGTCTCAGGACTAGACCGGAGGCTTGCAGCCAGTGCTCCTAATAACCATTATTAATTTGTAGGACTGTCCACATCTGATTGAAAGGGGGGTCGCTCTGAACCTTTACTCTTGACTAATCTGCTTACCTCTGGTTGATATTCTCCTACTGCCCTAGCTAGTGGAATATCGTTTATCTTTATCGATGAGAGACTGAATCCTAATTCCTAAGCTGAAGTCTGCCATGAGCTCACTCTCTTTCTACCAATACACAACACAGCTTAATAAAATTTAGATGGTTATTTTTTCCATTCTGTACAAATTTTGAAAACTGTCATGGTTTCCCCCATATCTGCCTTTGAACCAGAACTGAGTTCTTCTGGCATTACTGCATACTCTGCTTAAATACTAGACAGAAAAAGTGTGAGTATACTTTAGCACGATGAGGCTACTGTAAACTTCTGCGATCCTTTATTATTGTTTCGCATTATGTGGAATGAATGCGTTTCTTTATCCTGAGTTCTTCCTGTCTGCCCTGTTCTTGGTCTCAGTTCAAGTGTTAACTCATGAGTGCCAATAACAAGAACCCTTGCATGTCCCTTCCTGTTAGAGAAGGTAGAGAGCTGCAGCATGCAGATTTTCTGCTCATGCTGAAAGTTACGACAAGGCACTTACATGGCTTCAATGACTGCAGATAAACAGAGAAATCTTTGTGAGTGGCGCAGATGAATTTTTCCATTCAATTGTACACGCTGTTCTAAGAGTTTTGGGGACCATATGTCTTGCGAAGTCCAAAATGTTTACTATCTGGCCCTTCTACAGAAAAAGTCTGCCGGCCCCTAAAATATAGCTTTGCCTCCAGGGAGGACGAATACTGTTGTGGTGATGTGTGTCAGGAGGGACGGTAAGCTGAATGCATCATGAGATGTAGTGTAGAAGAGAAATGACTTGGCTACTAAGAAGAGGTGAGAGGCAGATAACATAGTATACTGTCGGCCTCGCAACGAAGATGACACGCATACTGAAATAAATACTCGAGGGCTTTGTGTCGCAGGTACATAAGACACTGTTGGCAGGGCAGCACACAGCTTTCTCAATAACGGTGATGGAGGAGGACGAAATGAACAACGATGCTGTTACGGATACTGCGAGACATTGTTATAATTGTCAAAATGACCGTCTTATAATCATTTCTGATTTAGCCAGTGCTGTTTCTTAATTCATTAAATGTATTTAAATCTCTTCAAGTGTGCTAGCACAAAATCTAGTATTTGACACTGAACTATGAATACAAAGCCTGTGGAGAAGACACTGTTTTCAACTAATGTCTCAGCCCTCAATTCTAACTCGTCTGGACATTTGACTAATCCCAAATTATCCTCTGATCTAGAGAGTTCAGTATACATTCATGAAAATAAAGAAGCTAAATGAAAACTAAAGATGTAAATAAAGGGTCTTATTCTTTCTTTCCTTCTTCTTTTCTTTTTTTTTTCCAAAGAAATGAGACCTCTCCAAAAGGGAATTATCCCAAAGAAGTGAACTACGCCATGCTTTGGCTCATGAATACCATATTTCTGTTGGACTTTACCTGCCATCAAATATCTGAGCGTCTAAAAGAGCATGTCAGAATCTCAGAAAGAGCTAAATGGACAGCGTATTGGGTTTTAGGATAAATTGAGACAAAAGCTATTATGATGTTTTTGTAGACTAGCCAAGAATGTATGTGGGAAGAGAATATAAAGAGATAGATACTCGGGTCTTTCCTCTATCCCCCAAACAGCAACCGCAACTACACGAGACCTGGGGAAGATTAAGAGGAGAAAAGAAGGCAGGGGAAGAGGAAGATAAAGTGGGACAGGAACGTGGGAAGGGCTTACGGGAGCTGTTGGCTCTGCAAAACTTTATAGCTACTGAAAGAGCAACAGGAACACCCCGCCCTTCCTCCACCTGCCCCCCGCCCCTCGCGAAGCATTGAGTTTGGCAAGATAAGCTGCTCTAAGAGAAACAAACTGTGAAGTTACTGAACTTCCTGGTCTTTCTCAGCGAACACTCCCCACCTAACTCAATTAAAGAGACTGAGAAAACAAGCCTGGCATGGAAGTGGGTACATAGCATATCCAGGGCGTGGCGGCAATTGCATAATTCAGCTTCTCAAAACAAAGCAAATCTTCCCAGGCACAGGCATGCAGGTATGTTAAAAACAAACAAACAAAAAAGGTGGGGAAGAAGGGGCGAGGATGGAGAGAGAGGAGAACAAGGAGGACAAGGAAAGAAGGAGAAGAGAAACTAGAAAAGGAGAAAAGAAAAAGGAAGAAAGCAGGGTCAAATACATTAGTTATTCATTCTCCAGACGACTTTCCCTACCTTCTAATATGTTAGCAATTAAAAGAAAAGTGCCTTATGATCAGCTCGTAGTCTATATTCCGAGCCAAGTCACACTATCCAAAGAAGTAAAGAAAACACAGTTACAGCTGACTCGTGAGCCAACTGACTGAAGCGGTCCATGCAGACATGTGGCTGGCCACCCTGGCAACAAGGATTTGCCGGTCTCTCCCAGCTGCCTGCAGTGCCGAGTGAGTCGACTTGGCTAACCAGAGGTTATTTTCATCCTTCGTTTATACTCCCTTCCCCACTCCCTAGTCTTCTCATACTTAACAGTGCTATAGGAACAGAGGGGCTGGTGGCAGCTTTCATCAGTCATCGAAAGGCAGAAGGGGTGTCGTAACAATCCTGTAGGGTTTGACACCCGAAAGGGCAACCTCTATAGATATTATTTTAAATTTTGATTAAAATTCCCAGTGAGCATGACATCTAAGATGTGCTCTGAACTCCCCCCTCGCTCCTTGTTTCATGTCATTTCCCACTTCCTCATCTTCTGTCCTTATTTGTATATCTCTGCCGTATTCCTTCCTGTCACCAAGTTCATATTTATAGAAACTTTATTTAAAATTACTTGCATGGATTCTAGAGCCATACGGGAAGGTGCTAGTTAAATCTCGTGGAAAAAGTAGTAACAACAGCACAAGTGAAAAGTTCCTTTGTTTTTGCAACTCGCACAGCTATATCCAATCATTTTCTTCTCCTTTCCCCCAAATCTTCATCACTCATTGTAGCTGTACCGCAGCGGAACTACTGTAAAGTGGAACAAAGACTGTACATTTCATGGACAAGGAAAGGTTATCTGTCTGCTGCAAGCAAGCCCAGAAGAGAGGCGTGGGCACTACGTACAGAAAAAGGTGTTTAACTGCATCACATTAAGGAATTGCTCATCTCTTGAGATCACAGAGGATGTCGTTAAGAACACTAGGGTGCTCTGGGAAAGAAGAAGGAAAAAAGGCCTGTTTTGGTTTCTGTCATTAAGCTGTAATTTCTTGGCTAAATATCTATTTCCAGCAGTTAAGAGAGAACGGGGACTTCTGGTGCCAGCCGAGATGGAATAAGCCCATTTAAGTCTCTCTCTCCTTCTGGTTATAACTAAAAACTGATCGAAATACAGAAACCACTGCCTCTGGACAAAATACCATAGCAGGAGGGTTGGTGAGGAAAGTTAAAACCTGAAGAACAACCAAGAAGGCAGTGAAATCATGGAGGCCTGAAGACAGAATGGCGTCATTAATAAATTGTTTAAAGAAAAGAATTGTCAACTCAGAACTCTCCGCACCACAAAAACATCCGTCAGGAACGAATGCAAAAGAAAGCCATTCTCAGATAAGGGAAAGATAAAGAGATCACAATCCTAAGTATTTAGCCACGTGAAATAAAAACCTACATTGGCACAAAAATCTATGCATGAAAGCTTAGAACAGTTATAGTCCTAATTGTCTTAAACTGGAAACAAACCAAATGTTTCTCGGCTGAGGAACCAAGCATGGTACATCCATACAATGAAATACTACTCAGCGATAAAAGGAAACAAATTATGGATATGTGCACCAATCTGGCTGAATCTCAAGTGCATTATGCTAACTGAGAGAAACCAGACTCAAAAGGAGAGATACCATGTAATTCCATTTATACGGCATCTGGAAAAGGCGAAGCTACAAGGAGGGAGGACAAGTTAGTGATATCCAGGGGTTAAGGGGAGGGGAAGGGCTTGACTAAGAAAGGACAGCTACCGGGAATTTTTTTTTTTTTTTTTTTTGGCAACCGTTGTCTATCTCCAATGTGGTGGTAATTACACGCCTCTAGCATTTGCTAGAACTCATATAACTAACCGAAAGTATGAATTTTATACGTTAAAGACAAGTTAAAAATATGGAACTTAAAATCTTGGTGTACCTTCCTAAGGAAACTTTTTGACAATTCAATGATCTAACTTCGTAAACTTACATATTCTTAAGCAGAAAACTGTAACCCCAATGTAATGGCAAATAGCCAAGCTTTCATTGAAATCTTTGTTATAAAATGTTATTTGAAAATAAAATCTATTTGGTCTTCACTCATTTTTGAGAAAGTCCAGAAATCTTCAGGATAGAATAGTACTACCCAATATGTGAGTTTTGACATCAATTTAAAAATTCTTGCCAGTTATATAAACCTTTCCAATTCCATGTTAGAAGCATGATTATATCATCACAAAATTTATATCTAACCTGGTGTTTGAAAGAGACACTATCATAACTGTTACAAAACACACACACACACACACACACACACACACACATTTTTACCATTAAAGGGAAAACACAAAAGTCACACAGTGACACCCTGGGCTCAGCCGTGCTTTCCCTAACACTGACCGAACGAGTTTTTCTTGCCTGCCATATTGGCGTACGCTCTGCAGGCAGCATAAAAAATGTTTGTGTGTTAAAGACTGAACTTTAACGTACCCTGTCGAAGAGTGCAAAGAGTTGTCTCAGGACGTCCGAAACAGGCAACTTTAAATACTCTGCAAATTCTTCAATTCCGATCCTTCCCCCTTTGGTGGAACTCGCAATAGCTGCATATTCACTCAAATGCTTACGGACGCCATCCCAATCTAATCTAAACAAAGAATTGGAAATGCACGTCATTAGCTCTTCACAATCCACGTGGGCATTTTTTATAAACCCTGCTTTATTCATTTGTCTGAAGGAGACATTTTAAGTGTTAAAATTGAAAAAGAGAATTAAATGGGTATTTTTTTTTATTAGTTTCAGATACACGGTATCATGGTGAATGAATATTTTAAAGCACATAGTGAACATGTACACAGGCTTCTAATTTTTTAAAGGATATTAGTTTATCTATAGTTTTCCCAATTATGTGAGAAAAAGAAAAGCAACTGAGAAAAAGAGCCATGTGGTAGAATAATAAATGCCTCGTGACAAGAAAATAAGAAATCACATTTAAATCTAAACATCACTTAGTACGTCAACAGTATTCATTGAGTTGTTAAAAAAAAAAAATACAACTTTTGCTTTTAAGGAGCTTTCAGGTTGATAATGAATTCATATTTCAGAAAATGCTGTGATAGGGAGATTCATTAGACTATACGCACTTCCCCTAATATTAGTAATGAGAACTCAGGATGATAAACAGTGGAATATGCTGTAGCTTACATCACATCCTTTCTTTGCCTTAGAGATTAAACACATTACTTAACGGATACTTTTTCTGTATCTCATTTCAGTGACTATCTAAACTTTTCAGATCTCTAGGACTATTATGAACGTAACGTCCAAACATTTCATGTAGAAGATATAGAGAATATTTGCTATATCAGTTATTGAAATGTAATTTTTAATATTGAATTTTAACACAGTGACTGGTTCTGGAGCTCCCTCCCCAGGAGGATGCCGGGGTCTATTAAATCAAGAAATTCTGCAAATCGCTAATAGGGGTGAAAACAGAATGAACTGTAACAACAGGGGGATCTGGGGGTTACGCCTTTCATACCAGGTAGTTCAAAGGAATGTTCTAAATGGTTTAAACTTGATCCTAAGAGCACGAAGGAATGTTTTTTCCTTTAAAGAAAAAAATTACGTGCCCAGAAAGAAAAGGTAGATCTAGGGTAAGTATTTAAAATGTAGTGGTGGTCAGGATTGCTACTTTCCAAGTCAATTCATATTTTACAAGAAAGGCTCTGAGCACCACAGGCCAGTACCATCTAATTATGCTATCTTTCTTGCAAAAAGGTGGCAGGACAGACAAACCACTCTGAGCCATTTCTCAGTAGGGAGGCATCTGTATTCGCCCACGTTTACCATTTCTTGGTCTCCTGTGACCAATACACATATTTTTGAGTTACCTGTTCTCGAAAAAACTAAACTCGATGAACTAAATGGGAGATAAGTTCACAACCCTGGCTTCCCTAATAAACACCAGAGCTGAGAATCAATAAATCAGAGAAAATAAACATACAAGAATTCAGATTGCTTTTAGAAACCTTTGTGAAAGTTAGTAATTTAAAAATATACTCACTTCAATTTCCGGCTAATTTTGGTAAATTCCACCAGCCCAGCTTCCATAGGCAATGTTAGCTGTCCTGCCGAAATCATCAATCTACAATCTTCGTAGGTGTGATCTGTTACTGGAATTCTCAGAGCTCTGAAAGCATTAAAAAAGCAAACTGAAATTCAAAAAAAATTCTTTTAAAAAGGTAATGACTTTTCATTAGACCTGAACCGGTCAACAAATAATAATAGTAAATGGAAAAGTATTTCCTACTTTTTAAACCAGTAGCTTTGGCTTTTTATTGCCAAAGAGACACGTTTCTTTACTTCTTCACAGACTTGCTATGCAGACATAATATCCTTATGTCCGCATGCTTCTGTCAGCTGACCATTTATGCTTTGTGTTTTAACTGCCGTTAACAATAATGACAATTAGCTTCAGTCTCGTGGAAAGTAATGAGAAGACTTAGTCCTAGCGGTGGACCTTTAGGCACTTAACCTAAGGCTCACCGTTCTCATCTATACGTAGAACAGTTAGTTACTCTGCTACTCCACAGAGTTATGCTAAGGACAAACCAGGAATGCCTGCGGAAGAGCCCATTAGGGGGTAAATGGCATCTGTACGTATTATAAGTGAACAATCTTAATTGCTAGCCATCTACGTTGTCTTTTAAAGCTGAACATCACCTTCTTGCTATATAGCAATCACCTAAAAATACAGAAGAAAACTGATAATAAGCTTCTATTTCTTCTAAACCTAAACATCTTCCATCCTCGAAGGAGAGCATAACCCATACTACCTCCCTCCATCTCAGAGATTTAATAACAGTGAACTAGATTTGGGGGGAAAAATACATACATACATATATGTATATATATATGTATGGACACACACACACACACACACACACATATATATGAACTTTAAAAATACTGAGTACCAAGAAGAAAGTCTGTGCAATACATAAAATCATTCCCTAAAGATCCCTCTCCACTAAATTTTTATTCACAAATATTCAGTGAAAATCATAAAATTATGTCTTCAACTATATTTGATTTTGTTGAATCATTATTAAGAACATTAAATTTTCAAAGAATGCAATGAGTAAAACATTTTTTCTATCTACAACTAGGCTGTTTTTGATTAATAAATATTTAGGAAAAAGAATCAGTAAGAAGGAAAATAAAAATTAAAAATATTTCCGGGATTTTAATAATCAGTTGAGCATAACAGTGAAGAGCCTGGGAACAGAAAATGTGGGCTTGAGTCCCAGACCAGACCCCCACTTTCTGCTGAGATCCTGGGCGAACGACTGGCCTCTCTGAGTCTCAGTTCCCTCACTTGCCTCACAGAGTTGCTGTGAAGATGATGTGACATGCGACACATAAAGGGCCCAGCACGGCACTTGGTAAATACTGAGTATTTACATCGGCTTCGTCCTCACCATTTTCAAATGCCTGTATCATTTAATCTCCCACTCGAGTCTCAAAATAACCAAAACCATGAGAACGACAAGGTAAGGATTACAATTCCCACTTTACGTGTGAGGAAAGGCCACCTTGGGGACATCTTGGGGACAAGTCGTCCAAGGTTCGGCTGATGGAAGTCTTCTTCTTTTTATCAGAGGCCCTTAGACCTCCGTGCCTCCAAATTCGGAAAACGTCTGCCTTAAACAAATAAATCCCTCCTCTGCTTTTAGGCACATTTTGAGAAGTCAAAATATCTGACAAAAATTCTCACAATTCCTAATACTTATCTTTGTTCCTAACTTTTGGACATAAGCTGGCAAGAAAACATAATGAAAAAAAGAAAAAAACAATATACAAGCAAACTGTAGCTGAACTAGAAACAAGATAAAATAAGCACACCTAGGTATATATAACAAAATTTTTGTTGTTAAACATTTATTCTTTTTTGAAAATAGAGTTATCCTGTTGTGGAACATTAATATAAATAGATACTTGTATATATATATGAATACCTATTCTTAACATATGCATATATATTACTATATGTGTGTATACACATGAATATATATGAATGTGCTTGCTATAAAGCCAGATTCTGCTGTGAAGCTAAGTTCACAGTTCTCGCTGAGTTTTCACTAAGAGAATAAATACTGCTGGCCTATTAGCTCTAAATCTACCACTGGACTGCGGGTGGTGGTCCCTGGGGAGTTGGTACACACCCCACGGCTGGGTGGGGACAGCATCACACACATTCTTTCACTGATGAGAGGTGATCTATTTCATCACGATAGTGGCCAGTTAAAACTCCTTTAAGTGTAGGAAAATATCTACTACCTTATGTTTTGCAATTTCTAAACCCTAAATTCATAGTCACCCCCTAATGGGGCGACTCTAATGGGGCGACTCTTTTGTCTTTCTATGCATCTACTACATTCCCTTGCAAACGTTCTCCGCTTTGGTGCTTTAGTCATGAAGGCTTTTGAAACCCATGGCCCTGGCAGCTACACGGAGGCTGAGGGGACAGAAGGTGGGCTTCAGCAGGACCCGCTGGGACCATCACGAGGCTTCATCTGCTGGTGATGGCCAGCTGGGGGGCATCCGCCCCATGGTCTCTTCTGGTTATTGTACCCTCCTCTCCTCCGTTCCAGCAAAGACACATTTCTCTTAGTTTGGGGCTGCAGCTGAGAGAGCATTTATAGATTGTCACACTGACCGCATTCCCGGGCACATTATTTGACTTCCCAAAATAAGTTGAGGAATGAGGACCTCAGAAAGAAAAAAACAAACCTTAGAACTAAGTTAAATGTCATTTATTAATAATGTTCAAACTCTCTAGCGATTATGATCACACACACAGACACTTACTCTGCCATCAGATTCCGGACTCTACTGGCAAAAAGGACAGGATCACGTTTTTCTTCATCATTCGGTGCTTGAATGGGCATAAACTGAAAGACGAAGACACTTTTCTGTAAAAATTGGTTGGTCTCGGACATTAAATGCTAAATACATTGATTTATAAGTGATCGCTCATTATATTAAATCTGCCTTTCTAACACACAGGTTGTACGACCTAACGAAAAGAGCTTGGTTCTGGGATTCGGGAGAGCTGTCTCCAGCCCTGGGTCTTCCTGCGTGTTAACTAGTTTGTCCTTTAACTTTCCGGAACTGTCTCCCTGACTCTGAAAGGAGGACCTTGGTCACCTACCTCCCTGGTTGGGCTAAGGACAAAACGAGCCAATGTCTGGAATTCTGGAAGTTATGAAGCCGTAGCTACCAAGATCTTATTCTTAGAGCTGCATTCTCTACAGTCCCGCCCCATTGTGTAAAAACGTTATTATTAATATTATTTTGTCTTTTATAATCTTCTCTATCCATTCTTACATCAACTGCATTTTTATCATTTGATCAAACTTTGTGTTTCGTCATTTCATCTGCTCGTCTGGCTTTTCCTCCATGTTTTACCATATCATTTAACATGTGACTTTTTTCTTCAGTTGATATTCTGTGATGCCTCACTCATACTGTCCTTATTTTTATGTATACTTTTCCAATATTAACAAGGTTTTGGTGCCATATTTAAGTCATAACATATTTTTTGAGCACCTACTATGTACCAGGCAAAATCGATGGGGCCCTATTCTTGTTCTAAAGAAGGTAGATATTTTAATAGGACAGACCAAGATGGCATGTGCTAAGTATCCCTACTCTATTATCCCCAATTACAGACAGGGCTCAAATGCTTAATGAACTTATTTAAAGCCATACAGGTCACACTGTGGCCAGGATTTAGTCTCTTAATCCCTTGAAGCAAGTTCTACCATTTCCATGATAGAAGCAGGTGGCTAGAAGGGGTTAAACAATATAGCTAAAACCACACACAAGTGGCGGGGCAACAGTTTGGAAGAAAAAGAAAGATCTGTATAAATAACACTCTTTCTGATCTCACGTGGACCTGTTTTCAAGTCTTGTTAGTCATGCTAAGAAGCTGTGGGCAATGGTGACTCAGAGATGAAGTCTGAGCAAGGAGGTGACACACCCAAGTCCAAGTTTTTGATCAGTGAGTTTGTAGGGAGTGGATAAACCAAAGAGGAAGCCACTAAGAGCAGGGAGAACCCCGGGGGGCATCTGCAATTGCCCTTCGAGAGATGATAAGACCAAGAATCGAGGAAGAGAAGTTGTCGAGAAGAGCAGGGATGCGAGCGGCATTTTTAGAATAAAATGGAGAGGAATCATAGGATAATGTGTATTGTCATTTTACTGTTCACGTTTATTTGATTGACATCCTCTCCAAGGGGGACAGTTGCATGCTGTAGAAATAGCATTTGTTGCCTTGGCTCTGCTGTGTGATCCTGAAAAAGTCATTTAGCCTTACGGGCCTCAGTTCCCTCTTTTGTCAAATGGAAAAGTTTGACTAGATAACCTCTAAGGTCCTGTCCGGCTGGAATTCTCTATCTAGCTTTCTACTTAGTATCCAGTTATTCTTAGTTTATTCTTAATAAACTAAGCCACCAGGGGTCCCCACATTACTTATATATCCAGAGCAACAAACTATCTTTGCAAATAAATATTTCTAAAAATTCCCTCCATCTCATTCTAGTAAAATTTCTTATATTTGCTTAGTATGAAATCCAAGGAAGAAAAGCATGTTAAAATCGATATGCATAAAATCTCTACAAAATAGTATAAGAAATTAAAGTTTTAAATTGCCACATAATTCTTCATTTCTTAAAAAAGCCAAATGATCATTTATAATACACTTAATTTGTAGGTCATAAGAGAACATACTGAAACTCCTAAAAAATAAATTAACCAAACATAATACAATGAATTATGATGGGTTTAGTTCTTTTTTGTGTGGGTAATATTTTCCATAAAATGATTTTTAATAACTCTCATATTGGCATGGCATTTCATTCCTGAGGAAAAACATTCCACTGAGAACACAAAATAATTAAAAATCTGGATTTGACACTCATGCCTCCTGAGTCGCAATTCGATAGAAATTCTAATAAAAAGTCACCTCTCCTTGGATAAGACCTTGCCTTCCTTATCACGTTTCCATTTTTTACAAAGCCATTCAAGGCTCTCGGCATGAACATACTCTTTATTTGGGAGGGAAAAGGATGGCCATTATCTATTACTGTCCCCTAAGACACATCTCCATATCCCAGTGGCTTCGGGACCCCAAGTTTTCTTTCCCACCTTCATCTTCTCTCATCATACCCAGCAGCCACACATCTTGATTTCGCAGCTCCTTCCTCGGGCCCCGGATCTGCTTCTCAACAACATTTCAGCCATGGAAATGAATAAATGACTCTAATCTCCTCCTGTGACAAGTTCTTCAGCAGAGTTTCCCCTCATTGTTCACAAGTGTTTACTTCCCCACTAACCTAGTCCGACACAGTCTATGAGAACCTGATGGTCACACCCAGGACCTGCTCACCCCTCTTTACCTAGCCTCTCCTGCAATATCTGCCTGCCTATTTCCACGTGGCCTTTGTCACCTAGATCCTCTCCTGTCTGCCACACCATGGTGTCAAGCGCAAACCCCCGATCACCTCTCCTGATCCTGCCATCCCACTCCTATTAGAGGAGCTAAAGAAAGGTACAAAACCTTATGGGCCGAGGCCACTACAAATCCATGTGAACTTTCAGAGGCTCCTCAGAGCTGCTTGAAAACTGTGTTATCTTCCCAAAGGTGACTGAACCGCCTCAAAATATAAAACTAGTTTTTCGTTTGTTTCCCGTTTGCTGAAGATCTTTGTTTATTAAGAAAACACATTTTGTTTTCTTAATACAGAGCCTATTTCCTTAATGTCTGTTGATGGCTGAAGATCAAGTTGCTTAACGTACATGGCAGCTCGCGGATGCCTGGCAACACTTTTATGTCCCTTTCTGATCTGCTGCCATCATATTGTACTGTTTCAACACAGTCTACGCTGCTCAGGTCGCAATTTCACGTTCATCTCAATTGCACTTCGCTTTCAACTTGAGAAAGAAGACATTGAAGGAATTCAGGACACACGACTCCAAAATATGCCGCTCAGGCATACTGATTATTCTGAGCTGAAGGCACTTGAACAACGGCAAATACAGGGAGAAGCTTCTTCTGAACCCCCTTATATGCCTAAAGACAGATCCTCCAAAAGGAACTCGATTGTCATAAATCCCTTCCTGGGGAGATTCATTGAACAGGGGCACTGACTCTTACCAGAGGATAGGAGACTAGCAGTTGACAACGCACCCAGACGAACTTTACCCCACACTCCCATATCGCTCCTCTATTCTCCTAAGGGCCCGTTTGTCTTTTCTAAAAATCATTTGCTCTCCCCTAAGCGGCCTATATGCTCCCTCCCTTTCCTCTTTTAAGACGGAATGTAAACTCTCAAACAAAAGGATTGACTTTCTGTTCCCTGTGATGTCCTTGTGAATATGAAAAATTAATAAATCTGTATGCCTTTCCCTTGTGAATCTATGTACTGTCAGTTTATTTCACAGACCCAGTTATCGAACCTAGGTGCGGGGAGGGGCCTTTCCTCCCCTGCAATAGCTCGTGTGAACTTCTGTAATGCCCTTTCCCACTCACCTGGGGCTGGTTCACTGCCCTCTCTTCCATGTCCTCTGTTCCCTCACGGGCTGAGGCTACATCATCCTGTCCCAGATAAGGAACAGGCTAACCGACATGTTTCCCACACCAACACCTGTTTGTGCATTTCGTCCCAGAGCCTCTTTCCTCCCCTTGGGCCTTAGACTGCACACTAGATAACGCCCAAATTCCTCAGCCTATTATTAAAGGCCACCTGTAATCCAGAGCCCTCCCTTCATTTGAATTCTTAGTCCCAGCATAACTGGTTTATTCACTGTCTCCTGACCCCATCGAGCATATTCCTTCCTCCTAAATATATGATTATGAGAAAGATTGATGAGTCATGATGCTACATATTCAATCTTATCTTTTTCCGAGTACCAGAGAAGATTTTTAACAGGGTTTTCTTAACAAATGTGCAGTTCTAGTTCTTCTTTTAAGTCTTCGAAAAGAGAAAATGTAAAACAAGGAAGGTACTCGTGAATGACATTTGCTGCTTCTTTTCCAAAAGAACAGAAAAATCTAGATGATAAGGAAGATAAAAGTTAATGCTTCCTGGACACTTCTCACGTGCCAGCACATAAGTAGCCTTTTAAAATCCTCACGACCCTACAAAATATATGCTGTCTCTCTCTGACCAGTGAGGACACGGGCTTGGAGGGCTTTAACTAATCTGCTTAAGCACAGACGGGCAGGTCAGAGCAAAATGAAACGAAAACCACAGTGAACACTCTTTATAACACTCCAGTTCTCTACTACTACTACCCAGCAATTCCAGAATCCTACCAAGTTCAAGAAAAAGTAAGCTTTGTCAGAACAAGTAAATTTGTGATGTGTGTGTATGTATGCACTGGAGGTTTTCTACAAGGCTCATTTAAGATTCAAAACCACAAATCATTTTAGAGCATTTGGATGTTTATATAAACTACATAAATGTATCTGAACCTTCCCTAATTAATTAGCTCTTTGGAGATTTTGAAAGGGACCTAAATCTACAGGTGTTGATCTTAACACTCAGTATCAATTACAATCCTTTCCTAAATCAGAACAAAATTTTAGTGGAAAAAAAACAAAAAACAAAAAAAAAAAACCCTTTTCTATCACTTAAGGCAATGAATTGTCTACCATAAAGTATTGTAGGTCTAATGCTAGCCGCTACTAGAAGCTCACCATAAGCTTGTCGAAGGGGTTTTCCTAAAGCAAAATATGTCTGGATGGCTACAGACAAAACATATTGATGTATTTATAATGTAATGGGTAGTTTTAAAGTCAACATGCTTTGAATGCAAACCGAGCTATGGCCTGTGAAGAAGGAAACTGTGAACCAATGTGAACACATGTTCCATCATAATCTAGCTGCTGCCCACATGATGCTACATGGTCTGACTTTGTTGTATCCTCTCTCATGAGATAAACTAGCAGGCTCTTAATTTATGTCATACTTTGGGATGTTTCCTACTAGCCATCCCATTGCCTGTGCCCTTAACCATATGCTTATTAAGGCATCCTTGTGAAGCACCTGGCCAATAAAAGGTATCGCTAAAAGACTAAGCATATCTACTGGGCCACATTCTGATTTGAAGGATAATTTCAGAACCATTCTGTAGACACACATGGTATCACTGCTCAAAGATGCCAGAAGACCAATTACACAGGGCATGTAGTTTGGAACTTACTGAATCTTGAGATCCAACAGTCAAGAAAATAATAAGCTTTTCAAATCCAAGTCTCTGTGTCTGGGAAGCAGAGAGGGTGTGGGGAGAGGAGGAAAAGAAATATTTCTCGATACTACATTCTCTAGATTTTAGATATCCAATGATTTTGGTAATTAAAGAGTGTGACGATCATCATTAATGATGGGAGACTTGGGAAACTAAAAGGTACAGCAGTCAACATAGTGAGATAACCAGTGACTCATAACGAGTGTCTAAAAGGGCACTCTAGTAATCCACTCCGAGTGCATTTTAAACCATAAAGCTAATGCCATATCCTCGAATAAAACACACTGAATTAGGTTTATCTAATTAATATTCAAAAAGTTCCAAAAATATGTGTCGGAAACAATACCTAGAATTTCCATCAACTTTAAAGATACAGGAAAGAGAGAAAGGTGCTTCTGAACAATCTAGACAACTGAAATTGGTGCAGCTAAATGAGCTGAGACTTCTAACTGAGCCATACGTGGGCCTCCTCTGACATGGTGCAGAAGCTGGTGCCTCAGAGGCAGTGCCAGCTCCTGACAGTCTTGAGCCAGGATGTGGATAGACTTAGTGTCCGAAGGGATGCTGTGATACAGTTTTCAGTTAGATCTAAACAGTGGGGGATTAAATATTCAAAAATAATATAGTTGTTAGGAGTCCCCTGGGTGAAAGATGGATTCGCAAACCTAAAATACGGATAATTAAAAAAGAATACCAAATTTGAAGTTCATAAGTTCCCGCCCTCCTGCCCCATACCACACAATTCTAATGCATCAAATCCCTACTGATTCGGGTATTTTAAACTGTTTGAAAGCCGTTTTGTTTATGAGGTTATTGAACAAAAAATACATTGTTTTCTTTGCCAGAAAATATTATTCAAACAAGTATAAGAATGGGCTAGAAAATATAAATATTGTAATTGAAAAGAAGGAAGATAAGAAGTAAGGGAGGGAGGGAGGGAGGACGGGGAGAGAGAGAAAGAAAGGGAGGAAAAAGAAGAAAGCCAGCCACGGCATGTAAAGGAAACGTGGTAATAGTGGTCAGGGCAAAAATAAACTGAGGGATTTGCACACCTGTTGTCATGCACTTTGACCACTAACACATGTGCCACACAAAAAGGTGCGATTCCAGGTACATTTCCACATCCATCGCTAGATCTTGTTTTAGCTGGAAAGGGGTCAATTTAGAGGAAGGAGCAGCACATCTAGATACTATCTGACCCTCTCTATTTGGAGGTTACCTGCAGGTATCACTAGAACTAACTAAATTCTGAATTCAAGGGGCCATTCCACATCAGTCCTAGAAACTAACAAAAGTTCCAGAACCAACCTTCGGAGTGTTAACCATTTGGTCAGAATTTTCAGAATGATCTGCTTACTCGCCCACTCCCCACCTGCCAGTATAGCTCAAACCAAGAGACGGGAGCTGCTTCCTGGATGTGGCTTCCTCAGGCTCTCCACGTGCAGCAGGATTCCCAAAGCGAGGGCTTGACCTCTGCGCCTCTCCTGTGACCCCAAGCAGCACCTCAGCTTGCACACACCCCACCCTTCAAGGAGTGCAGGGCTCCATCGGCCTCCGCAGCCCCTTCTGTCACAATGTGAAGGTGCATCATTCGACTTGGCAGAGGTCCGCGTTCAATGGGACCAAAAAGGTAAGAACAGATGATTCGAACCCGGCCAGCCAGGCTGGTTACACGTTGGAAGTTCCCAGAAGTGAGAGGGGTTTCCTGATACCATTCGAAGGGCTGGATCTGACAGCCTGGGTTTAGATACACAATCTTCACACAGGGCTTATTTTAAAGACCGCGCGAGTTTAATATCTCACCTGTGCACGTCTGGTCTCTCTAGACAAGAATTTGAAAACGAAAGGAAAGGCCAAATTGCAAGTCTCATGGCTATATTTTGAGTGACTTACCTCAACTTCCACCTTTGTGAAGGGCTGGCAGCAAGTAAGAACAACAAGCTGAAGGCTGAAGAGAAAAAAGAGATGGTCCCCTTCATACGGTAATTACAAGTATCATCTAATACTACTCAACAATCCTTTCCTGACACACACACCCCATGTCACGCTTCATACGTGTTTTCTGTTTATAAATGCCACACGGCAGCTACAACACTTCTCGGGCTTAGACAACTGTTCTTGACATTCAGAAGTTCTGTCACCACATGCAATACCATATTTATATCTGTGAGTCAGAGCCACAGCTCAGGAGACAAAACCTCAAATTTGAAGTCTCCTCAATGAGTCATAGGCCTAAACTCCTCGTGAAATGATCCGAGGCCACATTTGAAAGCGCATAGATGTGTTTATAGGGAAGCTCCTAAGTAGAACATATCATACTAAACGCTTTTCAGATATTTAAAAAACGAAATCAGTGGGCCTTTCTTAAAAGTAGAAACTTTATCATAATTGTCTCGGTTACTAGTAAATGCTTTTATTACGTGGAAATTTTCTGAAGATTCTCAAATTTCATTGTAAAGCTAGACAAAGGCTTTCTTTTAAAGTGGCTATAACCAACCTTCTCGAAGACAATTTTTGAAATAGTTGCTCCAACTTGCAGCTTTCTAGTATATATTTAGAAATGGAGAAATGGAGAAAAAATCTTATCTTTCCGGATAAGATTTCTGTGGGATTTATTTAGCCTCATTTAGACAGATGACCCAGAAATCTGGCAGAGTGGATTCAACCACATGTTTATGAAAACAACCAACCTTTTTTTGCTATTAAGAAATTAAAATAGGATTTATCTGTAAAAATTACTTGGAGAGACTTATTTAAGACAAAAAAAAAAAGCTTAGGAACTTAAACAAGGAATTTAGTTAAAGAAGGAAGTCAGGAAATAGATTTACCAATTCCATAATTAATTATAAGTTGTTAATATAAGTATCAGTCCTTAGCCCTTCTATCTGAAGGGGAAAAGATCTTTTCTTATCCACTCCAAGCAAACAAAGTCAAACCATAAAAGGAATTATTCTTTAATGATTTAAATGGAGCTTTGGAATTCAGTGACTTGAATAGCTAATTCTATTCTGAACATTCTGAATGCTGTAAAAAATAAATAAATACAACGACTCCCAAGACCTCGTTAAATCAGTGTCGTCCAGACTACATACAAACCAAATAACACTTCTGAGACTGACACAAAACAGCCTTTCCGTAGCTTCCCCTTCTCTGAGTTTATTCCCTAGGTGTATCGCTCCTGTCTCTGAGGATATCTGCTTTGGTGTAGGATTTCTTCCTTAGAATCCATCTAGAGTAGCCCTTGGAGCAAGAGCAGTTGAGACAACTGATTTAGAACAGACACAGTGCCGAACATATCACGACACAGATCGGAAGATACAGGTGGAACCACGAGTTCCCACAGGTAAGTGTGATGTGGCATCTGGAAAAAGCGAAGAGACACCTTCTGAAGATTCTGTGTTTATAAGTCCTAAGAAATCTTTAACTCTGAAAATATCTTTTTCCTCCCTTTCTTTTCTGAACTCTCTATGTCCTTTTTCTCTTTGTCACACACACACTCCCAGGTTAGAAGGCTAGATTGACTAAAGCCCTCTATTTTCTAACCCTGATCCCACCCTTCTAGAAAAGCTTTCTCTTATTTGACCTTCATATCTACGTGGGTTTCTGCAAAAAAAAAAAAAAAAGATCCTATTTACTGAACAGTGAAGCCAAAGTCACAATCTCTTTAAGGAACTTAACTTGTAAAGGCCCCAAGGATGACAAACATTAGGAAATATAAATACATGTTTCACCCAATTTTTAGGCATTTCTTTTTCTAAAATGCTCTTATACTACTTGTTTCTCCTAATTTTCCCTTGTATAAAAGCTGCAAACCAGTCATTCAAAACCAGGAAAGCCATGAAACATGGGTTCTAGCCAAATGAATAAATTAATTTCCTGAAGCGTTAAAGATAACATGTCTAGACAGCCTTTACAATTTATTTTTGGTGTCATTCATTTACTTAACTTCGACTCCCAAGGACTGAAGCGTAAGAGGAACATAAAGGTCTCACAAGTTAATAAACATTAACAGATGTAACTGGCCCATGAGTTACCTATTCTGATTTAAATTTATTATTTCAAAGCAATTCATACATACGAAATGGAGAAAATAAGTATGCGGGGGGGAAAAAATCTGACTTTCAGAAGTTGTTCGGACTGTCTAAAAGGTATCTAAGGAAGCTCAGTGTACCTGAGGCAAATGATGATTTTCTTTGAAATATTTCCAAGTAGTTGTCACCTATCTATCAACAATGTTATCTGAATTCTGTGTGTAACGGTATCAAAAGGCATTACTGGGAAAACCCCTGGCAAAGTCCTCAGTCCAGGTGTTTCACAGGATTCTCGCCAGAATGTCACAGGCTGCTGCAGAGGAAGTAAGAGTCTCCACGTTCTGCTGTATTTAAAGGCTTATTTCAGTTCCGACTGTTTAATAGTGAAACTGTAATCTTCTCTCTTAAGGATTTTCAGAAACTGCTGAGCCTTCTGTTTTTAACATTCCAGAATGGAACTGAAATCTTGGTTAGCTATTTTTCTCAACTCAAATCAAATGCATCATGACTATTTCGGGCCATATGACCTAATCTCTCTGGACTGCTTAAACCACTATAATGAAACAACGATGAAGACGCTAGACAATGCTAAATCTGCAATGAAAATGAAACGACAAAATTAAAGCTAAGTGCTATGCCAACTAGGTCACTCAGATGTTTCTTAAGAATCGGTAGGTAAATACTTAAGATCCATTAGAACATGACAGAAAACTAGAATTTTGCATGCGGGAGACACAGGCTTAATAGACAAGATAGTTACGCTCTCTACAGAGACTTACCAGTTACGAGATTTAAGGATCTGATTAGAAATCTTTACTTTTACCAAAAAAAATTAAAAATTGCTGTTTTAAAAATTACTGTTTTTTTCTTTGCTGAAGTAAAATTTATATAAATAATAGATATTGACTTACAATGTATATCCTTGCCATGTCCAAGTCACGGTATCCTACAATAACAAAAGTATTCAAACTTAGTTTGGAGAAAAAAATACCACATAAAACAAAAACCCATGTATTTCCTTTCTGAACGAAAAGCAATGCATTGAAAAGTAAAACAAGCATATCATTGCTACATATTAGTGAACTGATCTATGCATTCTTGGATTATTTATCTTCATGGCAAAGATCTGTCTCCTATACATAAACATCTAGCTTTTTATGGAATTAAGTTGCTCCGAATTGTGCATGCTTACCTATTTTTCTCATAATATGAACAATATTATGGATATTTGCTTATAAAAACAGCATATGTTAGTCTCCCTCCCACAAAAAAAATAGGGTTATGTGGGAGAAAAGATTAAAGTAATAGTGAAAGAATCTGAATAGATGACAAATGCAAACCCACAGGCAGAAGTACAATAAGTAGAAGTTTGACAGATCTTAATTTTTTAATTATGGATGTCCACAGCTGAGGAACGAGCCACTGACTAGAAAGCTGATCAAGAACTCTTAATATGAAATAACATAATTAATAACTACACCTTGCCTTTTTATGTAAATTTTATGTAAATTTCCTCTCAGAACCAAAATATCTTCCAAAAATCTGGCTGTAGGGAAATGGTGACACACTCAACACCCAGAAGACAAGGGTGTACCTAGCTGGAGCACAGGAGACTGCCTCCTGGGGCCTTCCATAGGATGTCAGGTTCTTTGCAGTTACTTTCTTATTTAAGCTGTTTGCCAAGAGTCCCTTTGATGAGGCAGTAATTAAACATCGAGCCTCTCACAAATGTAACCTACAACTTCGATCCTTCTACACCAGTAATGACCACTGAATCAGGAAAAGTTTTCTCCTAGGCTTAATAAAAATCACAAATGTATTCAAGTTTTCTCATGAGACCCTGAATCTGAGACTTAGTCATACTATTGTAGTGACAATAGAGTGAACACTAAGGAAATGTCCTCCTCTAGCTTAGTAGCAAAAACAGTATGTAAAATCTTGGCACTAATGGATATGTGCCTATCTCGCCAACTTTTAAAACCTGAATGGGGTAGGGAGAATGAGTCTCCCCATCTGCTTCCACTATTTGGCGGCTAGTCATCACTCTTCTCGAACATGAAGAGGGGCCTTAGAGGATGAGTGCCGTTTGGAATGTTTCGAAGTCTCCTCAGAGTAGAATCCAATGCTTACCAGCTTGTTGGGGTACCTGAGGAGAACTGGCTGCACAGGAACTCCTGGGATGAAGGCTCCTGTAACCACAGCGAGATTTTATAACATGTTCATTGTCTGAAGACAAGTTTGACGAGTAAAGAAAAAAACCTGATAATAAATGCTACGCATGTACTGAACGTTTAAGAGCACACGTAAACTATCTGCTGATGGTAAATCCCTAACACTGACCAAAATGAGAGAGTTTTAAAATTCAGAAGTACGTAAGCAAAATATTAAATGTCGTAGCTAAGTCGATTCAAATATTTATTTATTTACATCTCCCCTTATTTCCTTTTTCCAAATACCTATAATTTACCAGGATTTTTAAAAAATTAATAACGAAAACCAAGACAAACTGAAAATAAGGGAAAGGAAAATCTAGATAAAACCAAATGCTTGAAGCAAGAACTTCCACATTTGCCAGAAGTGAGTTCCAACTTCAGCTCTGAGCATTCCAGCAGCCAATGCAAAAATCATTTAAAAGTACTACCAATTACTATGAAATTACGTATTACTATGAAATTCATAACTTGATATATATTAAAAAAAAAAGAGTGAATCTTAGAAGGCATTTGAAGGGATTACAATAATTGAAATAGGTTTTCTACATGATGACACGGGACCCCAGATGTCTGTGACAGCATCCTTGGAGGAGAATAAAAAGCTGCCAGTGATTCTGCTCACAACACACACACACACACTGACAATACACACACATTGTCGCTCTCTCCTCCCGTCAGTCTCTCTCTAAGTAGCTGAAGGGGTTAAGATAATTAAAATAGCAAAATAGCAGTTCTGTGGATTCATAACATTAAGATTTTATCAGAAAAAGAAGAAATGCTCAGAGCGGACTGAGTTATTTTATGTATTATTATCAAATCATTGAGAAATGTTCATACTACTTTGTTACAATATAATTTAATTTATCTCACCTGGTTTAAAAGTAATCAAACAGGAGCGATTAGTACAAGTACCTTCTGGGAAAACTAGTATCTTGGGAGAAAAGGAACAGATTTAATATTTCAATCTAATTAATAGATTACCTCATGATTTGCCTTCTTACTACTTCATAAATAGCCGCCAATTCTTATAAAACGAAGATGAAATAAAAGGCTAACCCCTGATTCTAAGGAAAGCTAGAATCAGATTATAGGTATTTGGTTTTCCTCTAAAAGAAGTATAGTCTGACCATTAAGATAATTAGAAAAAGGAGTAAAGCTTCGAATACAGTATACACTTAGCAAATGTTTCTTAGTGATGACACTTGTGATCCGAATAGTCTTGAAAGAAGATGCAGACCTAAGTCACATTCAAAGTGTGCACTTGAAAACTAAATTCTTCCTTCCCCTGCTCTACTTCCTTAACCAAGTCATTTCCCACGTCTTTGTTTCAGTTCTCACATTCGATGGTACTCACTCCCACAGCGTACAGTTTAGGTCATGTACTGAAGAAAAAGGAAGAACTGCTCACAGCATGCTTTACGCTTACTTGAATTTAGTTGACATATGAAACAATCTGACATCTTTTCTTGAGAAAGTGTTTTTGGCTTTTAACGTACTCCCTTTTCCACGTGAAAGATATTCAGTACAGTTAGTTTCCCATTAGCAGAATAAAACAGCAGCTTGATTTTCTGAAGCGTTTAGAATGTGGTGATGAATAAATTGCTAAGTACGTAAAACAAACAAACAAAATGTCTGTCCTCCCAGTAGTTAGTAATGTGTAATTTATATTAGTGAGAGGAAACGTCATTAGGCCAAACTGCCACCATAACGAGTCATTTGTAAAATAAAACTTATGAATAGGTGCAATTCCATCATCCTCTAATTTAAAAAAATCGGTTTCCTATGACAATGGGATACAATATCAAATAAGATGCATTCAGTGGAAATTCTATAACTACACTATTAACAATGAATCATAAAGCATCACAGCTGGAAAGGGCATTAAAAGTCATCTAGCATTGCCAATGCGTGAATTATTTCTACAATATCCCCCCCAAGTGGTTGCTTAGCCGATGCCTCGAAATTCCAGAAGAGGATTCCAAGTCAATCATTCTACCTCTGGACCGAAAAGAAAGTTCCTTGAGATGAGCAACATGAGCTAAAACCTACCTAAGTATTAACTCCCACCTACCAGTCCCAGATACATTGCTCAGAACCCAAGAGAAAAATCAAACCCTTATTTCAAATGCCATTTCTTCCCAGGCACTTGTTCAACTATTCCTCATGTGCTTTGGTTTCTAAACCCTCTGGTTGGTCACACTCTCTGGGTGCTCTAACGTCGACACATCATCTTGGGTGACCAGGTCACTACAGGACCATCAGTTCTGCTAGTGACCACTTGCTCTCACCTGGGCAAAGGTAGAAGACTACTTCTGCATATCACCCATGAAGCCTTCCTCATCCCATAGAGGTTGGCCTTCCCTTCCCTTCAAAGGCATTCCTTCCAGGGGAAGGGGCTGGTGAGATGGTGAAGCTGCAAAAGCTTCTACAGCAGATTCTGATATGCCCCCCTGAACTGAAAAGCACTAATTTAAATGTACTTCAGATCAGATTAAAGATCTTAATTATGTTTTCAGTAAGCCCACCATATTGTTGAGCATGACTGAGAGTTAGCATCTCATCTTTTCAAAGGGAAATAAATTCAGAAGTAGAGAATTACTTTTTAAAACACAAAGTGAAAATTGTTTCAGAGTTTGGTGAATAAAAAAGCGTACTACATTTAGTTCCATGGAATATCTCACGGGGAAGAGGACTTCTCATGCTCACTGGTGTCTTCTGCTCCTACTCTGTGGGACACATCTAGCAGAGGTGTCCCCAAGATACTGCTCTCCGTGGAGCCAAATGAATATGTTTACAAACGTACAATAAATGAATTCTCAGTATATTTAAGTCAACATCTACTGCGTTTTACCTGGGGCCATTCTCCTCCCGACGTTGCTCGTCTTACTATTTCATTTATTGTGTTCTTTCGAGAATCTGGATCTACACGAGACACCAACACTGGTTGCACAGCCCTTAACAGTCCTTTAAGACAAAGGAAAACTCATGACCAAGTCACCTTTTTTGGCTAAAGCTACCAAAGTAATACCAGATAAATCACAAAACAACTTTTACAGAAAATTGAAATGATAGCAAATCAAAAGAACAACTTAAAAAATTAAAAAAAAAAAATTTCTTGGATGTTTATAACTAAAAATATTTTATTGATTTAACAGAAGTTAGCAGTAGGGATATGAAAAGCAGCAAATGTAATTTTCTCCCTAAAGGTCTTCTTCCTCAATAGGTTATCTTGTTTTATTTTAGGGATAGCCTGAAAACTGATTATGTAAATTCATAGTTCACAGGAGCAGAAAGCAATTAGTATTCATTTTACTGAACTTTTCAGCACAGCAGTCTTCTAAATACATAACATCCTAGCACATGCAAAATAAACCTCGATTTACCAAAAATCTATTGCCACACACGTTTTCAGGAAAAACACCGTATTATACAAAGCAGGGAGTTCCATTTAAAAAAGAGAGAATGTCTTTCTTAGCCGAATGACCAAGCTGTAAGAACTACGATCATTCCTCCAGAGCACCAGGGCAACATCAGTCGACTTTCACACCCAGTCTCTCATCACCTCGTGCTTACAGTGACCTTGGGACGACTGGGAGCAGTTACTTGGAGACGCACACCCCAGAGAGAGAGGGCCAAGCATCTGGTGGGAAAAACATTTCACTTGCTTCATTATTTTTTATGGCAGGAAGCACTTATTGTCCCACATCATAATTTTCAGAGTTACACATGGGTCTCTCATGGAGGTTTGGAGGCAATAATAAAGAAAACAGAATTAGGAGAAAAAGCTTAGTGTGTTTATCAGCCGGAAGAGAAATTCATGAAATCGGATGTAACCATTGTTTTCACAAATTCTTCAGTTAAATTTTCTCTCAAAAAAAAAAAAAAAATCAAGTGGAAAAACTGGTCTTTTAAATATAAGAACAGAAAGGGATGATGGTAGAGTGATAAAGATAAAATTTTAAAAGAATGGTAAGGGTACCTACAGGGAAGTATTTAATCTTTTTTCATAAACTCATTCTTTCAATATACTACCTCATTAAAAGAAATATGTTTAAAATACTTTATCATGTTAAAGTTGCTTAAAAATCTACCAGTAAACTATACATGATTTTTAAAATTTAAGTCATGAACATAAAAGTATTTCCTCTATGTTCTCTTACAAGTACTTACTGCCAATCAGAGGGACCTGCACATTCTCAAGTCGAGACACTATAGAAGGTAATCCGGTTACGACACAGGCAATTCCATCGAAGAATGTTGAATGAGGAGCGACAACAAAAATCGGTGCTTCCACAGGACTTGCGATCCTTCCTTTCACAGTAACTATAAACCCCATCGAAAGGAACATGGCGTGACCCAGAAACTTCAAAATTCGTTGAGTAATTGTCCTTTGAAAATACATACATATATATAAAAAGACAGAATTAGCTCTGCTCATTGCAGCTAACAGCAGGACTTTACATTAAAATACAATACGAAAACCAAAACATGTCAGAACACTTCGTTTTAAAATACGAAGAACAGCGAACACGCCCATGGAGCTCTTTCTGCCAGGCGCTGTTTGAAACACTTTACATGTATTAGTTTCTTTAATTCTCAGCCCAATTTTATGAAATAGTTATTATCTATTATTATTCCCATTTTACAGATGTGAAAACTGAGGCACAGAGAAGTAATTTTCCCAAGGGCATACGGCTAATAAATGGCTCCATTCTTCTGTGACTAAAAAGTGAGAAAAATGAATTTTCAACATACATCCTCCCTGAGAAATTCAAATCGGTACTGCCCTTTGAAGTAATACCTTGGGAATCTACATTTGTGTAATAGACACGCTGCTATTTCCCCAAACACTTTTAGAACTCTCGTGCTGAAACTGTCTTCAGAGTTATTTTAGGGATAATTTTTTTAAATTAAGCCTTATTCCCTATATGATTACAACTCTTAGACGGTCAAAAATCTTAAGAAAATTCACCATCTCGCTCCCTTAGGACAGAGATGCACTTAAACAATTCCGGAAATCTAATTGCTTACTTTAAAAAAAGAATTTGTCATTAAAGATTAATTAATTCATCAAACTGTGCCAGGAACTGTGCCGGACATACACAACAAGTAAGATCGAGTCTCATTAAAGATTAAGCTCAGTATGTTGATAAGCTCAATCGAGTAGGGAAATAGAAACATACTCCTAGAAATGCAAACACACGATGGACATCTCAGTATGTGAATATGCATATAGCTTTTCACAAAAATAAAATACTATGCCTATCTCTCGGATGACAGCTAATGTGAGCTTTAAAAAAATGGGCTTCCCATCTAATTCTAATAATACAGTGAGCAGCTGCTATGAAGCAACTAGCTATTGAGGAAGTTGCTCTTTTATTACACAGTAAGAGATGAGCACACAAAGCCAAAGTACTTTTCCAGAGGGCACAGAGAAGTGAGTGACTGCATCTCTCTTCCTGCCCCTTAGTTAAGAGCTGAGATCTCTACTGAGGTAGGGATAAAAAGCAATCCCTTTCATGAAGCTTCCACACCTCCTATTTCTGATTTATGGTGATGCAGCTTCTGACAACTACATTCCAAAGTCCTCCATACTCAAAGTCATTAAACATCTCTGTTTAAATGTTTTAAAAATGGCTCAAAGTCTAGCGCTGCACATAGTTGACAAAAGTAGAACTTTCTTTTCCAACATTTATTATATCTGTTTTCTGGATTTTTAGACTATTCCTTCCATCCCCATAGGTTTACATAGGTCATTAAATTAGAAATCAAGGAAATCATTTAAAGGAATGAGTGATGAAAAATACCTCTTATGCTATCTTTTTAATGACACGCAACTTCGAGTTATAAAACAAAGGAGTGCGATTCGCAAGGGTTGAGGTGATATTATTTTTCTAGGGCCGTCGCCAGCTTTGGGTTTAGTTCCACTTCAAACCAGCCTTGTGTTTAGTGTTGACATTTGTTCACATGAATTAAACTGCAAATAGCATATTTTTTAAAAAGTTTCTAGAACGGTGTTTCTCAAATTTTTGGAGGACATATTCTCCTTTGAGATTTTGATGAGAGGAATAGATCCTTGCACACAAAAAAAAAAAAGAAAAAGAAAAAGAAATGTGCGCAATTTCAGAGAGATTGACAGTGCCCTGGAACCCAGCAATGGATTTCTATGAAACCCAAGGAATCCACGTGGAAGGCCTTCGCTTCAGGGCATGCTTACCGCAACAAGCTGGTTCCACCCAGCAGAAAGTAACTTTTACCTGTGACTTTGTTCATTCACGGTCAGTCTATTCTCTAATACCATGCCGACTCCATAATGCTTGAGAAGCAGTTCCAGCCGGCCTTGGTGCAATGTTTAAAAAAGCTAGGCTATACTGATTAACAATTAAATTGTTGTGAATAATAATCACTAAAGTAATGAATAAACATACTATCATTGAACCACTTAATTATACCACTGCATAAAGTATGTAATTATTATAAGGGGACAAAAGCAATGTGAAAACTGAGGGAGAGCAAAAGGAAGCCAGGTATTTTTCAGCCACGATGGTTGTGGGCAGAGATTTCTACATATGACAAATGAAGAACAGTTTTATCTGAGAAGCAAAAATGAATGATAAAATTGAGTAGGAAGCCGTTAAATAAAACTATTAATCACTGACTAAACAATGACAAACTCTCCTTTATATTGATTTATCTAACATTTAGACTTCATTGTTTCTTACCTCCTCCAACCAGTTACTGGATGGGTCATCTTTTCAGGACAGCATGCTGTTGAAACTGCAGCAAATGGCCATGCCAGTAATAAAATTATTGCAACCAATAAAGCACGAATTGGAAGCAGGATAATTCCAAGAAGGAAAATCTGAAAGTCAAAGTAGATAAAAAAAAAAAATAGATGAATGGATATTATATTAATGCTGTAGCACTCAAACTGAAACATGTAAGAGGAAAGTTTTATTCAAGTATTCAAGCGGTCACTCAAGGACGAATTGAGCATTACACTGCACCTGACAATTACCTAAGCCAAAGAAAAATAAGACATTGTATCTGACCTCACAAAGCCTGTTAAATAGCAAAAGAAACAGTAAAGAAATCCGAGTACTGTAAGACGACTTGATCTGTATGTCAAGGCGATGTTGGGGGAAGAAAGGAAAGGTGCCTCTGCCTTCACGGTGAGGGAAAGCTTCCTCGAGGGACTGAAGGCTGAACGGTCTTGAAAGACAAGCAGAAAGAAGCTAGCAGAGGGGAAGTTGCTTTCTGAGAGCTTTAAGATGGAGGAGAAGTGTTAATGAAAGTATTAGAATGTGAAGAAGTAAATGTATTCTTTTATATACCTGCCCATCCTTGATAACTAATAACAAAAAGATAGGGGAGGAAACAATAAAAATAAATAAGAATGAAAACTAAACAAGAATAGCCAATAATATATGAATGCTTACTGTGTACCAAGCACTCTAAGTACCTGGCATTATTTGATTCTTACGACCTTAAGTGGTTTTACACACAGAAAGGAGAGGCACAGCGAGTTAAGTTAAATTGCTTATGGTCACAGTTACTAAATGGCAGCACCAAGATTTGAACACCGCTTGGTTACAAAGCCCTTACTCTGAATCCTAGACCATACGGCCTTTTAAGTGAAAATTTGTTACCCTTACATATAACAAATTGTCTTTTTTCTATTAGCCAATAACATTACTCAAATAGTGCTGTCCATCTTCTGCCTACTTCCTTCTATGAGAGTTTGAGCATCATCAACTAATTTACAAGAAATGCCAAAAATGTTCTAGTTATCTATCCCTCAAATTATTTGTATGCGCATGTGTGTGTGCCTGAAATAAAAATTACGTGCAAGGAAATATGCAGATCTTAGGTGTATAATTCAATGAGTTTTAAAAAACCACCACTCCAATCAAGATATAGAGCACATCTGCCACCTAGAAAGTCACCTAGTGCATCTCTCTACCCTGTTAGGTAACCAACGTTGGATATCTAACACCATAGATTAGTTTTGATGAGAACGTCACATAAATGGAATCATACATTATGTGTATGTGAGTGTGTGTGTCTAGCTTCTCCCACTTGAAATTTTTGAAATTCAACTCTGTTGTTTTGTTGTTTTGTATATCAGTAATTCATTCTTTTTGATTGAAGAGTATTACTCCATTGTATGACTTCATGACAATGTTTATCTATTCTCCTGCTGATGAACATTTGGGTTGTTTCTATGGTGAGGTATTATGAATAAAGCCAGTACAAACATTCCTATGCAAGCCTTTTGTGAATATGTTTTCATTTCTCTTAGGTAAATATCTAGGAGTGGAGTTGCTGGGTCACAGGTGTAGTTTATAAGAAACTGCCAGACGGTTTTCCAAAATGGCTGTATTATTTTAAAGTGTCCCTGGCAACGTATGAGAATTTCAGTCACTGGACATTCTTGCCAACATTTGGTATTGGTGGTCTTTTTAAAATATCAACTTCATTAATTCACATAAAATAAAATGAACCTATTTTAAGTGTATAGATTATGAGGTTTTCAGATGTATACCACCATGCAAATGTCACCACAATTAAGATATAGAACATTTCTATCACCTTAAAAGTTCCCTTGTGCCTCTATTAAGTCCATACACCCTCCTCAGCCCTTGTCATCCACTGACAGACTTTCTTTCACTACAGTTTTGCCTGTTCTAGATTATTATATAAATGAAATCCCACGATATGTACTCTTATATGTCTGGCTTCTTTCACCTCATATTTTTGAGATTCAACCTTGCTGTCATATGCATCAGTCGTACAGTCTTTTTAATTGCAGAGTATTATTGCATTGTATAAATATATTACAATTCATTTACCCATTCGACTGTTCATGGACACTTGGCCTATTATGTTTTTAGCTGTTATGACTATAGCTCCTATGAACATTAATATTCGAGTCTCTGTGTGAACATATATTTTCATTTCATTGGGAGTGAAATTGTTGGGTCAGGGTAGGCTTCAGTTTATCAAGAAAGTGCCAAACTCTTTTCCAAAGTGGTTGTACCATTTTACATCCCCGCTAATAATGTGCAAAAGTTCCTGTTGCTCCACATCCTCACCACCATCTGGCGCTGTCAGTCTCTGCAGCCATTCAAGTGGGTATCTCATTGTGGTTTTAATTCATGCTTCCTTGATGAGCAATGGTGCTGAGCACATTTTCTGGGTGTCTGTTGGTCATTCTTTTAACTTCTTATTTTAAGTGTCTGTTCAAGTTTTTGGCCCACTTTTATTAGGTTGTTAGTCTTTTTCATATCAATTTGTAGTTCTTTATATGTTCTGTATAAAAGCCCTTTGTCAATATATGTATTGAAAATAATGTATCCCATCCCATGGCTTGCCTTTTCAATTTCTTAATGGAACCTTTTGATGAGAAGAATTTTAATTCTGATGAAGACTAATTTATCCATTTTTAGTTTTCATTCTTTTCTGTGTTCTTTCTAATAAATCTTTACCTACCTCAAAGTCATGAAGATATTTTATATTTTCTTCTCCCAGAAGCTGTATATTTTGGCTTTTATGTTTCAGTCTATACTCCATCTTAAATTACTTTCTGTGTGGTGTGCAGTAGGGATCGGGGTTCATTTTCATCTATAGATTTATCTAGTTCTCCCAACAGTATTTGTTGAAAAGACCTGACACTCCCCAATAAATTTTCTTGGCAACTCTGCCAAAAATCAATTGAACATATATCTGTGAGCTCTCTGTTCTGTCCCATTGATCTAGTCATCTCTCCTTCTGTCAATACCTCACTCATCTTAATTGCTATATCTTTGTAGTAAGTCTTAAAATCAGGTAGTGTGTGTCCTCCAACATTTTTTTCATCAAACTTTTTTGGGGGGCTAATCTAGATCCTTTGCATTTCCACATAAATATCAGAATTAATTCGTCAGTTTCCACACCAACAAAAAAGCCCACTGGAATTTTTATTGCAATAGATAGGTTCCCTTTCTTAGACTAAGGGAGTACCCTTTTATTCCTATATTACTGAGAATTTTTTTAAACGTCTATAGATGTCAAATTTTGTCAAATGAGTTAACAAAATTTCTGCATCTACGGAAATGACAATATGCTTCTTATCATATGTTTTGCTAATGAATTACATTAAAATATAATTTTCTGTATGTTGAACCAACCTTGCATTCCTGGAATAAACCAAATTTGAAAGGATATATTATCCTTTCCACATACTACTGTATTTGTTAAAGGTTCTTATATCTGTGATCATGAGGGAAATTGGCCTATAATTTTTCTTATGACACCTTTTTCAGACTTTGAAAGAATGCTAACCACACGTTTTTATATATTGTGTCTCCATTTTCATTCATCTCAAAGCATTTACTAGTGTTTCCTGATTTCTTCTTTGAAAACTGATTGTTTAGGAATGTGTAATTTCCACACATTTGTGAATTTCCCAGACTTCTTTGTTATTTCCCTGATTTCTAAATTTCAATCCGTTTTGTCTGGAGAACAATGTATTATTGAAATCCTTTTACATTTATTGAGACTTATTTTACAGCCTAATATAATTGTCTATCTTGAAGAATGTTCCATAGGCGCTTGAGAAGAATGTGTTTTCTGTTGCCGTTGGGTAGAGTGTTTTATACATACTTGCTGGGTATACACGGTTATAGTGTGTTCATCTTCTATTTCCCTGTTGATATTCTCTTTCACTGTTCTACCACAACTGAAAGTGAGGAATTCCAATATCTCACTACTACTGTTGAGTTTTCTATTTTTTTCCTTCGATCTTTCAGTTTTGCTTTGTGTATTTGGGGCTCTGTTGTTAGGTGCATATAAGATTATAACTATTATAACTTCTTGATTAATCAATCCTTTTGTCATAAAATGTCCTCCTTTATCTCTAGTTTTCTGTGTTAAGTTCTATTTTATCTAATATTAATAGAGCCCATTTAGTCCTTCTTAGTCACTGTTTTCATGGTGTATCTTTTCCATCCTTTTACTTTCAATCCATTTGGGTCTTTAAATGCAAAGCATGTCTTTTTTAGACAGCATATAGTTCCAAGCTGTTTCTTTTAAGCTTTTTGGTTAGCTTATTATTTTCTCCAATTATTATTCACTGCCTCAGGCAGCTGTGCTGTTAAGCAATTGCCTCTGATTATTTTTTCACGAACAGCCCCAGAGAAAAGACTACAGTGAGTGGGTAAGCCCCAAGGCAGGTCAAATAAAGACAGCCTTGCAAATGATCGAGAAATAATTTTGACTGTGAGAAAAGACCACGGCATATACCCTGAAGCTAGAGTTGGAATGATGTTATATCATATTCATATAAGATTTACTTACATTCACAGTGAGTGACTAATATGTATTTTAATTGAGTTAAGTTGTCAAATATTGGGCACCTTTTTTTCTGTGCCACTTCCAGGTTTGCAATAAATAACAGTACTCAACAGTAAACCAATGCTGAGTAACTCTTTGACAAATTAGGAGGATTCCTCATCATATGTCCATTTGGTAATATGTCCTCTCTATAGAGAAGCATTCTCTTAACATTCTGACGGAGTTATCTTCTTCTCTGGATTGTCTTCATAGCACTCGCTATAACATAAAATTATATATTTTTATAGTTGTTTAATTTTTTTTTCATTGAAATATAAGCTTTAGATAGACAGGGTCCTTATTTCTCTTGTTCACTGCTTTATCTCCAGAGATTAGCATTGTGCCTGGCACACAGTAGGCATTCAACTAATATTTCTGATATAGTAAACGACCCCACAATTACTACCAAACACTCGTTTCGATTCCATATTCTATCGGGGAAATGAAGGCTACTTTTTTTCTATGCCACTAAGTAGCAGACCCTTAAATAGTCAAAAAGAAAAGGGGAAGGGCAAAGCTAAGCCCTATGCGATGCAACCCTTAAGCAAGATAACAGTCCCTGAGTGAGATACTGATATCATTCAAGATTAAATTTAACTTTAAATTAAATTTAGTGTTATCGTACTAGGTCATACTTAAATAAAAGTATATCCATATTTTAAACTGGATAATATTGCCAACATTGTTTTTCAATCATGTTTATGTAAATCTTCCCTTTATCCAGACCATTCAAGCCATTGAAATCTATTTTGTATCTCTGGTCTACATGAATTTTTAATTTAAAAAAATACCCAGATTATATTCAATTCTATTCAGCTTTAAGTATAATATGTAATTTGTTGACAGCGAATAGCATAACTTTCAATAGTAAGATCAGCAAACATTACCAGACTCACAAATTATCTCACTTAATTTTAACCTTCCTTTGATGCATTACTATTTGTTTAACAAGTAAGAAAAGAGAAGTTCAGAGCAGTTAAGTCACTTGGCCAAAGTCACACAACTAATAAATGGCAGGGCCTGAGATGTATTCGAAAACTAGTGACTAACACTACAGCTCTTGTAGAGTTATTTGGAAGAACTCCCTAAACAGTAACAGGAAAACAAAAACACTTAATAATTTACTCTAGGTGTAGTATATTTATAATATGCCACTTTCATCATCTTTCCAAAATATGAAGCGAAACAGACATACTTTCGTTTAAGTATGACTGATTTGACCAAATCAACCTAAAATTATTCTTGAATGATAGTCAACGTACTTAGAAACATTTCAAAAGTTTTAAGATACGAAAGAGACATTGACCCATTTAACGACGTGAAGATCTACGTTTTAAACGTTTAGATTCTTTACAAAGAGGTATTACCACATTATCTTCCTCTTCCTCTCTCAAGCCCTTCTTCAACCCGACACCCACCTATCAGAACTCGAACCACCACCCCATGAGGCTTAGCCCAGCACGCAACCTGCCTCCACTGTAGAAGACAAAGGTCTCTGCGTGCAGGTGGGCTGTGAAAAATTACACTACTTCGAATCCAAAGTCAAGAAATTTGTGACACATAGGACCAAAGTGGCTTGCATAGTCTATCTTGTTCCTAGATCACGAACTTCACCAAACAGGAAGTCCAGAGAGTGAGTGCAACTGTTAATGGTAAAAGCAGCGCTTTACTAGAAAAAGGAAAGGAAACTTCTTTTTTGTATGTAGTCATTTTAATTTATTTTTTTACGCCTACAGCGCCTGGTCTTCCTAGGTGGTCTCCCATCCAAGTACTCGCCAGGCGCGACCCTGCTTAGCTTCCGAGATCAGATGGGATCGGGCACGTTCAGGATGTCATGGCCATAGACTGTATCTAGTCATTTTTAACAGTGGAAGAAAATCTGGGCTACTTCTCATCCTTGAATCTGGGAGAAGTGTTTGAGTGAAGGCTGATTCAGAACCCCAAACTCTTAAACACCCTAAGCTTTTCCTAGATTCTGATTTCCTGCCTTTGATGCTCTTGCTCAGCTAGATCATCTCAGACTTACCTGTTGTTCCAGTTCCAGATCTAGGCCTTCTCCCTCACTTTCCCCATCCTAGACTGACTCCTCAACTTTCCTAAGGCAAAAAAAAAAAAAAAAAATTTCCCTGTGGTAGGCTGGCCTCTCTCCACATGCTCGCAAACTCAAATCGAAGTTCTCAGATTCATTCCCCTTTCTCAACTCAGAATGTTTCCTCAGCCACCGGCCTGCTCGGCCGCCTCCTGTTGACGACCTTCCTCACACCACCCTCCCTGTGCCCTCGATCCTCACACCCACGTCTAGGCCCTCTGCAGACTCATGGCCCCTGCGTGAGCCCTCCTCTCTCAGATCGACATCTCTTCCTCAGAGACTTTGCTCCCCAGACCCCCGCCCCCGACAGTCAACCTCCCCTGCCAGAGCGATGGCTCCATCTCCCCTGGACCCATCTCCTCTCTCACATCCACGCCCCTCACCTGGATGCGCTTCGCCGCGCCCATCCGTGTCTGCTGCACGAAGGGGTTGGGCACGGGCGGCGGGAAGAAGGACGCTTGGCGGGGCACCATCGGCGGCCGCAGCCCCGCGCTCCCCACGCCGGCGCCCGGCACTGTGGCCGCCACGGCCGCCGCCTCGACACACCGGCTCATGGCAGAGCCAGGCGTCGCACCAGACAGAAACAACCCACGAGGAGAGCGGCAGCCGGCGTCGCCGCCGAGTCAGAGTCTGAGCAGCGCCGGAGTCCCAGCCCAAGGCTCCGCGGCGGGGCCTCTGCGCAGGCGCCGAGGTGACTTGACGCCGTCTGGGCCCCGCCCCGCCCCTCTGGCTCTGGACGCGCCCAGGGGCCGGCCCCACCCTCTGAGCGCTGGCCCCACCCCTTTAGGTATCTGGTCCTTCCTCGCAGGTAATTGGGAGTGAATGTTTCTCCTTCTGAGCCACGTAGGCCTGTGAGACAGTTTAGGTAGAGTTCTCTGCTTTAGGGTCAGGCAACCTGGACTTCCAATCGCTTTTGATGCCTCTGTGACATTGGCCAAATCACCTTCTCTATGAGCCTCAGTTGCCCTTCTGTAAAACGGGGATGAACAGAACTTAGACAAAGAGAACCTGAATCTAGCAATTAGAAGAACCACCCCTGGGCTTTTCCATTAAGTGAGTTTATAATACATCCAGGACGGGTTTTATGTGTTCGATTTCTGGTGTACGTTAGCGTCTGAGTTGGATGTTTATTGGTTCTAGCTGAAAAAGTCCTAACTAATATAGGAATTGATACTAGGAGTGGAATCTGCTCCACTAAAAACATGGACTGATAGTGGGGAAATGGTTCTCCAAAGAATATTGAGCTGCTATTACTAGGAAAAGGCAAAAACAACTATTGCCGTCCACACTAGATGAGGAACCTGGCCCCCAAAGGGGAAGTGACTTGGCCTGTGGCTCCATTTCACCCTGAGGAAGTTGCCTGCCTGGACCTATATGGGTAGTTGGGGGAAGGGGGAGGAGAGGGGTTTTTTCCAGAACCTGAGACCAGTTGGTCAATTCCTGAGTGGCTGGGACGAAGATGGCGAATGACTTATCCTTGCTGATCGATGTCTCACGGCAGGCTGTGGGCGTGAGGAGAATCGGTCCGGACCCTGGGACAGCTGTCCTTTCACACTTATTCACTGTAGACCCCAGAAACTTCCACCACCACCAGACAGACATACGGCGTTCAGCTACTCACTTAACCCAAGCTTGCATCCTTATCCAGGAATGGAAAAAGATAAATTTCTACCCCCATAGGGTTGCAATAACAAATAAAATAATGCATGTGTATTTTTCATAGAAAAGCACTCAAGAAACGGCACCTGTTAGGTATTACGTTGTGGAGCAGCTGAACTTTCTCAGTATAACAAAGAACCTTAGTAACCTTGCTAACGGTACAGCCATGATATTAGCTTCTGCAGCCCAGACCCTTGCAGCTGTTTAGCCAGATACCTGCACAGAAGGCTGTCTCTCAAGGGCCCTCAAGGGCATGAGCCACTGGGCAGGCCACAGGAGAAACGATGACCCTAGGCTTACCAAGGTCACCTCCAGAGTCCTGTCTCCCTCATCCCCTTCCCCACAAGCCCCCCCATGAGCTGCCTGAAGCAATAGACTACAAGAGCCAGAGGAGACCTCTGAAACACTCCCAGGCCTTAATTTGTTTTGTAACAGCTCCAGAATTTCTATAAGGGGGAGGGGGGTTAGCAGTGGCATCTGGTGGGAGGAAAAGGGTAAGGAGCTTACCCATTAATAGCAGCTGTGCTTAGAATGGCAAACCCACAATTCTCCCCTAGCTGTGTTTATTAGAGTGGCTTCTCTTGGGATGAGCGCAGTGGGGAACGTTGCAGGTGGGGGATGCGGACAGTAGTGTTGCTGATGGAGGTTCTGGGAAAAAGGACAAAGCTCCTCCTCTGGGTCATCTTTGGCCTTGACTTGGGTTTGTGACCTAATAGCTATGATGCCCTGGGCAAATCCCTTTTCTCTGGGCCTGTTTCTTCATCAATTAAAAAATGGGCTAATTATAGCCACCCCCCTCTTTAGGTTGTTGTAAAGCTTAAAAGAAGTGATGCATATACAGTGTCTGGCACATAATAAGCCTTCTATTAATGGAGAGGGATATTGTTATCAGTAGTGTTGGAATTGGGCTTATTGTTAATGAAGAAACTGAGACTCAAAGAGGAACCTTAAATAAGACTCTGCAGTTATAGGAACAGAATCACTGATGTTTCAGGGCTCCATGGGACAGAGGGACTCTAAGCTCACTGGCTCTGAGGGTCCCTTGCTGTTTATTTTTGCCGTTTTGACCTTTCTAGCAAATGTCACCTGTGCCCTGCAGTGAGCAGAGATTTAGACGTCCTAAGTTTCCTCTTCTGGCTGGGGCTGTGGCCCCTCTCTGGCTCTGCAGAAACAGGGGCAAACATCGCCACTCAATTGGTGTCTTTATTCACACCTGTTGACATTTCCCATGGGGAATTGTTGAAGGGCTAGGAGGGGAGGGCTGAGCGGGAAGTCATGGCTTGGTTTTCCTCCATCCAGTGGAGGAAGTGACAGGATACAGACATACTAAATAGAGTGAACAGGGAACCGTCGCTAGGTGGGCTGAGATGCATCGTGCAGTGACTGCAGACAGCCTGAGTCCTTCTGTCAGGAAAGGCGATTTCAAAGTGGAAAAATAAAAAATGATCGAAAGGAAAGAACAAAGTGCATACAAAGCAAACCACTAATGTAGGTAAGGCTCTAAGGCAGCCAACAGCGAGAAGCCAGGGGTCTGGGTGGCCTCCTGACCATGCCTCTCACCCACTGCCCCAGGCCAGGCCAGACTGTTGGGCCACTAGTGCCCTCTTGAGACAGTCTCTGTTGGCTCCGAGGGTGCTCTAAGCCACAGAAGGCTGTGGAGGCAGAAGGGCCAGAAGTGTGGCAGCACCAGGGCAGCCCATGGCAGGGCTGCATTGAGGATATCAAAGCATCTTTTGTGGGGTGGCTCTGGAGGGCTGGTGGGATACGGAGGGGGGAAGGGGCAGCTGGGAGGGGTACAGTCAGCACCTTTCCTTGGGCACAGGGCAGAGCCACTCTCCAGAATCTTAAATTACCAGGTGGGGATGAGAATTCTGATTAACCACAGAGCTGAAGGCTGCCAGGCCCTTCCGGGTCCTTTCCTGGTGCTCAGGGCCCGATGGGCAGAAGGTGATGGAGAAGCGGGGCCTGTGGGAACCGGCACCAGCTCAGCAACCCAGCCAATCAGATTTGATGCCTCCGAACTTGACGCTCTTCAGACTTTGGTTATCCAGCTTCAGATAAAACGCGCCCTTGAAGAAATAGCTATGACCTGGGATGAGAAAGAGGAGAGGCTGTAACCACCCCACCCTCAGACATTCTGGCACGTGGAATATTCTTGGGAACTTTGGAAGACTGTCTGCCATAGGCAAGAGGCTTTAAAACCAGAGAGGGATCCTTCAAGGCTGGAAGAAGAAATGGTTGTGGAAGTAAGCTCTCTGAGTCTCTGTTTCTTCATCTTTAAGATGAGGATAAAGATACCAACCTCTTAGGGCTTGTGGTGAGGATGAAGTTAGATAATATATGCTATTATTAATATAAATAACAGTACTCCACTGAGCACAATCACCGAACTAAACGCTTTCCACGTACGGAGGCAGCAAACCAGGAGGCCGCTCATCCTATTGGCTCACAGATGGGTTTTATTTGGCTCACGCACGGGTTTTATTTGGCTCACACACAGGTTTTATTTGGCTCGCACGCGTTTTTTGTTTTGTTTTGAATGCTGAAGAAGTTGCCAAAAATGTACACATGTGGAAATGTCACATGAAAATACAGATGTTTTGCTTCCTTTTTAAAAGAGATAGAACATCCAGCAACACTGGATCCTGTTCTAGGAGGGCAGCAATCATCGAGCAGAGAAGCAACTGTCCCCTGTAAATGAGCCACGTGCTCTCTGGTTCACCACAGACCCCACCACTCCCTACTGTCTGCCTTGCCCACTTCACTCTTTTGTGCTACTGGCTTGGCCTCTATGGGCTATGGAATTTGACTCCTAACATAGCTGATCTTGTTTACTTCCTTTAAAATCCTGGCACATAGTAGGTGCTCAACAGTGTTTATTCCTGAAGATAATCCTTAACCGAGCACCTGATTGCACACTGATTTTTGTTGGACATGTAAGACCTTTAGCCACTGGAGGTCAGGGCCATGTGCTTAACCAGCATCTAATAAGGGCTCAAAGAAAAGAAAAAAAAAACTCTTTGTGGAACTGAATTAAATTCTCCGCTAAAAGGCCAAACGAGACTGTTTCCAGGGCCCTAGAGAGCTCACATAAGATGTCAGGAATATGGTTTTCGAACTCCAAATTCTATCTCTCGATGATGCTGGTTGTTTTACTCAGTAAGGGACCAGGGGAAGACTGAGGATCTCTGCCACATCAGCAAGAAGGCATGGCAAAGTTTGTCCTGTCTCAAATGGAGCCATCCATCTGCTAATGGGAGGTAGACACAAGGCTTCCTGTGGAACCCAAAAGGGCCTGGATCAAACCCCAGAATGAATCCAGGGCACAGAGCTCTCGTTCCTCGCCCCCTGCAGGCCTCCTGCACCCCACCTCCCTGGCTCCAGGCCCTGTAGCTGTGAGGGGCCTCTTTGGGTCTTACTGCCTGGAGCCTGCTGAGTGAGCAGAGGTCAGGGGTCTGGATGCCTTCCCAGCACTGGGCTGAAGGGGCTGGTTTGTTTTCCCAGCCGGCACATACCTCTCTGCACAATGAGGGAGTGTGTGCTCGCAGGAGCTGGGCCCTGGCTGGGGGTGGGGAGTCTTAAGAAGCGGACAGAGGCCTGGGCAGCTTACCGCCACCTTGCAGGTCCACCACGGCGTCCAGGTTATCGGGGACAGCAGTCCAGGAGTCCGCGATGAGCTTGGGGAAGCCGGGATCCATTTTCTTCTTCACCTCATTGTATCTGCAAGGAACCAGACACGGTGAACCAGTGGGGCCTCCGTAAAGGCCACCCCTCTCCGGACCTGGATGGGAGGGCCCGGCTGATGGCTCGTGGGTGGGCCTGGGAAAGCAGACCTAGCCCTTCAGGGTGGCAGCCAGCTGGAGTGGGAAGACACGCTATCGGAACTGGGTCTGAATCCCAACTCCACCACTCGCTAATTATATGACCTTTACAGTCCCATAAAAACAATCTTGTGATTACTGCTAACATTTCAGCAGCATGTTAACCACTTTTCATTAACTTTTTCAATTATTATGACAATCCAATGATACCATAGGACTATTATCATATTACTCATGTTACAGACCAGACACTTAAAAATGGCACCCAGCTTCTAAGTGGTAATCACACCCACCCAGGCTTCTCTGGCTCCAGGGCTGCAGATATTCTCTGAGTCTGTTTCACCAGATGGGAGATGGGGTTCTATTTAATTTAATTTAATGCATTAATTAATGTATCTACGACATAAAATAACATAGGCAAATGTGCCTCTCCCCGTGTCTTGTGCTTGGTGGGTGTTTGGGAAATATCAGCTCCTTCACCAACTTTACTCCCTACTGCAGAGTGTGGAGCCCTGAGCTAGACGTCCAAGGACGGGGCCCACCCCATCGTCCTTTCTCTGGGTGGCTTGAACAAACTGCTGCTTTTTCATCTGGTGATGACGGTCCACATCCTGGATAATGATTTCAGCGGGACAGTGAGGTTACCGTGCAAAGTGGGGCACTGAGTCCAAGCCCTCCTGTTAGTCACAGGATGAACCTCTCGTCCCCTCTCCGCCCTGGCTGTGTAGTTATCCAGGGCCCTGCCTTTAATTTGAGTATTAGTTGGCATATTCTTCTTCCTGGCTAGCAACGCCTCTGTCTTTGACATTTTTTTGGAGAACTTTTTAAATGCTGCGGTCGTTTTGATTCTCTCCTTACACTCAACCTATTCATTATTCTATACATTTTTAATGAGATCCCAGCCCGTGCCTGTGGATATTGCAGTAAACAAGATAACATCTTGCTTTTGTGGTACTGATTTGCTAGACAAATCTCTATTTGAATGACATCTCGGTGACAGCCAAGCATTCCTGTACAGTGCCTCGCAGGTGACTTCTTCCCCATGCCCAGCCCTACCACCTCCACCCCAGATGCCAACAACAGCTTCCCCTCTGAGAGGCCTTCTACAGGGGTTGTTCCTCTCTGCCAAATACCCTGAGAATTGCCAGAAAAGCTTTCCTTAATCCCGGCCGCTTCATAAGACTTCTCGCCAAACCTAACATGCTTCTTCATGACCCGAGGTACCCAAATCAAGTATCCCAGCTCGAATCCCCAGCATTCCACGTGCATCACTTCCACAGACCTCACCAACGACATTCCCTAAAGTGATGACAGCTCAGAGCTAAGTGTCCTTGAACTCGCTCTCCTTTCTTTCTCTACCTACGGAAGGTAGGGAGGGCAGGAACCAACCCCATTTTACAGACGAGGAAACTGAGGCTCAGAGAAGCAAATCAATTTGCTTCCAAGTTCTTTTCTTCCAGGAAGAACATGGCATTGTGGTATCAGAAGATGCTGGCTCTGAAAGGGACCATCTCTCTTCACTTTCCTCTCTGTCCCCAGTCTCCTCCTACAGAGTTTTCCGCTCACTGGCACACCGTTTTTAAAGTTTTCTCCGCGACACTCTGTATTTCTCCTCTGACTGCAGAAACTGCAGTGGAAAGCGGGTGTTAAGAACACAATTTACGTCCCAGCTTTTCCACAGGTACATTCCTGAGGCACATCAGCCTCAGGTTCCACACCTGGAAAATGGGGCTAATAACAGTATCCACCTTAACTCAAAAATGCAGGTGACATGCACAGCCTCAAGCCCCAGGCCTGGAATACAGTACGGGGCTCATCATGAGAGCTATCTTTATTTTAGTCTAATGTGTTTATATCTCTTCCCCACAATCTACCGTAAACTCCATAAGACGGAAGTGACTATTTCTTAACCACCGTCTTCCAGCACCTAAGTGCCTGACACATAGGAGATATTGAATAGTATTTCAAGGCTTAGTGGAAGTTTCCAGAAGCAGGAGCTGAGCACCCCCTAGCATGAACTAGGGGAATCTCAGGCTGGGGGCAGCTGCTCTTGCTGTCAATGTGGGGATCTCTCTGTCTCCAGCAAGGTCATCTCTGAGGCCCCTGCAGACGCTGCACCAGGACCAATGTCTCAAGAACATTAACCATCTCTCCCGGGAGGGAACCCAGGTTGCCTTTTGGAAACCCAGCCCAGAAATTCTGACAGGCCCTGCAGCTCTGCCGCTTTTGAGGAAGTTTCACGGAGCTTCCTCTACAGAGTAAGCTGTCCATCCTGGACCCTGGCTCTGGGAGGTGAACTTGTTTCAGAAAAGGACTGGGAGGCAGATTAACTGCCGGAAACCCAGCAAATCACCGCTGCAGCCCGAGCGTGTGTGTGTGCGCGTGTGTGTGTGTGTGTGTGTGTGTGTGTGCGCATGTGCACACATAGGTGTGTAACTCATATTCACACGTGGCCACGTCTGTTCCTGCATGTTTACATACACAGAATGTGTTGGAGGGTGATTATACAAGTCCTTCCTGCACCTGATGCAGACACCAGGGTTCTATGATCTTAAGTTTCATGTCTCTGTGGGTCTGTGCCTCTCGCTGTCTGCATCCTAAGATGTGGAGACTCGGAGCAACTGCCATTCGCAGTGCACGCACAGGCCTGGGACAGTTCCGGAGCCCGTGGGCGGCGAGCCCGCCCCCTCGATTCCTAGCTGACTCAGTTCCTTCGTGAGGCTTGAGATGTCAATCAGCTTAAGTTGCTAAGTATCTTAGTAATACGTCTACGATTCCACCTTGACACGGGCAGCCTGGGAGACAAACAGCTTCTGAATGCAGGGCAGTGCGGGGCAGGCGTGGTAGGAGGAGAAAGGGGGAGAAGGAAGGGGCCTTGGGAAGGAAGCAGGATCAATTCAGGGGCGACAGACAAAGGGCCCGGATGCAGTGGCAGTGGGGACACTCGGAGGAAGGGTGGCTGAAGACACCCAACCACTCCTTCTCCACTGACCGAAGGGTACCGGAGAGGGAGACAGGGTTAGAGGACAGGAAACAGTTCCGATCCTGGCTCACTGGTCAACATACTTGCGTATAAATAACTTAGACACGTTATTTAATTTCTTTGGACCACAGTTGCCTTATCTGGGAAAAACAAAGCATTTTAATCAAACCCCTGAGGTCTGGGCTGCTTCTCACTGGCCATTCCTGGATACTGGGCTCCCTGACCCTTAGCCCTGACCATGGCTTCGCAAAATTCAATCCTTCCCTTTAGATGCCTCTATCACCCCCCTTTCTTGAGACCCCACTATCTCAGGTACCATGCAGAACAGTGAAGAACAGCATATTCTCTGGGAGCCAGAATTCCAGGGTTCAAATCCCAGCCCACCATTATCTGGCTTTAAGCTAGATACATAACCTCTCTGAAACTAAGTGTCCACACCTATAAAATGGGAATAATCATCATTAATACCCACCAAATAAGCCCTTGGAATAGTGTCTGACACATAACATCAGTAGTAGCAGCTGTCGTCTTTATTTCGATGACCCCCATCTTCAGGGAGTCACCTCGATTTGGGAAGCTCAAGAACAGACAGACATGGGCCCAATCAAAAGACTTCTGAGAAGGGAAAGGAGGTTCTAACTGGAACTGTGCCAGTAATGGCATTCTCCGGTGACTTCTCAAAGGGACTGCAGACCCGGCAAGTTAGAGACCAGAGACGGGTTGTCCGTGGCCCACCAGCCTCTGAACTTGACCCAGGAGGCACGAAGCCCAATGTGCTGCGTCCCTCCCTCCGCCCTCCCTTACCTCCAGAACTTGTCTCCAGCAAAGATGTATGTCTTCTTATTCTTGCTCCAGTTGAAGGCGGCATCCACACGTTCAACATCAGGAGGCAGCCCCAGGCTGGTCAGCGGCTTGGGGTACCCTCGCTCCAAGGTACTGGCTGAATAGACCCAGTATTCATTCCCTGGGGTGGAAGCAAAGGGTGTTTGGTGACAGATGCTGAAATGCCCCAGGTCAGCCTGTTCTTCCCACTGTCTATAGCCATTCTTAACGAGGACACGAGTCCCTGCTCACGTCCACATTCAGAGCCCCCAGATCTGTACACAGTTTTACAACTGGTTCCAATTGGAGCCTGGCCCGGGAGTGGAGTGGGGGATGAGTCTGGCTCTAGCTCTACTCACCAAGCCATGGCCGTGAAGTGCCACGCCTGCCACGAGGAGGCACCTTTTTCTAATTTGCACAAAGTACTGCCCCAGCCACAACCCATGATTGTTCTGGGTAGCAGGAAATGGGGAGCTGGCTGCTGGAACATGCATCCCCGGTGTTGGCCGAGCCTTTGGCTGCACCAGGAAGCCACTCCTGTGACCCCAGCTCAGACTGGCAGGGACTCTGCTGGTCCTCCCTCTCGAATCATAGCCCTTGCTGCGCCCCGCCCTCCCTTAAACAGCCTGGTCTTCTGTCTCCCCCACTAGTTTGTAAGCTCCATGAGGGCAGAGGCTGGGTCCCTGGCACATGGCAAGGGCTGGAATAAAGGTTGAATGAATGGGGTTTCCCAAATGTCAGCTATGTAACCCTACCCTGAAGGGTTTTTATCCTTTATAGAGACTCCTTGTATAATTATTTACTTAATATTTTGCTTTCAAGGAATTCACTTAAATATCTTTAGAAATAGTGTATTTTAAAATTTAAAAACGAAAACGAATTAGGTTTTTAAAAATGCTAAATAAAATTGTCACCTGCCGTAGGCTCTAGCATTAGAAAAGTGTGAAGAGACCCCAGCACTAAACCGCAATTTTCCTTCTAAAAAAGGAACCAAAAGAATTAAAAAGGTAATGAAATGTTTGCTTTGTGGGCCAATGCTATGTGATGCTGCTCTCAGATGAGAAATGATGGTTGGAAAAAATGGGTCTGTAAAGCAAGGGAGCACCCATTGGCACACAGGGACCGTGGTGATGAGCCCTGTTGAGCCGAGGGCCAGGCAGGACCCTTCCCACAGACCTGCAAAGAACACAGCCTTCTCCTCCTGTGGGGCCTCGTACACAGCATCGATCTTTTCCGGGAGCTCAGGCCAGAATGTGGCCACCAGTAGGGGCCCCATGGGCTTGTTCTGTGGTGTCACTGTCCGCCAAATGAACCTGAAGGGAGGAAGGGGACACCAGAAACCACACCTTCAGTCACCCTGCAGTTGTAACCACACGTGCCTCCCCAAGTCCATTCAGAGACAGCCGGCCATCACGCCCGGGAGGGGGGAAGCAAGATCAAAGGAGGGCTGGAGAAGGACTGTAGAATGGACACAGGCCCCTCTGCCAGCTGCCAAACTGGGGAGCGACCTCTTTGCTCCCCCTCTCGCTCCCTTGTCCGGGAAGCCTTCCTAACTATCTCTGTCCTCACTGGATTCCCCATTCTCCGAGCCTCTCAAAATCATCAACACCGAGTGCCTAGAAAAGTTGTTAGACTGTTTTTTTAAATGTCTTATCTCTCCTATTAGATTGGAAGCCAACTGAGGCAGAGGCTGATGGCACTCAAAAGCATTCCCTGAATTGAAATAGAATGGATTTGTATACTGTGGCAAGACTAAGAGTTATTGTTTATTGAGCGCCTACTAAGTACCAACACTTTATGTTTTGTGAAATGTATCCTCACAATATTGTACAACCTGTGCTCTCGGTGGTCTATCCAGCATCTATTATCTATTCATTTCTCTATCATCCTTCCTTACGGAACCCCTACATTTATGATTCATCCTTCCCGCAGGTGGACCCAACCCCCATTCTGGTTAGTTTAAGCCACTGGTTCTCAAAGTGTGATCCCCAGACCATCACCTGAGAACTCCTTAGAAATGTAAATTATTGCCGCCACCCCCACCGTCCGTCTCCCCCCCATCCCCTATCCCGCTACCGTCCCAAGACCTGCAGATCAGACTCTCTGGGCTTGGGATCCGGTAATCTGCATTTTAACAAGCCTTCCTAATTATTTTAACGCATGCCACAGTTTTAGAACCACTGGTCTAAGCTTATCAGAGCTTTAGCATTCCCTGGCAAGTGCTATTGATTCAGCAGTGGTCATGTGATTTATGTTGGCACAACGACATGGAAGAGACAGACTTGTACTTCATATGTGGAGATCTCTCTTTCTCTTTTTCTCTCTTTCTCCTGTTGGATGTGGACGAGGAAGCCAATAGCCCTAGCTTGTGACCATGAGGAACCCATCCAGCCTTAGGATGAAGTCAGTGCAGAGGACAGCACTGGGTAAAGTTATCATTAAGTCACTGGCCCTCTTTCTGTCCCTGGAGGCAGCCATAATCCTGGACTTCATACCACGTGAGAGCAATTTCTCACCATTGTTTAAGCTGGTTTGAGTCGGGGCTCTCTGATACTTGCAGCTAAAACATCCTAGTATCGGAAGGTATCACAATTCTTATTTGGCAAATGAAGCTCAGAGAGGTTCCCAGGATTTGCATCCACAGCCGATTCCGAAGTACGAGCTGAATCATCCTGCAGTACTGCCTTTCTCATGCCCCCTCCAGTGCCTAGCACCAATTTTCACACATGATTGGTGCTTAAATATTTGCCACGTAATTCAAGGACCCCATTAAACGCTCATCGACTTCCTTTTGAAAGTGTGATGGATCAGGCCAAGGATGTCTCCCCTCAGGACCTGGGCTCTGCAACCTGTTCTAGTCCGTGCATCTCAGATGAGCAGGTGTGGTTGGGGCCTTCCTCCGTGGGAAGTGCCCCAGGCCAAGACGGCGCTGGGAAGCGGGACCCTAGACTTACCTCTTCCCCCGCCCCCCTGGAATGGAGGCTGCAGGAGAGTGGGTTGGTCATTCGAGGACTGACAGTACCTGACTTCTCGTTGCGTTTGGAGTCTCCATTCTTGGCATCGCCCTGCAGGCGCCTGTGCCCCAGCACCCGGCCCCGTGCTGGCAGCAGAGAGGGGCCCTCTACAAAACTTGATGGAACATCTTCCAGCCTTGCCAGGCTCTCTGTTCCTCCCCATCTAAGCCAGGAACTTTCACATCTCTGTGGCTCAAACACCCTCCCAGCCTGTCAGCCCCATCACTGTTCATCCAAACCAGCTCCTCCTTAAAAGCCGTCTCAAGTGCTGCCTCACCCGTGGAGCCTCCCTGATCGGACGCGTTCTGGTAAAGGCTCTGCAACCATGATGCCTTCATTCTGCCACATATTACTGGCAGTTCTCTCTGCCTGTTTCCCAAACCAGACCGGTGAGGCTCAAACTTTCATGTGCCTCAGAGTCATCAGGGGGATTTGCTGAAATGCAGATTCCTGGGGCCCACTCTCAGAGGTTCCAGTCGGAGGGCCTGGGGGTGGGAGTGAAAACCCACTTTCGGCACGTACACCCTAGGGGGTTCTGGGGTAGAGGCCCCGTGGATCTCTCTGCGAACACTGACCTAGGCATTAAGCAGCCCCTTTGCTCCCAGCACATCATCCTCCACCCCAGGCTCCTAAAGCCTAGTGAAGTATTTGGCGCAGTCGATGCCAAGTAGTTACTCGTTGATAATAATGGCCAGTATGAATGAAGACACTCTGTGTCAGACACTGCTCTAAGCACTAAGCTCATCTCATCCTTAAAACAGCCCTATGAGATAGGCTAGAAAATTAGCCCCATTTTATAGATGAGGAAACTGAGGTGCAAGAATTACAAAGATGCATAATTAACACGCCCATGATCAAGCAACCAGGAGGTAGCAGATCCAGGACTCCAAGCCAGGCAATCTGGCTCCAGAACCCACTCTGTCAACTACCATGCTCTATGAATGGATGAATAGACAAATGGACAAACGGATGATGATGAATTGATAATAAATAACAGATGAGTAGATAATGGACGGATGGATAACGGATGGATGGATAGATGAACGAAAGATAGATGGACGGATAGATGTATATATGTATGTATGTACAGATGGATGATGGATGGATCCTTGATACAGTCTTAATACTGTCTGCCATTATCCAGGACTGCTAGGGCAGCGGGGTGAGTCTCAACCCTTGGTCATCTGAGTGGGGGGCCTTTATAGCATGAAGCATACCTCCTTTCTCAACCCTGTGGCTTCTCGCTCCCTATCCATAGAACAGTTTGGCCATTCAAGGTCAAGGCCATTCCAGGAGAAGGCCTGTGGTAGCCTGGATTGTTGTTTCGAATTCTTCCCTTTATCCCTCTTTTTAGAAATATACATCCATGTCAATCGATTTCCCTGTGACCCTATAGTACCACCCCCTGGAGCAGGCGTTGGGGCTGGGCCACGTGATTTGCTTCAGTTGATGGGATATTCTTAGACATGATGTGAGTGGAGGCTTTAGATGTGCCTGTGTGATCTGAGCTGGCCTCTTGTGCTTCTGCCATCTGCCAGGAGGAGCCACTAATCCCAGGAGAATGAGCTAACAGCAGAGCACAGCTACTTCACACTGCAAGTCGAAGCCAAGACACCTAGTAGACCCACAGACTAGAAGAAGGCAAAAGAAATAACCCTGTTGGTAAACCACTGAGATCTGGAAATTGTCTGACACGTAGCAAAAACTGTCTACTACACAGGCCATTCTGTGAAGTCCCCAGTGGGGTCCAAGCACAGGGGGGTGGGGGGAGGCACACGAATAATGAGGATGGAGCAGGGGGCAAGGGACAAGAAGGACAAGCAGCAAGCTACTCACTCACCGGTCCTTAAAGAAGAAAATCTCCCCACGGATCTGAGCGATGCCATCAAAGATGATGTCCTGTGTGCACAGCTCTGGAGTGACTGGTCCCAGCGTGGGGGTGGGGCCGGTGCCAGTGCCAGCGTCAGTGTCAGGGGACACCCCTGGGGGGGGACACCCGACTTCAGACTCTTCCCAGCTCCAGGGCTTCTCCCCACCAGGCCGAGCCCCGAGGGCCACCCGCCCGGCCTGGCCGCAGTGTGAGCCCGGGCGAGAGAGGGAGATGAGGCCCGGACGTGGAGAGGGGGCCGCGAAGAAAACTCGGGGTCCCAGGGCCCTTCGCATGTCATGTTAATCACTCCCGGTTCACAGACGAGGAAACCGAGTCCACGGAGGTAAAGACCTGCTCTGGCTCTTGCGGCTGGTGAGTGGCAGAGGTGGCACTAGAGCCTGGCGCCTCTCACTCTGTCTCGGGGCCTCTCCAAGTCCAGTGTTCCCCCAGCTTTATGGCTCAAGCCCACGTCCACTGTTTTGGCGTGGTCCAGGTACGATTATATACCTTTTTCTCTTTTAATGAACTTACTTTTTAAACTCTAGCTTCATTGCAAGCACTAATAATAAACTAGTCGTCAGTCTTAGGGACTCGTTATACTGTTCCTGTTACCCATGAAAATAAAAGAACCATTAAGAACAGTAGAAACATGCGCCCCTGTATCATTAAGGTCGCTCCACACAGTGGGAAATCCTACCCTGTGTTTAGCTAATCCTCCTGGATCCTAAACCTAACTTGGTTGCTGACAACTGGTGACCCTAAGCCAGAAAGACTACCTTTTTCGGGCCTCAGTTCACTCCCCTAGAAGATGGAGACCCCCTTTCTGCCCAGCCTGCCTGGCAGTGTGGAGCTGGGGAGCCAAGAGGGCTGTTAACCTGACGTTACTTGGAAAGAAAAGGGACGGTCCTAGAGTCCCCTTGGAGTGTCGCTCTGACCCCCGCAGAGCAGGTCGACACTCCAGCCTCCTGCCCTTGCTTCCTGCAATCCTGGGGAGAGGAGACCTTGCTGGTGTCACCCCTGGGCCTCCGTCCCAGGTTGCGTGGACTCCCAGCCCCTGCCCGCAGCCCTAATCTGAGGCTTACCGTAGAGGTCTTGAATGCCCTTGATGTCATCCTGGGACAGGCGGAAGTTCTTGGTGTAGGTGTAAATGGGTGCCATCAGGGCTCCCGGGTCCTCTGAGTGCTCCAAGCCCATGGCGTGGCCAAACTCATGGGCTGCCACCAGGAACAGGCTGTATCCTGAGGGTCGCAGGGATGGGAGGGGGGCAGAAAGAAAGGGAGAGGGAGGAGTGAGGCCCTGTCACTGGTGATGGAGACCTCCGAGGACACCCCACAGTGGGACTGAGAGTCCTGGAAAAGACACATACTGATTTTTCCTTCTCCTGAGAATTCTAGGATTAACAGACTATGTCTATTTTCTTCACACAGGGTCAGCCAAAGTCCCCTTGTCCCTCTCCAGGGCAGGCTGCACGTGCACTATAAAGGAGAAGGAGCAGCGTTTGCAAATCCTCTACCTAAAGTCCCGTTTGTTAAAAATCATGCTTTGTGGCTTTTTATGCTTCTCTCTACAGAACAGGGCAAAACCTGCTCCAAATAGGGTCTCCAAAGAGGTAGGAGAGTGAGGACAGGCTGGCCCCAAGGGTCTGCCACGCCTGCGCCAGGGAGAGCAGTAAAACCATTCCCGGGATGAGGCTCAGACCCAGACAGCAGGAAAACCCTACATGTCACCCTATTGTGGGTTGAATTGTGTCCCCCCAAAAGATAAGTCCTAACCCTAGTATCTACGAAAGGTGACTTTATCCAGAAACAGGTTCTTTGCAGAGATAATTAAGATGTAAGTTAAAACGAGGTCATATCGGTGTAGGGCGAGCCCTTTATCCAATACCACTCATTCCCTTGTAAGAAGCAGCACAGAGACGAACACGGAGGAGAAAAGGCCACGTTATGACAGTGGCAGGAGATAGTGACGCAACCTTCAGAGGCCATGTGGTCCTACCAGAAACCCTGATTTCAGACTTTGAGCCTCCAGGAGGACGAGAAAGTAAACTGCCACTGTTTTAAGCCACGCAGTTTGGGGAACTTTGCTGGGAAAGCCCCAGGAGACTACTACACAGGCCGGGCGCACCGTGCCGGCCCGGAGCCCCAAACCATTCAGGAGGAGGGAGAATCCCCCTCGTTTAGGCAGAAGCTGAAGCACAGCAGGTAAAACCAGGATTTGTCCTAGCATGGCACTGGATGAGGGATAAGAAAAACTCCTCCGGTCAGCCGCTGCCTGTCGGCTTTCTCCAAGTTCCATCTCATTGTGAATAAAAGGAAGAAAAGTAACAAGAGAGGCTGGCCTGTTTCTGGCCAGCCCTGGACCAGCCCTCTCGCCTGGCCACCTTGGGCCATCAGTGAGCCCGACGACCGTGATGCTCGAGTGGGCACGTCACCCTGCTCACTGCCCTGGCCCCACGGCCTCTCTCCCGGTCACTCTCTCAGCCCGGCCTATGAGTCTGGGAGGACAGAGAGCTGCCTCGGCTGGCTGGCTGTGTCCTTGGCATGCAGCGCTGACAAGGACCCCCCATCCTCAACTTGGCAAAGGGTGGAGCTGCGGGGGCCGGGAGGGCTCTGGGGCTCTCCGGAGCTGCGTGGAGGGTGGGGCTGGAGCCAGGACGAGGGCCTCCTGTGCCCTGTCTTCTCCCGCCCGCCCAGCTCCTTGGAGGCAGCTGTCTGTTGGAGCGGGAACACCTCGTAGGAGAGCACCCGAGCCCGGCATCGTGACATTTTGGGTGGTCTCAGAGGAAAGAGGTACCGGGGTGGATGGGGTCTTATTTTAGAGGCCAGGCCTCTGCCCCGATGGGCACACATCCAGCAAGAACGAGCAGAGTCTCTGCCATGGGCGGGTCTGGGGTGGGCAGTGTCCTCCACCACAGAGAGGCGGGGCCTCTGCCAGGCTGAGTGGGTGTGTGGGGGGCACTGTCTAAGCCTGGGGTGGGTGGAGATGCGGGAGGGTCTGCAGCCCAGACGTGGGGGGCGGTGCCCGGTGTGTCTGCCCGGCGGCCGGAGCCGGTACCTTGGTCGGGGCAGAAGCCCCACTTGCGGTCGTCGTCGTAGCTGTCTGTGGTCGAGCACCACAGCTTCCCGTCCCCGCGGCCTTCGCTGGTGCAGCGCTCGTGCTTTTTGCCCAGGAAGGTGAAGGGGAAAACGCAGGAGGCGCCTTCCGAGTTCCCGCCAACGGTGGACATGACTGCGGAGTCAGGGACACGGGTCAGGGGCGGCGCGGAGCCCGGGCCCCCCGCCGCCAGGAACGACGGCATTCACTGGACGGTAACGAGCCACCCTGAGCACTCGCTCCGTCCCGGGCACGGGGTCCCGTGCTTTATAAACTCCCACCCCCTCACGACGCCCCTGCCCAGTGGGGACCACTTCGAGGATGGGAAAACGGGAGCTCAGAGCGATGAAGAACTCGCCCGAGCAGACACCGCTGGGAAGGCTCAGGGCCGGGTGTCAAACCCACAGCTCTCGCTGGCCTCCCACGGGTGGGGGCGGAGGCGCCACAGGCAAAGGGAACTGGGCAGAGCTGATGGTGCCCACACACTTCCCTAGACCTGGGCTCCATCACTCAGGGTCCTACGGAGACCTATCTGTGTCTCCGGCAAAAAGCGGGTGCTCAGTAAATACCTGCGGGAGGACGGGGAGGAGGAAGGATGGAAAGAAGGAGGAAGGAAGGCAGAAGAGTCCTTACTGAGAGCGAAAGGCAGGGACGAGACTTCGAGATCAAACAGAGGGAGAGAGGTAGTTGTCAGGGAGGCTGAGAGAGTGTGGGTCATTCAGAGACGGTCCCGGGCGGGCCTGACACTAAGCGTCACCGATTTTGCTAACTGGCTGTTGATGGCCAATGTCTGTTCTGATTTCGGTGCCTCTGCTGTACCTGCCGCTAGGTATTCTGACTGGGACCCTGTCCCCCCATCTCGGGGAAAGGAGCTTGGGGGCTCTTGTGTGTTTCCCATCAGAAGGCAGGGGCCCGGCCCCGAGGGGCAGGGGCGGCAGCGACACCCACCGGTCTCCGGGCAGAAGCCGTACTTCTTGTCACGGTCGTAGTCCTCCGTGGTGCTGCACCAGCGGTAGCCGTCCGTGCGGCCCTCCGTGGTGCAGCTGTTGTAGCTGGTGCCCTGGAAACGGAACGGGAACTTGCAGGGCTGTCCGTCGGCATTGCCACCTAGGGTGAGCAGGGCTGGGGGTGCGGAGAGAGGGGGGGTTGCGAATGTGAGAGGGGCCACCCACCTGCCCGCCCGAAAGTCAGCTGGGCGCACGGCCGGCTGGCCACCAACCTGCCAGTTCACACCAGGGAGGCTGTAGCATTGTTAAAATAGTAAAAATAATCTATAGTGCTTGGTAAATTGCTGATTCTCTGAGCTCCTGGGGACCAGCCCTGGCTTCCTGGCCAACGCCATCCTTCCTCTGGGACCTTATGGACTCCCTCCCACCCACGGTGACTTGGTAAACACATGGCACACAGCAGGGGCCTCCAGAACCCTGCCGCGGCCCCAAGGTCACTGTCCACTCTGCCTGGTCTACGCCCACACTGTGCGGATCGCTAAAGATATCATCCAGGATGGCAAGAGTCTCTCCGTTTGATGGACGGGGAAACTGAGGCACTGAGAGAGCTGGTTCTAGGACTGCTCGCGGTCACATAACTAGGAGAACTAAATGAGGGGGTGCACCTGAAAACTACAAAACAGGCCAATCTCGATCTCTCTATTGCTCACTGTCACGCGCGCCTGCCCACACACGCGCACACACACCCAGCTTCACCTCTGTTCAACCCCAGGCGCTTTCCTGGATGGCTCTGCTGTGGTCTCAGCAGGAGGAGGAGGGGAGAGGGGTGGAGGAGGTGCCTTTGGGAACCTTTTATTACACACCCCAGGCTCCCATTCTGATCTCCCCAAGACAGGAACCACGACTGGAAGATTTGGGGAGAGAGTGGGAGGGATTCAGAGTCTGGGCTTGTCTCTCGTGGGTTCTCCGCCTGCTCCCCATGCCCTCAACTACCCTGAAGCTACAAAATGGTATGTTTCTGGAATTGCCAACTAGCAAAACCACAAGTGCGTAACAAAGACCATCTGTGCACAGCAGCGCCAGAGGTGACCTCACCAGCCCGTTAACTCCCCCATGACCAGAACGGAACCCAGGCCCTGGCCCCCCATTACGGGACCTGGGCCCCTTATCCTCACTGCTCCCCTCTCCCCAATCTAGAGATCTTCTGCAACGCCAGAAACAACAAGATGGGGGGAAGAGGCCGAACTGAGGCCAGAGGCCTTGGTGATCACCAAGCAGGTAGAGACAAAGTGTTAACCTCCCCCGGAGGCCAGCCTCCCCATGTGGCCTCCCATGAGCCGCAATTCTACCTCACAGGAAGCCCCCACGTCCTTTCAGAGCCTGCCCCCAACAAGGATGAAGAGGAGCAGACATTGACTCAGCAGTCAGGAGGGGCTGAGTAACCAGAACCTCTGCCCCGAGACCCAAACTCGTGTGTGTGTGCGTCCTCACATCTGGCTACAGACCCAGGACATGGCTGATGTCCAAGGTAGGGAAAAACCCTTCCCAAACTTATGAATTACAGCTGTTTCCACTCCTATCACTGAGGCATTCTGTTCTAATCACAAGGGCTGACACGCGGGAGGGTTAACGCCCCCTGAATCCCTCCTGGGAAATGCAACGTACATAAAATATTCCTGCTTAAAACTTCTGACTTATTCATGGTCCATGGCTTGAACGCATACTTAATGCAAAGCATCACATGAGCTTTGGCACGAGAAGCATAAACAGAAACACAAGTAACTCGCCATCGGTCCCTCTCCTTCGTCAAGATGGCCGGTGGTCAGTGTTCAGTTGCACTGGAGCCAGAGAGAGTCGCGAACGTGTAAAATTATAGCCCAAAAGACAGACGTGCATATAGCTCAAGGAGTCTTTATGGGATGGGGAGAAAGAAGTATTTAGAAAAATGTCTGCATGTTCTTCCTTTTCCTCCAAAATGTTCTGGGCTCTCAGTTTCCAGCATCACCAGATATGACGACCTGACCAAATACGAAGTTATACACACCATCGTTTCATGATTTCTGATTAAGAAGTCTGATTAAGAAGGATACTTTTTAAAAGGATTGAGTGTGTATGTCTATGCCCATCCTCCTTAAAAAAATTTCCCTGTACATGGCTTTAAAATATCCAAAAATTTTATGTCTCAAGCATTGACAAACACATGCACACAAATACTAAGTCATGCCTAAGGCCTTTGCCAAGACACAGAGTTGCAGACACAAGCAAAGAGAGACCAAGAGAAGCAGATGGGACAGTCTCCATGTATAAATACACACAGACACACACAGACACAGACACACACAGACACACACAGACACACACACACAGTAGCAGAGTTGGCATCAGAACCAGGAGTAATGGCTGAAATTCCAGGAGTCAGTATCCCCAAGCCAGGTTGGGTACCAGCCTTGGTATCTGAGTCCTGCCCCGCAATCGCACTGCTAGGCTTCCGATTCACCCCTAAGCCTCTCCTCATGCCCTTGCACCCACCAATCCTGACTGGAGGGTAGAAGGTGGCTCTAGAGAGAACCGCTGGGCATTTGAATAGTCCTCAATTCCTTCCAAGGTATGTCGGACAAAAATATTTAGCACCCCAAACCCATGATTTCACAAACATGCTAACGGTGAGCCTTAAAATAGAATCGATTGAATGAAAGCATTAAGTAAATTACTGTGCAGGTGAGAGGGACAGTGGGTTTGAAGGAAGGTGGGGGGACAGTGGGTTTGAAGGAAGTTGGGGGGGTGCCAGGCCTGGGGAGCGTGGATGGTGGGGGAGAGCGGGCAGCCCGGGAAGGCTGCAGGCTGAGGTGCGGAGCCTGGAGCCAGACGGACTCACCTTCATGGGGGCAGAAACCATATTTGCCATCCTTGTCGAAGTTGTAGGTGGTGGAGCACCAGAGGAAGCCGTCGCTGCGGCCCGAGTCCGTGCAGCTGGTGTACTCCTTGCCGTTGAACAGGAAAGGGAACTTACAGAACTCCCCGTCAGCGTTCCCGTACTTCACACGGACCACTGAGGGGCGACAGAGGGTGGGTGAACCTCTCCAGGCCTTTCTTTGGAGACCAGGACCATGTGACTCCCCTCCCACCCTATGTCTCTGGTCCCATCGGAGCAAGGAGAGGTGTCCAAGGCTTCCAGGGAAGGCACAGTCCTTGTTGCTAGGTTACAGGAAGACAGACATGCAGAGGACCGGAGAGGAGAACTGGGCATGCGGATGGTCCCTTTCTTACCTTGCCCTTCTCCCAAGGTCCACATCTCATCGTCATCAAAGTGGGAGTCTCCCCCAACACCAGGACCCGGGGCAAAGGCGTGTGCCAAGAGTCCGTCCTTGCCATCAAAGGGGTACCCATCACCATGCTCTGAAATACACCGGGTCTCAGCTTCCAGCTGCCCCATCTGGGCCCTGAAACCCAGCCACACCTCATCCAAAGCTGGGGCCTTTAGCCCACCTGGCATCTGTCCCCTGTCCTGTTGGAGTCATCCAGGACTGGGGATACAGCAAGTCAGTAGAGAGTTTGTTTGTCACCATCCAAGGATCTACAATGTTCCCTCAAGTCTGTCACTAATACCTGCAGCACTAACCCCATGCCTACTGTCCACCCAGGTCCCTACCACCCACCCACGTGCCCACATTCTTTCCTGTGCTGTGCTATTTACCTACAACACTATCCTACCCTCAATGTCTACACTACCTACCTCCAGGTCTACACTACTGCCAGCTGGTGTCCACACCAATCCACTTGACGCTGCTGACCCCGGGTTCTATTCCATTTACCGTCATGTCTACACTGCTCCACTGCTTCCGACCCACCCTCACACCTAGAGACCCTCGGTGTCTACCAGTTACCCCACAGAGCTTTCTGTGACCACGGGCTGCTCTTCTTTTTTTGCTGTTCAATTCAGAAACAACGAGGCCCATACGACCACCGAGCACATGAGACATGGCTAATGAGACTGAGAAACTGAATTTTAAGTTTTACTCAATTGTGATCAATTGAAATGTAAGCAGCCCTGTGTTGCTAGGGCCTACCACATTGGACAGCGCGGGAAGACCACTCGCTTTGTTTTATACTGCCTCCAGGGACCACCCAGTGTCCCGTCGTCTGTCCTCACATCCACGTGGCTCTCCAGCGTCTGCCCCTTTTGCTCGAACTCAGCTGCCCACAAGACCCTGTGCCTCTAAATCAGCCAGATCGCCGCCTCTCCACCCGGTCTCTGCACTGAACCCCTGCCGACTCCCGTTCTGCCTACCCCAGCGGCCGAAGTTGATCATGATGTCAGCCTCTCCATCGTGGATACGAGAAAACTGTAGAGGGGTCACATCACTCCAGACTTGGAAGGCACGAGAGAAGGCGTCATCCACCGTCTCGGGATCGAGATCAGGCGTGTAGCCGATGATCCTGGAGGTGGGAGAAATGCACGTGAGCGTGTATGCGTGTGTGCGAGTGTGTGTATATGCGACCGTGTCAGTGCATGAATGTGTGCACGGGGGGTATGTGTGTACAGATGTGAGAGTGTGTGTATGTGCATACGCATGGGAGAGGTGCGGGAGTGTGTGCACGTGAGTGTGCATGCATGTGCAGGTCTACGCGGGTGCGTGCTGAGCACAGCTCACTGGGAGACCGGCCTGCCCAGAAAGCCTTGCCGTCCCGTGCAGTCCCAGACCAAGCCACATCTTCCGATCCTGTCTCAGGACGCTCATCTCTCCCTTCTGGCTTGGGGCGGGGAGAAGACACACATAGGAGCATAAATAGAGCACATGGGACACAGGCCAGAGCCCTCATCCTTGGAATCCAGCATGAGCCATACAGAACAGAGCTCTCAGACCAATCAGCAACCAATTATAACAAGTCTATAATATAAACCCAGTCAGCGACCAATCATCACAATCCCTCCATCTGACCCAAGGACCTCCTCTAGGAATAATAGTGACTAGCATCTATGACACTGTTACACTGTGAAAACCCTTTCTATATGTGATGCAGCTTAGTTCCCAACCCATCCATGAGGCAGGTTTTATTTTAGCCCCACTTTGGAGATCAGAAAGCCAAGGCTCAGGGTCTGTAAAATAAGTAGCCCAATGCCCCACGCCTAGCGAGTGTGAGATTCAAGTCCAAGTCCGTCCGACTCCGGTTCCTAAGAACTTTGTACACCAACTCCTTAAGATGCCAGGTCCTCATAACACACCTCCTGGGTCCCCAGAGTGGGAAGAGGCACGAGGAGACCCTGTGTGCCATAGCCCAGAGGCCCCGCTGTCCCCAGCCCCGCCTCGGCACCTGTACGTGATCTGGTTCTTGTCCCACTTGGGCTTGCGGGGGAAGAAGTTGTAGTTGGCCACGTCGGGGTTACCGCAGCGTGGCTTCCGCATCGTCTCGATGGTGCGCTGGTCCAGGGCGCCCGTCTGGGGCAGCCCGAAGAACTTCTGCATCTTCTTCAGCTTGTCCTTCAGCACGAACAGGTTGCACCTCTCCTTGGGGCAGCCGTAGTAAGTGTTCAGGTATTGCTGGAAGGAATGAGCACCAGAGACAGGTGAGGATGGCGCAATACTGACCAGAGCCGGCAGCGGTAACTAGTCCCCAGCCCAGCCCAGCCCAGCCCAGCCCCAAGCCCACCCAGGACATAACCCAGGCACCCGAGGGCACTGAGTGGAGTCTTGGGTTCCCAAACCAGCTCTGACACCCAATAGCTGAGTGACACAACAGCTGTAGGGAACAAGGCTACCGTGCGTTGGGTGCCTACTATACACCCAGGCACTTAAGTCAGCATGGAACTCTAACGCTCATGGTAACGCTATGATGGAGTTATTATTACGGTCCACATCGTTCGGAGGAATAAACTGAAGGACAGAGAGATTAAGAAAGTTGCCTAAAATCATACAGCTCACTGATGGCAGAGCTGGGTCTGGACCCAAGCAATGTGGCTCCAGAACCGCGCTCAGAACTGGAACTCTCCGCCACCTTTCTTTACCACCACCGTCACTTCTAATCCACCTAACCGCTGATGACCTAAGGATTATTGTCTTCGCTTTTCTTATACAGAGATCCAGGGGCTACGCGCATGGCCTCCAGGAGCAGAGAGACCTGGGTTCAAATCCTGAATGGATCATTTCCAAAAAGAAAGCGGTCCCATCCTTCAGGGCAGTGCAGCGGCTCGGCCCAAACTGAGGCCAGAACCAAACAGGCCCCTGCAGAGCGTCAGCGATCAACCCGCTCTTTTATTTGTCCGACAAATACTTTTTGACACCTCTCATGTTTCCGTGCTGGTGCCAGGATAAACTGGTGAACACGATGGATGTTTCCAGTCTCTAGGGTTCAAATCCCAGTGTGAGAAGGCTGATGAACCAGAAATAAATGCGAAATTAAATACGCGACGAGTGCTGCATTTAAATAGTGAAAGGGGCCAAGAGACCTTATTAAAGGGCCCTAACCTTGTTGGGGGGGAAGGTGGTTAATAAAAGGAAGATACAGGGAATAATAATAATAATAACTGATACCTATCGAGTGCTTACCATGCGCCACTGCAGAGTGTCTAAGGTTACCTCTCTGTTAACAGGTACCATTTTCATCCTCAGTTGGCAGAAGAAGCTGAGCCCGAGCGGTTAAGTCCCTCGCCTCAGCTCACTAGGCCAGCTGGTTAGTGCACTCAGGGATTTTCAAGCCAGTAGTCTAAGCCCAGAGCCCGCTTCTCAAGCCTCCCACTGCACTGCCTCTGGGCCAGGCTGACTTCCAGGTGCTGGGGCAGATGCGCAGACCCAGGTAGCTCTGTCAATTTTCTAAAGCTGCCTGCTGGCCCACAACCAGCAGCCACATACACCGCGATGGCAGACGGCTTCTGACTCGTGAGAAAAGTAGCCCCTTAAAAACATTTATCCAGAGGAGACAGAGGCTTATATGCAGGAACGGAGCAGGGAGAGGTGTCACAGCCTGAGGAGGGGGTCTTGTCTTGGGCAGATTGGGGACCAGGCTGAAGAAGAATAGAGGATTTCTAGGGAGCTAAAGCAATAACGGAGCAGATGTCTTGTTAGCTAGAAGGGACATTTTGAGGGGTCACCAGTTCGAGGCGCTGCCGGGGTGAGGGGTAGCGCCCTTCCGCTGCCCCCCAGCCCCGCTTGTGCAACCCTGCGGCCTGGGCGCCCCTCGAGCCAGGCGCACGCGCCCACAGAGCAACATCTGAGCCGCAGCTTGGAGCCCCGCCAGGAGGGAGGGCTCGCTGGCCACTGTCCCACCCGCGGGGCTGCTCCGCCCCCGCCCCATGCGCCGGGCCTCCTGCGCCTGCCCTCCCTCCGCCCTGCCGGCCACCTCTCTCCCTTCTTCCTACCCCTTTGCAGAAGTTCGAGGAAACTTTCCTAAGTTCCTTGACCCTCCTGGCCGACATCCACTTCAGGCAGGTAAAAAAAAAAAAAAAAAAAAAAAAAAAAAAAGACGCGCTCTCCGCTTTCCTCCTTCCCCAAATGTCCCCTCGAGCGCTTTGTCCAAGGCCCCTCTCCAGATGTGTGCCAAAGGTTCTCCAATCTTTGCCAAGTCCCTCTTGGCCCACAGCTCCCAACCTCCTGTGTGCAAGAGTTTACCCAAATGCGTGGCAAAGGACCCCCTTCCGAGGGCGCTGCAGAGGGTTACAAAGACCCTCCACTGTTTGCAAAAGCGACCCCTGTGGGCCTTTTGCCAAAGGCTTACCAAAAAGCTTGGCCTTGTTAGCCAACCCTCACGGGTCCAAAAGTTGTTCAAAGCCGACCCCCCCATGTCCCCAGATGCCTTAGTTAATGTCCCCGTTATTTACAAGCGCCTTTGGCTGTTTGCTAAAGCGCCTCCCTTCCTTCCCTGCGCGTTGCTCGCCTCCCTGCTATGTCGTGCAACTTGCCAAGTTGCTTATCGAAGGTCTTCTCCACTTTCCAAAGCTCCCCGACGGTTTCCAAAACAGGTCCCTCCTGCAGCTGGCCAAAGACCCCCGCCACCACTCCTCCCCATCTCCCTCCCCACCCCAAGCTGCTGTTTACTGAAGCCCCTCCCCCACGGTGTGTGCTCCCCCCGGGGATGGGTGAAGGGAGGTGTGGTGGGGAGACCCCCATCCTCCGCCTCCGAAGTTTGTCTCAACGTGGCTCTTTGAGGCTCGCGGAGCAACTCACCACAGCCAACTCTTTGTCCGTTTTGGGGGCGACATCTCCAGGGAACTTGATGATGGGCGATGGCCGAGCGGCGGCGCGGCCCAACAGGCAGCCCAGGACGCACAGCGCCCGCAGAGGGCCGGCGAGCGCGCCCCGGGCCCCTCGCGCCTCGGTCATTGCGCTCCCGGGCCCCGCGCGTCGCCGGGAGGTCGCTGGCTCGGTGCGTGTGACCGCTCAGTCGCCGCCTGGCTGGCCCTCGTTCGGCCGCGCCGCGCTGCGCTCCGAGGGACCGCGCGAGTCGGTGGCCTCGGCTTTGCCCGGCTCAGAGGCGCATGGTCCGGCCCTCCGCACCCCGGCCTGCGCCGCCGCCGCCGCCGCCCGTGCTCGCGGGTCCTGGAGTCCCTTTGTATGTTTAAAGCCCCAGATGCGCAGCCTCCAGCCACCGCCGGAGGAAGTCTGCATGCAGCGGAAACAAGGGAGGGCAGCCGCCAGATGTGGCCGGCTGGGCTGGGAGGGCGCTGGCAGTGCGGGGAGGTGGTGGGGCGCACTCGGGCCCGCCCTGCGCTGCACCACTCCCCCCTCGCCCTCCTCTTTTATCCTCTTCTCCTTTCTCCGCCTCTTCTCCGCCGCCTGCCGCTCCAGGCCTCCGTGTGCAGCATCGGGGCGCGACCTCCCTACCCCTACCCCCGATCCGGGCACAAAGCCTGAGGACCCCCTGCGGGGAAACATCTGACGCGACCGCGGCAGACTCCTGATAGCCTGTGGTTGGAGAGCCGCGGTTCTTGGAAGGACGCCCGGGACGAGAGGGAGGGTGGGGGAGTGGGGGGCGGGGGGAAGGGCACAGGACCGCCGGGGGTCGGAAGCAGTCGGCTAGCTGCGTGATAGAGACGAGATGTTGCATGATAGAGACGAGATGTTTACAGCGGAGGCAGAGATGAGAGATGGTGAGAGATGGAAACAGATGGAGTGGAGTGTCCCACTTCCTTCCTCCCTCCCTCCCTCTCTTCCTTCCTTCCCTCCTTTCTTTCTTCCCCCTGCAAATATTTACTAGGCCTCAGGCATCATGCTAGGTGCTAGCTATACGCTTGGAAACACAGAGGTCCTGGTCCGTGTCCCTGAGGAACGTCCCCTCCCCCGGTCAGGAAAAATAATGAATTAAGTGCTCAGTAAGTTGTGACGGGGGACTCCAGCAGGCTGTAGGAACACCTCCCCTCGGCCTCTTGACTAGTATAGATGGTCGGGGAAGGCTTCCTGGAGGAAGCGGCTTCTGAGCTGAGACCTGAAGAGCTACAAGAGGAAGGATCGTTGGGTGTGGGTAGGAGGAATGTTTCAGGCACAGTCTAGGGCAACATATACAAAGGTCCAGAGGTGAAAGACAGCAAAATGCCCTGGAGAAGGAAGTTCTCTCTACCCGAGAAAGGTAGGGGGCGAGATAGGCCTTGGAGGTCATGGTGAGGAGTCTGGTCTTTATCTGAGAATGAAAGAAGCCTCTGCAGTTTGGATCTCAGTAGGGTTAAGACAAGTACAGGCTTGCCCGGCAGGCATGTGCTGCTGGCCTGCCAGAGGTCACTAAGAAAGGAGCCCCTTGGGAAGAACTTTGCCCTGCAGGAGGGAGCCAGGCCTATCAGCCTGACCCAGGGAGAGAGGCCTTGGCTGATTGGGGGAGGGTGAGTCTGAGGTCAGTGGGGAGGGGGGTTGCCTCCTGGCTGGGCCCCACTTGGCTCATGTCCATGGCCTATGGAGAGCCGGAGAGCCAAGTTGAAGAGGCCGGAGCTGGGAGTGAAAATGGAAAAAGTTGTCTCACCAAAGCGGGGTTTGCAAACTCGTGGCCTGTGGGCTGAATCCCGCCTGAACAGCATTTTGAAACTTGGGAAACTTCACGTAAAAATCGGACTTTCTGCTTTCTTTTAAATGAAATTCCCAAAGCTCTGGCAATCCTGGGTGCCAACTTCCACGTGACAACAGTTAGCCGAAGCGGCTGCTCCCTGTACGTGAGGCATGTACTTTGGTTTGCCACAGTCCCCACCGTTCCCTGTTGCCTTGCACGTGACACGCTTGCTTAGTTTCGCTCATTTATATCACTCGCCCCTGCGGAGGAGAAAGGGGCCACGTACGAAACCCGACAAGCTCAGGGGAGGTCTGCAGGCGGGTCTTAGAAACTCAGAGACTGAAAGTAACCACTCAGGATGGTCTGAACATAAAAATTCCTGAGTAAAAGCCGGTCATGGCAGGTCATGGGAGGTCAGGGTGAGTAGTCTCATCCCAGGCCTGTAGCTTCCTTGACAAAGATCAGTCTTCATGGTTAGTGAGGCTGTCTGTTATCTTTTTGCATCTCAGATAACCTACCTTTGAAATGTCAGAGAATTTCCTTTTTCAGATCCCTCAGGGCACCAGAATCCCTCCTTGTTATCTTCCCCAAAATACCATCTCTTAGTTACTGTGTATGTTAATTATTAAGTGTCCTGTACCCACCAGTGTAAAAGAAGTATGTGTCTCTCTGTTGTATTTTTCCTCCAATCCCAGAGATTCTCCCACTCTGCTTTCTCCCGCCCCCTTCGTCTACCACCAGTGGATTTCCCATAACCCTCCGTACGTCTCCTCTTTGGATTCTAATGTATAAAGTAAACTGCAAAACGCCATTCTCTGGAGCCTTTTCCCCATCCGTTGAGATTTTGCTCCCCAGCAACTGTCATCAGTTTGGCTCACATAAACTCTTATAAGACTTTTTCTTAAGCAGGATGTTCTTTCGTCGACATCTACTTGGAGCAGTCAGCAAGACTCCAAAGAAGCCCCTCCAGGACCCCCCTGTGACCCCGACCTGGTGCTAAGTACTAACTAACAGGGGGCCCGTTGGCCCACTGGCTCCCTGCTTTGTATCGGGTGAGCTTGGTGAGTTTTTCTTGGAATTCTGGTCCTTCCTGTTTGAAGTCTCTGCCTTTATTTGAGCAGTTCTTTAAAAAAGAAAAAAGAAAAAAAAATTCTTGAGGTGGCACTAAAGGTTAAGGGTTGAGATTACTCAGAGACAGGAGAAAAACAATGGTCGGCTGTTTTTTTTTTTAATTCCAGATTTGTGGTTGGAACGGCTTACTTACAGTCTGAACAAAACCTTTTATTGGATACATGAGAGCCTGGACTATCAGCTCTGGAGATAAGGAACAATTTAATCCCTCTAGCTCGAGTTTCTGATAATCTTAGGTGACTAAGAATCCATGTGGAAGTGTTTTGAGGGCACCCCCTCAAAACGAGCAGGGCCCCATCGGGAATTCCAGACAACTGTCATTAAATAATTGAGTCGTCCGCGGACACGCACAGAAAGGCGGGTTACCTCGCGCTCTGGAGAAACTGAGACACACAAGAGGGTTGAAGCGATCCCAGAGGTGACGGCCCCTCGGATCTCAACCCATAAGCCGCCCCTTCGACCCACTACACGATGTCCCTAGAAATTTGTTCAGATTCTGCAGATCTCAAAAGAAAACTAAAATTAACAAGGGAAATCGCATCTCCAAGGCTGACAAGCCCCCAGCCCCCAGTCCCCAGCCCCCACAAATACTTCTGCAGAGGTACTGTATATTCGTAGGGGACCTTTACTTGCAAGTACTTACAGAAATGGGAAGATTTAACGAGAAGCGATATTAACTTAAGATGGCCAAAATGGAGCTCTTTTAACACTTAAATTATTATTATTATTATTGTTGTTATTTTGCACACTCCATAGGAAAAAAAAAAGCCAGCTTTAAAATCAAACTGAATGAATGGGAGGCTTACCTCCACTGGCAAACAGAAGCCTCTGGAACGGAGCACAGAGGGACTATTCTCTCGCCAGAGACTCCCTGAACTAAAGAAGGCTTCCGAAGCTGCTCAGTGTCAACGCCCCATTTTTCCCTGTTCTCTGAGTGCCCACTGGACCTCTACTTTTTTGTCTAGACTCACTCTCCTTTCCTCCCCTTCCTTCGCTTTCTCTTCTGCACCTCCTCCACCATCGCTCCCCATCGACCTAGGGCAGACTCAGAATAGAAAACCAGAACAGGATAGACCAGGGGAAAAACAAAACAAATTCTGGCAGCTCCCTTTGGAGAAAAGCCAGCCTCCGGGAGAGGGGAACCAGCGATTGTTTATGTTCCTTGGACGAGAACAGAATGAAAGAATCTACCTAAAGATACCCCCGACCCTCTTGGGAACCCTGATAGGTTCACAAAGGAATCGATTTAACCGTTAGAACGTAAGATCCTGGCCATGCTGGTCTGTTCCAGTTAATGCACCTACTGGTTTCCAAGAGGAACGCAACAGAATGGATAAATAAGGTTTGCTGGGAAACTCCTGTAGAGGACTTTTTAAAAACAGAAAGACAGACGAGAAAAAATGCAGGGAATTATCCCACCGGCTTTACTAAGCCATACTTGAGATTTTTTTCCCCCTGGAAAATGGACTGGACCAAGATCCAACGATGAAAAAGAGAGACCAGTACGGGCGCTTGATTTCCTGGGACATTTCAAAAAAACTTTGAAACAATTCTCAGGTCTTGTCTCCAGACAGTTTTAAGGATCCTTTTGATGATCCTTAAATTCGGCATTTTTGGAAGGACTGAAGGAAGAACTTAAAACTTTGATTAAACGACATAAATTAACTTGGCGAATCATGCATGCTAAGGAACTGGCAATTCTGGCTGATCAACTACCTGAAACTATTCAAAAGGGAGAAAAAGAGAAAGCTGCCAAAATCTTGAACTTTCAGCTTCAGGAATGAAGCAGGGAAGTCAGACCTCCCCGGAAGTCTTTTAGACGAAGGGAGAGAGAAGTCAGTTCTTGTGATGAAAAAGTCAGGTCACCTTAGGAAAGATTGTGGAAAAATGAAATGGGATTTAGAAAAACGAAAACGGAAGTGAGCACAGGGCACCCCGAGGATTCTGTGAGGGTCTTTCCCCTTCTCTTTACTAATTCTTTAGGAGAAGTTGAAATTACCATAAAAGGGGACGTTACTAAGGCCCTTATAGAGACTGGTACCATTCGTCCGTTATGAACCCAGCTAAGTCGCCCTCTCCCTGCCAGTAAAGCTTTTATACAGATGGTGGGGACATGTAATCAACCGACGTCTGGTTTTAAATCAGAACCTGTTCCTTTCCGGCTAGAAAACGGAACAAGGCGACATATATGTTTTACTAGTCAGATCTGCTCCAATTCCTCTGATAGAGGGAGAATTGCTTGAAATCAGTGACACCCACATAATCCAGAAGGGTGAAATGTATTCATTTAGAACTAAATGGATCAGATAGTGAACCAGTTGGGAAAATAATGATTTTAAAGGAAACTCCGCAAGAGGAAAGTAATTTTGAGACTGACTGAACGTTTGTTACAAGACGTTCCGATGCGACTTTGGGCCCTTTGCCAGGACAGATATTGGCAAGAGTAAGTCAGCCACTCCTATTCAAATAGCTATTGGCACTACTTTGCCTCTACCTAATATTCACCGATATTCTTCAAGACCTGATGCGCTAGCTGGAATTAAGCCCATTCTACAAGATTACTTATAAAGGGGACTTATAATTCTATGTTCGAGCCCCTGTGATTCTTCTCATCTTCTAGAAAAAAACAAAACAAAACAAAACAAAACAATGGGAAAGTTTGGAGATGTGTACAGGATCTCACAGCCATGAATAAAATAGTTATTCCCAGACATCCTATGATTCTAAATCCACATACCCTGTTATCAGCTATTCCTGTGGACTGCTAATATTTTTCAGTGATAGATTTATGAAGTACATTTTTCAGCATTCCTGTTTAAAAAAACTAAGAAATACCTCCTTGCTTTCACCTGGGAAGATTGGGATTTACGAGGCCAGTAATACCCCAGGAATAGACCAAGAATCTCACCTATTTCTCTTAGAGACTAAATGCCGATTTGACTGATGTTGAATTTCCCAGAAATTTCATTCTAATCCAATACGTAGACGATTTATTTTATGCTCTAGGACATATTAGACTCCCAAGAGGACACAATTTACCTATAACAATAGCTAGCTACAAAGAGAAATAGGGTCTCAAAGGATAAGCTTCAGTTTCGTTTACCCCAAGTAAAGTAACTTGGTCATTGAATATCTAAAGATGGGCTACTAATTAACCTTGAAAGACTCAGAGGAATAATATCCTTTTCTCTTCTAAAAAAGAAAAACAAAAAGAACAGCGTAGAGGGTTTCTGGGTCTGACTGGATACTGTCACAATTGGATTCTGAGTTTTTCATTATGGTCCGGCCTCTATGTGTCGTATGAAAATCAGATCAAGCTGATCCCATTCGATGGAACTCGCGAGGAAAACAAGCTGTAAAAGCTCTAAAGAAAAGAATTATCTAACGCTCCCGCTCTAGGATACTTTACTTATAAACTTTCTTCTTTTTTATACATGAAAATAAAGGAGATACTTTAGGAGTTTTTACTCAAAAACAGAGGTCGTTATAGACTTATAGGATATTACAGTCAGCCAAAGGGCTCCCACTCTGCGTGACAGCTGTCTGTGCTACAGCCACGTTATGCAAACAAACAGAAGAAGCAGTTAGGGCTCTCTTTTATTTGTGTTTCTCATTCTGTCGAAACTCTCTTCACACGCAACATTTCTTATGAAATACTCTTGCTTTCTGAGCCTAATATTACTTTAACTCGGTGTTACAGTCTTAAGGTAGCAACTTTGCAGGACGAAGACACCCACGATCGTGTTTTGCTTCCTGTCCACCTACTTGCTCCCAGGAATGGTTTATAGGAAACTCCTGTTGATAACGCCGACTTGAGATCTTATCTGAGAGATGAACCAGGGCCATTGCTGAGGTGATCCATGGTGGACGTAACTGAGTAAGATCTGCCCCACAAGCTGAATTAATTGCTCTAACTTGAGCTTGTCAAGTGGCCAAAGATCAAAGAGCCAATATTTACATTGATAGTCAGCTGTGCCTTTGGTGTAGCTCACGACTTTGGGATGTTGTGGAAGCAACAAGAATTCTTAATGTCCTCAGGGCATAACAAATGGAAAACAGGTGGCAAAATTATTAGGGTCAATTGGCAACCATCAAAATTCTAGGACATTCTAATGCTGACACGCTGGAAGCTAAAGGAAATCATTTAGCTGATGCTGCAGCCAGACAAACAGCGATACACAGCCAAATTATCCAGACCCAAGAATACTCTTTGCTTCCTATTATATCAATAAAAGACTCGCTTTTATAGTTCCAACGGACAGCTGCAGAAGAAGAAGAGAGAATTTGGCAACTATAAGGGGGAGCCTTTGACCCAGACAGTGATTTGGAGCCAATCAGAAACCAATCTTACCTGTACGAGCTCGGTTACCTATACTTCAGATTGTTCATGAGCAAACACACTGGGAACCTGAAAAGATGATTTCGTGGCGTAGACAGTATTACTGGAAACCTTCTTCCACTGTGGCTCATAAAGTACATGGAGGATGTTCTGTCTGTCCCAAATGTAACCCTGGAGAGTCACTCCACGGGGTCCCAGGACATTTTCCGCTTCCTTTAGTCCATCCGAGGTATGGTAATTGGATTTTTCCAAATGGCACCATCTCAAGGACACACATCTGCGTTAGTTACGGTGTGTGTGTTTTCTCTCTGGGTCGAAGCGTTCCTTGCAGGAGAGCAATGGCCTTAACTGTAGGTAAATTATTATTGGAAAAAAATAATACCTAACTGGGGGATTCCCTCTGAGTTACATAGTGGCTGAGGGACTCATCTCATTGGGCAAATAATGCAATCCATCAGTAACGTTTGGCCTGGTCTATGACATTTTCATTGTGCCTGTCTCCGCAGTCCTCTGGATGGGTGGGACATACAAATGGAACAATGAAAACTCAAGGAGGTAAATTTTCAGAAGCTTGCAACCTCCCCTGGCCAAAATCTCTCCCTAGAATGAGAGCCTCTCAACCTGAGATCGCCTCCTTTTGGTCAGCACAGCCTTTCTGCTCATTAAATAATCACTGTGCATCTCGATGGAAGGACAGATGACCTGACCTCACCGAAAGGGGACAGTCCGCATTATTATCGAAGACTTGTTAGCTAACTTAAAGAAAGTGATAAATTAGTAATTGATTCGCTTCACAGAGTGCTCCCAGAAGATGAAGATTTCAAAGACCATGACTTAGAATCAGATGATTTTGTCCATTGGAAAAAGACCTCAATCAAAGACTCTCTCCAAGCTCATTGGAAGGGACCTTATCAGGTATAACTAACTAATTTATGTGCAGCAAAACTTAAATGTGTTAACTCAAGGATTCACATTTCTCATAAAAAATAAAAAAAGGCACCTAAGCAGGAATGGAGACCTACCTGTCTCTGACACTCACCTCCACCTACAGCGGACATCAGACTCCTCGAGGATGACTGGCCGCCAGCATCAGAGGTGGACAGCCACCCCAAGACATCGAGAAGGCCTGCGGCTGGAGAGCCTGAGCTTTCCAGCTCGGGAGCCAGTATGTCCCCTCCTCCCAGCTTCGTGTTCTGTGTGGTTTTTAGTCTCCTTTAAAAACTTTTCTCGATAACAGTCGACGTACAATGTTATATTAGTTTCGGGTGTGCAACATAGTGATCAGACATTTATATACCTTGTGACGTGCTCACCCCAAAGAGTCTAGTGCCCACCTGACACCGTATGTAGTTATTATGACATTATTGACTCTATCTTCTGTGCTGTACTCTACGTCCCCTCGACTATTTTTATAACTGGAAATCTGTAATTTTTACCCCCTTTCACGTTTTTGTTTTGTTTCGCCGAAGCCTGTTTGGGCTGTTTCTGTTGCTTGCAACCAGAGGCTCCCAAATGATTTGGCGAATAGACTTAGGAGAGAAAGCAGGGCCAGCTGCCTGTGGTCACAGTCGTCCCTCTTCGTGTCACTGCCTCTCGGCTCCAGGGACATCGGAGGAGGACTCCCGGGCCCCCTGGTGTGCCAGCACCCACAGCCTTCGGGAAGCAGAGGCAGGACCTTCTCAGGGCCAGAGAACCCCAGGAATCTTTGGGTGTCCTGCCTGCATGCCAACCCCAGGCCCAGGCCTTGGGTTCCAGGCTCAGAGGCTCTGCAGGTCTGGCTACTCTCTGCTTAAAACCCCTCCCCTGACTTCAGCCCACACTTATTCGCATAGACTTCATTTCCTCCCCATGGCCACAGAGCCTGCCTGACCGGCTATGGCCTGTGCACAGCAGTTAGGAGCCCAGGAGGGAGCAGATGGCGCTGCCCAGTGAGGATAATTCCAGGAGAGCTTACCGACAAAGGGCTTAGAGCCGAAGCGTGTGGCTGGGGCGTAGGGGGAGTCGACGTGGGCGTAGGGAGAGCCAACGTGGTGCAGAAGCTCCAGATGTGACCACAGCAGGCCCAGGGGCTTGACAGGGGAGGGCAGTCACGGGAACCTGAAAGGAGAGAGAACCGCCCAGGGTATGCGCCTTGAACAAAGCAGCTGACCCGAAAGGCCACTCAGGGAGGAATCCAGGAATGAAAATGCCCTGGCGTTGTGCTCCTCCCTCCCGCTGGTCCTTTGCTGGGCTCCCCTAGACCAAAGCAGGGGCCCAGGAGCTGGGCGATGCAGTCCCAGGGCGGGTGGGAGGTGGGGCGCCACCTGGTGGAGCAAGCAGAACTCGATCCAGCTCACAGCGTTATGACTGAGTGACTCAAGACTCCGGCTTCTCTTGTCTTATAAGGCACAGACTTCAGCCTAGGTCTCCCCTGTCTGCCACGTGGACGTCGGGTGAGGACCAAGCACTTTAGACTTTGGGGAGTCTGAGCACAGAGTTGATTATTTGTGACCAACAGCAAGGACAGCTTAGGGTGGATCTCAGGTGGGACTTTTCGACATTAAAGAGAAGGAATGAGGCCTCAAAGGGTCGGTGAGGTAGGCTGAGACAACTGTGTCCTTATGGAAACAAAGGACGAGCAAACCACGTTTGGCCTCGCCCAGGTGGGCACAGGGACCTTCACACAGCTAAAAGGTCCCGGGTGGGCTGGAAAGGACGAGTGGGCTGCGGACTCTTGTCTTCGCCGCCTCCGCCTTGCCCCTTGGCCCCCGCAGTGTCTCCCCAACATGCCCACGTGGGCTCGTGAGTTTCCGGGTCACCGCCTCTCCCAGGGCTCTGCCTCCCCCTGCCTGCCTCTCCTCTCTCCCCCTGCTGTGCTTTTAGCTGCAGCCTCTGCCTCTGTGTTTGTCCAGATGTGTGGCCTGTGTCCGGGATGCTCAGGACAGAACGCGGTGTTGGGGCAGCTGCTGGCTGAGCCCGCTCAGCCCCCTTCTCTCTCCTGTTCACGGCACACTCATTTCTTCTTGGGGAACCGCACATTCCTGCCACATGGCCCAGGCCTGGGAGCTCTGAGCCACTTGACAGCTTCTGTCTGGGGTGCACAGGATCTTAGAGTGGACAGGGAAGCAAAAGACAGACTTGGGGACACGGTTTGAGACCCTGGATCTAGCTTTGCCCAAAACCCGAATGCCTTGGATTTGTCAGTTTCATGAGCCTTTTTAGCCTTAATCTGATTTGGGGGACATTTCGATGTCACTCGAGGGGTAGGAGTCCCCAGGTGATGAGGCCGTGACAATCGGTCTGTGACGGTGTCAGTCTGTCCATCTGCAGGCGGAGGACCACCTTGTCCTCCGCTCCTGGGGCCAGGTCTTCCTGTCCAGGCAACACAAGGCAGAAGGAAGGTCCCTCCGAGCAGAGACCCAGCCCTCGTGGGCTCCGGGGCACCAGCGAGGAAGGGGCCACATCTCCGCCCCACCTGAGTGGCCTGGAGAGATACAGGTTACCCCAGAATACACGGAAGGCAGGTCGTGAGCTTCCTGTTCTCCAAACAGGCTGCAGCTCCCTGTGCCAGGGAGGCTGCAGAAAGGACCCCAGTGAAATGACCTCTGCAATGGGCATGGTGACAGGCCACCCGGGTCCCCTGGGACCGGAGGACCCATTCCCTCAGCTGCTGGTGTGCTGCGGGCCAGCGGCCGGTCCTCTGGGAATTGCTCCAGCAGAAAAGCACTGCCCGCCTTCCTGGAGGAGGTGGCCCCGGGACTGCTTGGTGCAGGGGTATGAACGAAGCCTCCACCCACTTCCTCCGCCCAGGGGCGCCTTCAAGGGCGTCTCAGGTTTGGAGTTTCCCCTGGAGGTTGCATGAGGCCTCGCTGAGGCCACCCGGTGCCCACTTCCTCCCCTGCCCTGCCCGGCTCCCTCTTTTCTCCCCTTGCTCTGGTGGGGGGGTCCCCAGGGCATTCCTAACAAACGTCCCACTCCCTCGCTCCACCTCAGACTCGGGGCTTCCCACGCAATCCACCCTGTGAGGATCTCCCCGCCCCCTGCAAAGCTGCGGGCTCCTTTGGGTTAAGACACGGTCCCCTGTGTGGGGTGGGGTTGGGGACAATGCTTTTCCGGAGGAGCGGGCACCCCTGGGGAGCCCACTCATCTGTGGTGCGGTGGACGGGAGGGCACACGTGATCTGGGGAGGGGGTTGGCTTGCCCAGGCACTCGGGCGCAGAGGGTGGACACTGGATGGGCGGAGGTGCAGCTGGGAAGGGGGAGAAGGAAGTAGGAGTCTGCTTGCTCAGGACGGCCTAGCATGTGGGACTCGGAGGGATCCTAGAGAAGATGGGCTTACACCTCGGTTAGCGCGGGCACCGCTGGAAGCCAGCCTGAGCGCCGACCGAGTGGCGGGCGCTGTGCCAGGCCTCTGCCGAGGTCCCACTCCCAGAGGGTCCTCTGACGCAGGTGCGCGGTCAGCGTCCCCGTCTCGTAGTCGAGGAAACTGAGGCACAGAGAGGAGGACTCGCTCGAGGTCGTAGACCCAGCTTCGGGGGTCTCTGACCCCAGAGCCCTTGTCTCCAGCCACCACGCCACACTGTCACCCTGGAGAGCTGAGGAAACTAAGGCGCAGAGAAGGGTTTCCCCAGAAAATAAAACCAGCACCCCGGGGGCTCGCTGCGAACCAGGGGGCGCGTGGCAGGCCCTTCGCTCCGTCCTCTGGGGAACCTGTGACTAGACTATGACCCGGAGGGAAAGCGAGCACAGCGAGATCACGTAGCTTGACCACGGGCCACGGGCCAAGGGCCACGCTGCACCCCGAGCTGACTCTTCCGCCCACAGCCACCGGGACCTGATCATTTGTGGGGTGTCTGTCAACCAGCTCCCCAAAACCACCGTCTTCCGCCCCTCCCAGCGCCAAACATCCCCGCACCCCACAGCCATCCTCAGCTCGCCGGGGTCCCCTTTGCTCAGCATCAGCAGGGTTCTCCCTTGGGCCAACCCATCGCTCTGCCCTACTTCCAAGCCGGCTGCGAGCTCGCCCCGCAGGGCGACCTTTCTGACTCAGACTGCAGCCACGTTCAAGTCCGGAGCACGGCACGGCTCACTGACTGTGACCTCCGGTGACTTGGCCTCATGGAACGGACTGCGTCTGTCCCGCAATCGTAATAACCGTCCCTCGGGGCGGGGGCAGAACCCGTTCGTGTTTATTCAACACTTCACAGAGCCCTGGCATGCGTGTAGTAAGCGCTAAGTGATCGATCGTTATCTTTATAATAATGGTGTTCCCCGCAGGGCTTGCCAAACTGGTCCGTGCGCGCGCTCGCCCTTGCACTTATCTGCGCAAGCGATCGAAAGTCTGCCGTGCGCCAAGGGAATGCACGGCCTGCAGGCGGGCTCTGACCCGGCTCCCGTTCGCCCTGAAACAGAACCGCACTCCCCCTGGCCTCAGGGCTCCTCCTGGGGGCTGGAACCGCCTCGGCGGGGAAGGATGTGCGTAGCCCTCAGAACACAGATTCTGTAAGGCTGATCACCCCCGGCCCCGCGCCACATCAGACGAGCGGCTCCTTCTGCGGAGAGACTGCGCCATCTGGTGGCCACCCTTGGCGAAGCAGCGTCAGGGCTCAGGAAGGCTTGAGTCACGTCATTCTCTGGGCTGGTGGCTCTATCTAGTGGCAATAGTGCGCAATGACAGTCTCTCAGTTTCAACCTCAGACTCACCCGAGGTTCTTTCCAAGGCTCCACTGTAGAGCTACTGAATCAGAATTTTGGAGGGGTGCATCTTTAGAACCTGCATTGTACACAGTATTCCAAGGTGATTCTTAACTCTGTGAAAATTTAAGGTTGAGAAGCATGACCTTAAAGGTTAAGTTCTACTGTTCAGTAATAAAATCATCACTCACTTCACATGTAGGATTCTCATTCTCAACTTAGAGGTGAGGGAACCAAGGCCCAGAGAGCAGCAGTCACTCACGCACGACCGCGCCGTGTGCCAGCAGGCACCTTCCTTCCTAGCTCTGCGGCCTGTGGCAGAGCCAAAAGGAAGCACGTTTGCAAGCCAGGAACCGGGGTTCCCCTACCTGCACTTGGCAAATCAAGGCCTCTGCCAAGGTGAGATGCTGTCACTTGGGCGGGCCCTCCTGGCTTCTGGTCACACGATGCTGCAGTTTATCCGTGTATCTTGCTTGCCTGTTCTTCAACCAAGTTGGGGTGAGGGTGGGGTAGGGCACTGCCCTGTCAATCAGACCTAAGGACATGGAAGGTCTAGAATAAATAGTAGCTGACATTTGTTGGCAGGCATTAGGATATCATCAGGCCCTGTTCCAAGCACTTTGTATGTATTAGTTCCTGTGACTCAAGCCCCTGCGACCGTATTGGTATGATGTTTACCCCTTTACACATGAGGAAACTGAGGCACAGTTAGTGAGCTTGACCCAGACTGTCTGCTCCGAGTCCGTGCTCTTAGCCGACTGCCACTCCGTGCCCCAGAGCAGTCAGGGTTTGGCTTCTGCACCCTCGATGACATCTTGGTCCCCTCTCTGGCATCCTTGACCCCGCCTGCCTCCCTGCCTGGGTGTCTTTGGTCCTATTTGTTGATTTCCCTGTGCTGGGCACTGAACATACAGCACAGACCAGTTACAGTGATTGATCTCATGGTGCTGGCCTGTGGGGGCGGAGTGAGGGGAGACGGGCGGTAAAGAGAAGGATGAAGTTGGGGCTGTCAACGGGCCAGACCACGCTGGTTGTCTGAGCCTGTGAAGTGTCCTGGCACAGCCCTTCTGAGATCCTGACTGTGTGTAGGCTGCTTCTTGCCCATAGGGAGTGGGTACCCCTCTCCAGAGTGGGTACCTTCCCCACACTAGCCAGGCCCCACCCCAACTCTACAACTGACAAGTGACTGCTCTCTGCCGGTGCCCGGGCAAAGACCAGGAAGCCCGCGGCTTTAAGCTGGAGGTGATCTGTCTGTTTTCTGTGCACCCCTGCGAGGTCTCTGCATGGCTCAGAGAGATGGCTCTAAGACTCTGCCCCGCCACGTATTCCAGAGAAAGAGAAGAGTGAGCAAGGAGCAGAGATGGACGATCAGCTCATGCCGTGGGACCAGGAGGGGACCGAGGAGCCCGAGGTCTGGCCGGTTCCCCAGAATGTCTCCTGCCTTCAAATTCTGAAGCTTCAGGAACCGATCTCGCTATCAAACGGCCAGCTGGTGACCCCAATCCTCCTGCCACAGCAACAAGCCCTGGCTCTTGTTTTTCTGAGAATCCCGTCAATCCCCTTTCCTGTAAGTACCGCCCGTGCTGCCCCCACCGGGGTCACGGCGCCCGCTGCCTGTGTCCTCGTCCTCGCAGCGTGCCCAGGGCACCGGCCTCCCTTCTCTCCCTCTTCCCCTCCAACAGGAAAATCAGCCTCACTCGATGTCGTCCACCAGCTGCTCAGCCACAGCCCAGAGACCACGAGCCCCCAGGAAAGGCCGGTGACTCCTGGGGGCCCGACCGTGTGCCCCAGTCCATCTCCAGCTCTAGAATTTTCTCCGTGTCTTGTGCCCACTCTCGTCAAAGTCACTGACCCTTGCCGTCTGCCCCCGGTGACCAGCACCGAGGGCGGTCAGCATGGGAGGCACTGCCCCGCGGAGGCTGAAATAAGCAGCTCAGCGCAGAATCCGGGAGGGACTTCGGGTGGCGTGGAAGGCGGGCAGCCGGGGGCATTGTGGGAAGGCTTGGAAGAGGCCGGGGGGTTCGAAGTCCACCGTGTGGGCAGTGCTCCAGCCTCCCGAGGGAACGCTTATCAGGCTCACCACCCCCAGCTGTGCAAAGGGGGTCGAGGGAGGCTGGCCTCCCGTCAAAGCCTCTAGGTTCCCCTTGATTCGGATTCTCGGAGGACCCAGACCTCTGCGGTGGGGTTGGGGTGGGATGAGTACGATGGGGAAGGGGAGGGGTGTTCCCAGCACCTGCTGCCTCACAGCTCCTGGGCCCTGCCACGGGTCACAAGTGAGCACCCCTCCCCGCCCACAGAGACTGGAGTCTGCTGGGAGTGACTAACAGGTGCCAAGAGACCCCCAGGCCAAGGCAGAAGCTGGTGGTAGGGGGACTCTCATGGCTTAAAGGGCTCAGGAGGAATGATCGCCTCAGTCAGGAGAGGGGATCAGGGAGGACTTCCCAGAGGAGGCATCACTGGAGTGGAGCCTTGAAGGCCAAGGATGAAAAACATCCCAAGCTGGGGGACAGGGATCGGGAGTATCTGGGCTGTTTCAAGTTCTGATGTGTGTCATGTTTAGCCTTGAACCGAGGGCCCTGACTGGGGAGTTGGACGGGGCTTACATGCAGTGGAGACAAGGCTTTGACTTGCTGTGCCTGCCCGTGTCTGCTGACGGGGCCATCTCCAAATCGCACAGCAGCCCAGAGTAAGATCCAGCGGTAGGGTTCAGCTCGAGAATCCGCCCCGACCCCTTGGCTTCGGTGCCCGCCGAGTCACAAATGCAGATCCTGGAGTGAGAACTCTGTTTGCAAAGGGTTGGAAACGTTGCATCTAAAAACAGAGATTTCAGATGACAGTGCTTGGGGCCCTGAGCTCTGGGGTTGTCACAGCCCCAGGCAGGTGGAGCTGGGGGTCAGGGCTGAGGGAGAGGTGGCTGGATTGGGGCCTGCTGAGTGCACTTACTCCAGGCGGGAGCGGGGTGAGGCTGGAGTGTCGCTTGAGCAGGTCGCAGGCAGGCCTGATGGTCTTGCGAGTGGAGGATACCCAGGCCGCAGAGGAACCTATGGTCGGTGCACCCTCCTGTGGGAAAGACGGCCCAGGCGACAGTGTTCGAAACGCTCTCAGGCCTTGCCTCCTCTGCTCACCCAGCGACTTAGAGCCAAACGCTTTCTGATGCTTGTTGAACCAGAAATGTTATTTACCGAGTCTCTGATCCCTCCATTTTGGGGGAGGGAAGGGGACATCAACATGGGGTTGTTTTTAAAACATGAATCAGTTACAGTAACAGTTAGCTCTCCCTGCCTAACAAGTGACTCCAAAACTCAGTGGCTTAAAACAACAAACATTTATTATCTCTCGTTAGTTTACAGTCTGCCTGTGCCATTCTGCTGCTCTGGGTTGGCTCTCTCTTTTTTTCTGCAGAGCTGGTGGCTCAGCTGGGGGCGGGTCGGTGTAGGTGGGCCAGGCTGGGACACTATGGCTCTGCTCCGCATGGGCTCTGATCCCGCAGAAGGCTGGTCTAGGCTTGTCCTTGTGGTGAAAACAGCCTTCCAAAGGAGACGGTGGAGGTGTGCAAGGCCCCTCGAGGCCCAGGCTCAGCACAGGCACACTTTGAGCTGTCACATTCGATGTGTCACAGCAGCTTCAGTGGGTGGGGAAATAGACTGCAAGGCAGGATGGGAGGAGCTATGAGTTGCATTGCATAGGTTGCGGTTAAAGAGAGAGATGGGCTATTTTTGCAATCGATCTACCCACTTGCTAATTCTTCTAGTTTCTCTTAATGAGTTGGGAGATCCAGATTCTCACTGGCCACAGTGGACTGGAGCCAAGTAGCACAGTGGACTGGAGCCTTTTGGACAGGGTGTCCTCTCTCAGGCTTGTACGACCTCTCCAGGCCCGCATCACTTGGGTCCATACCCACCTGGCCCCCTGAAGGTAAGCGGATTGGCAGCTTCTTCTAATACTACCAACCCACGCTCACTAATCACCTCTGGGTCACCAGCATCTAAAGGAGGCAGTCAAAGCTCCTTAGTGTGACATCACAGGCTTTTCCCTGTGACCTTTGCAGGCCCACCGTCTAGCTCTGCTGTACATCGCTGGCGCCGGCTTCTCCTCCCGCCCTCATCTTTTATCGTGTGTCTGCAAACACGAGACACATTCTTCGCGCACCTCAGCATCTGTCCTCTTCACAGGCTGGTCCTTCTGCTGGGCAGGCTCTTCCTCTGCCTGGAGAAATTCCTCGCCCCCAGGGCACAGGCTGACGAAATGTCTACAGTCTGGCTTCATCCTTTTGGGCCTCCCCCAGTCCCACATCCCGCAACCTGACTCAGCACAGTGAATTCTTCCTTCCTTTCTCTGCCTTCAAGAGTGCTGTGAACACAGCCCTCTGGCCCCGCTCAGTGTCACCGTGGATGTGCCCGCTGCCCAGCGCTCTTTTTCCCTCCGGGGAGACTGTGAGTCTCACATGGGCAAGGAGTGGGGAGGTTACTGTGAGAACGCAGGCTTCGGGGCCAGCCGGACCGGGGTTCGGGTGCTGGCTCCACCGTCACGAACCAGTTACCCTGGGCAAATCGCTCGAAGATCTCTCTGAGCCTCGGTTCCTCCATCTATAAAATAAATTCGCTATATATCTACCTCGGGTGTTGTTCTTGGGAGGCTTAATTGAGATAACACACAGAACGTCTTTAGTAGGATGCCCGGGACGTAGTAGATGCTCAGTAAATGTTTCTGTGTCCTTCTCGACGATAAATAATATTTTCGTGCTTTGATCCATGTCAACTTCTTAATCACTAATTTACAAGGATGGGAGTGAGGGATACAAAACATGTCCACAAAGCACTTGAAATTATTACTCTTCCGGGATCAGAAGACAAAGATTAGTTGCCTGTCTCTGTCTCACAAACAAATTAATGGAATGGCAGCTTTTGGTGCAAAAAAGGATTCTTGTTGGAAGGATTAGATGTACTAAATCCAGCTAGAATATACTGATCTTGAGTGTGTGTGTGTGTGTTTTAAGCAAAGCTGCAATAATCATACACTTACAACTAATAAATTGGGCCCTTTAATTCCTCTGCAATAAGCCTTTGAAATATAATCTGTCATTTTCGACTTACAGAACATGATTTTTCATAATTATAATTCTCCAGCACACATTGCTACTTATAATTAAATTCACTTTTAAGAAATCCAAAGCGTATTTTTTGTGGATTATCTGTTCGTACGATGTCATAATGGTAAAATGAATGTATAATCTGTTGAATAAATTTGGTTAGTTCTTATTCAAAAAACACACATTCTACTATTGATCAAAAGCTGGAAAGACAGATAAGATGAACAAAACATATATGATTTCTCAGCAACAGGCTCGAACAAAGAACAAACCTAAGCACGTCTCTCCACCCTGCTTCTCAGAAAGGGACGTAAGCCCCATGGAAGAAGGAAATTTCGAAACGGTTGAAAAATGCAAATGTTAAATTATGGCTAAATTATCGGCTGGAAATATGCAGACCCCAAAATTTTGAAAAGCAGTTGAATAAAGACCCCAGGCTGGATGAATGGAAAACAGACCGCGAAAGCCCCCACATCAGTGAATATGTGCAGGAGACATGTATAGACCAATGACCTAAGCAAATAAAAAGAATTAAAAACCAAAAAACGAGAACCTTGAACTCAGAGAAACAGACATAGAGAGCAGTCGTGCCCGGTCTAACGGTACCATTTTGAGCACTTATTTTTTATTTATTTTTTATTTTTTAGGCGAGGCAACCCTTGGTTGACCTCATAGATTGCAAGGACCTTGTCAGCTCACAATCCCTTATTATTATTATTTATTATTTTTTATGCCTACGGCATCTGGGCTTCCTCGGTGGTCTCCCATCCAAGTACTAACCAGGCCCAACCCTGCTTAGCTTCTGAGATCACATGAGATCGGGCTTGTTCAGGGCGGCATGGCCATAGACCTATTTTGAGATTTTAATAAAGAACAGCCTAGAAGCTATGTTGCAGTTTTACAACTCTAGACGTAAATGAGCTCATGCTTTATTACTCAAATTAAGGTCAAGGCCGGAAGCACTTCTAACAGACGTGTCTCTCCATCAGCTTTAAAAGTAAATGCTTCTCAAAGATGAGATTTCGAGCGTGATGGGAAATTTTCTGCCCGTCCACAGAAAGGTCTTCCCACATTTATTCCTCTGCCTGAGGTCCAGGAGTTCTCAGCTAACATGGCGACTTTTCCTAGGAGGGCAGCTTGAATGACAAATACGTAGCACGAATCTGAGCCCCTATCGACAGAGGTGTGAGAGAAAGGGCAGCCCCTTCACTAAGGACAGTGAGAATGAGTAGAGGGCCAGAGTGATTTGTCGCAGAAGTGGGGGGAAGGTAATGAGGGCACGTGTGTGT